>NC_056033.1:18950737-19269624 GCF_004379255.2 Salvia splendens
CTATCAAATACTTCAGACTTTTATTTCAGAAAATAGGCCCACGTCATTCTAGTGCAATCATCAACAAATATCACAAAATATTTAAAACCATTTCCACCCACAATTGGGGCTGGACCCCACACATCAGAATGCACTAAGAAAAACATGGAATTCATTCAAGTATTCGTAGGTCCAAAATATTTTCTATGGCTATTAGCCAAAACATAAGTTGCACAAGAAAAATCAATAGGGATAGAGAGTTTCGGAAAAAGTAGTTTAAAATAACCCGGGGAGGGGTGCCATAGTCTTCAGTGCCAAAGCCAAGTTTCTTATTTCGTGGACCCGTGAGCCAGCATCGCACTACCATGTTGAGCCATCTCGTCCACGTAGTAGAGTCCTTGCTTCTCAGTGCCACGCCCAAGAATCCTCCTCGTCTGAATATCCTGCAAGATACAAAAATCGGGGTGCATTATGAGAGTGCAGTTCAACTCCTTCGTAACATGACTGATAGACATTAGTCTCTGAGATAAAGTAGGAACATATAAGCAATTCTTGAGACGAAGAGTAGGGGATATCTCAATAGTTCCGGATCCGACAACGGTAATCAATTCCCCATTGGTCGTTCTAATATAGGATTTATCAACTTCACAACTCAGGTCAACAAAATCATTTTTCTCTAGGATCATAGTATCGGTTGCCCCATAGTAAAAAATCCACCCCTTCGTATATGTATCAATCATATTATCGACATGAAATGCAGCAGAAACCTTTTCTAGTGGTGCGAACGGATTTTTAGAAAAGCAATCACATAGGATTGGGGCTGATTTACAATTTTCTTGACTATAGTGGCTCATGTGGGATTTTAAAGTACAACTGGGGTCGTTTTCTAATTTGTCAGGATCAGGAGGTTCAATATTAAATTTGTGGGGTCTGTTCTGTAATAAACGAAACTTATGTGGTGGCAAACTTAATTTAGGAAAATAATTAGGGTTTGGTATAAAACCAAACCCTTTACCTCCATCCACGCCGCCACCCCTTCCGTCTGATCCTCCCGTCGTTTCCGTTCGTCTGGTGAAATTGCCGGCTCCCCGCGCGTTTCCGCCGCTGGGTTGAACTCCTGGGTTCACCGTTGGTCCTTGTCCACCATTTCCCCCATGATTGCCGATGCCAATTCGCTTCGGTATTCCTTCCTAGTTCACTCCGACGGCTAATTTGGCCTGAGATTGGGGTGCTCTCGTCTTCTGCCTCTCTTCCCACCACTCCGGGTACCCCAACCTCTTGAAGCACGTCTCATACGTGTGTTTTTGCTTACCACAATGCGAGCACCAGAGTTTCGACGTATCTTGCAAGTTCCCTGCTCGGCCGATAGCTGTGGGGCGCGGTGGTGGTCCGTGTCGCGGAGGGTGTTGGCTCTGGGCAGCGAATCCGCTCCCAATTCCCCCAGATGATGTATCTCCAGCGTAATTGCCGATGGCTTCAGTGGGAGGAGACGACGCCGGTGGAATGATGTTCCGTCGAGCCACCTTCATCTGCACCCATCCGTAAGCTGCTTCGACTGATGGGTAAGGATCGTCTTTGAGGATCTCTCGTTTGATTAAATCGTACTCCCGATTCAGTCCGGTCAGAAATTTGAATAACCTCTTCTCGTTCGAATGGATTCTGTACTGGTGTACGCCCTTATCGCAGCAAGTGATGGGCTGTTTCTGGCACCTGTCGATGTTGATCCACAGCCCGTTGATTCTTCGGTAATATGTTTCTAAATCCAGATCTCGCTGTCTGATTGTAATTGCTTTCTCCTCCAAATCATAAATTAGATACTTATCTACTTTGTTCTCGAATGCGATGGCGAGGATATCCAATAGCGCTTTGGCTGTCAAGTGGTGCGCGAAGTCGGCAATTATTTCATTTTCGATGTTATCGACGATCCACGAAAACACCACCAAGTCGTCTTCTTCCCAGTCGTCATAACCCTTGCTCCCAGGTTCTGGGGGTTTGTTTCGGATATGTGTATAGGCACCTCGGCCTCCGATCTTGACTTTCATAAGTCGAGACCACAACGGGTAGTTTTTTCCATTAAGCTTGAATGCCACGGTGACATTCTTGCTATTCTTCAATTTCGCCGGTTGTTCTGGTTCTGGATTGTTTTTTATGTCGTTTGTATCTGACATGGTTTCGTTGTTGTAGGTTGGGTAATTTCTGGTTCGGTTTAGGCCAGAAAGGTCGAGATTGGTATACCGGCTATGATGAGAATTTTCTGAGCCTAAGAGCTTCCTGCTCTGATGCCATGTAAAGATAGGGTATGAAGATCATTCTTATTGATATTTTGAATGTACAGAGATCATACAACTTATATAGACTACAAATCATACAAATAAGGTAAACCTAATTTACATTAATGGCATTCTATCTTTGGTAAATATGCTTGCATATCAATCACATATAATCCTCCTGATTTCTTGCCTACAAATATAAATTTTATAATTTATTCAAATATATTAAAAAACTCATAAAAGTTATGTAAATTATTTTATAATTCAAAATTATATTAAAAATTATTACACATTCATATATAATTGAAGTGGGACGTATACAGAAAAAATGAAGCACAATATAGTACTCCATCTGTTCCATAGTAATATAGTCATTTTGTCATTTTGGTACGTTCCATAGTAATAGAGTCATTTCCCTCTTTAGTACAAGTCAACACATTTTTCCACACCTACTTTACTCTCTCTTACTTTTTTCTCTCTTCATCTCTCTACCTTTTTTCATTTTTCACTTTATTCACCATCTACTTAACTCACCTAACACAATTTTTCTTAATCTCCGTGTCGAAAAGAAACGTCTCCATTACTATGGAATGTGGAGAGTAGCAAATAATAATGAAATAATAAAAAATATATTAAAATAAACATAAATAAAAAAATGATATAGTTCACATCATTTTGAAAGAATGGTTCACATGATTTTTTTTGAAAGAATAATTTGCATGATTTTTGAAAGAATATATAGAGATAAATGTAATAATCATTGAATAAAATAAATTAATGATTAAAAGTAATAAAAAACCAAAAAATAATGTAGTGCAAAATTTTCGAGATTGAAAATGTGATGTTTGTCATTGTGCAAATTATTACAAAATCAAGACCTGTACTCCAATAATCAAGTAATAAGATAAGTCAACAATTAAAAGTGAAAAAACAAAAATAAAATATATTTCAATGTTCAACCAATAAAAATAAGACATGTGGACGTGCTTCCACTTTTTCTATGGGCGGCAGGGTGATACCAAACAATGAGGGGGTTGGATTAATTTATTTGTATTTATGGTTATTTTGTCTTTTATTGTGACACTCCTTCCACCGATGGAGGTGGTCTTACAATCGAGTGATATAGTGTTTATAAGTATTTATTTTGTCCATGTACTCCCCCATCAAATTAAAGATATTCATTTTCCTTTTTAGTTTGTCACAACTAAGATAACTCATTACTAAAAATGGAAATATTTTTATTTTTACTTTATTTCCTCCGTCCATAAAAAATAGTCTCATTTGTGGATGGCAATGAGAAATTAGTAAATTAAGAGAAAATGAGAAAAAATAGGTAAAGTAAAAGATGTGGAGAAAATGTAAGTAAAGTATGGGAGAGATGGGAAAAAGTGGGTATAGTATAAGAGAAAAACTTTCCATTTTTAGAAATAAGACTATTTTTGTGGACATCCAAAAATGGCAAAATGAGAGTATTTTTCGTGGACGGAGAGAGTATTATTTATTAAAATAAAAAATTTGGTTTTAGGCACGGGAATTTATGCAGTATTGTTTTGTGAGTTAATGAAAAGAGAGTAAATAAAGAAAGAAGAAAAAGTAGAGAGATTGTTGTTTATATTTTCAAAAATGTTTCATTTTTAATTAGACAACTCCAAAAAGGAAAACGTTTCATTTTTAATTGTACGTAGAAAGTAATACTTTTTATTCAACTAAACAATATAGTAACTTTTAGTTAATAAAATAATAGTAACTTTTACTTATAAGAATAATATAAAAAAATACTTAGAGATAGTGTTATACTGCAGCTTAAGGTTGAATAGAACCAATCGGTTTTATTGAAATTAGTGACCTTGTAACATACCACATTAATTTAACGCTAATCCATACTTTAATCGTTTTGTATGAGATAGTACTTTAATTTAAACTACTACGTTTGTTTACTTCAAATCTTTTTGGGTTATCTTAATAATCAAGAATCAAATTGTGAAAAAAAAAGTTGCTCGAAAAATTTACATGCAAAAAAGGCAACAAGTTGAGAAATTATCATCCCAAATACAAGTATAGTTAAATGGATATTTAAATGTTCATTTACACATAATGAGATAATAATCTTTGCAATAGGAATTATGACACTTTCCTAACAACCACGCTTCATTCTTGAATGCCCACATTTTTTCTCCAAACCATGTCCTGCATTCACAAGAAAAGGAGAGCTTGTCATAATAGAAGACAAACTACTTCCACACCCAAGTCAAAGAAGGAATACTTCACAAAAGAACAGCTTTGGCACCATCCTCTTTGTGGTGACACCAAAACACACACGTATGTATCATCTTTCAAACCATGCAAGACCAACCCTCCCCATGTGATAGGCTTTCACCTATCAAAGGAATTATTTGAAAGAAGAGGCGTGAAAATATGTAGATAGAAAAAGAGAACAATCCTAGTTGAAGTTCTAGGAGAGAGAATGAGAATTAATATTTTAATTCTTCATTCTGCTTGATAATAATAAAAGACTCCACACATATTTATAATATGTGTGGTACAAAAATATCTCCTATAAACTAGGAAAGCAAATAAAAAGTTAATTCTTCATTTGCTTGATAATAATAAAAGACTCCACACATATTTATAATATGTGTGGTACAAAAATATCTCCTATAAACTAGGAAAGCAAATAAAAAGCAAATCAAATCCTAACAACTATGGAAAGTAAATAAAATCATAACAACTAAATAATACTAAAACATAAATAAACTAAATAAATATACGGAGAGAATATCAGCCCCCTTCCTGAATAAAATAGAACATCAAGTCCCTATCACCATGCATACTCGAATAGTAAGTTAACTAACTTAACTAGCGTCAGAAGAACAAAGTCCCCAACGTGATGATCATGACGAATGTAAGAAGAAGAGCCTTTAATTACCTTGTCGCAACATTCAAGATCACTTGGTAAGAATCTCACTATAAATAGAGCATCCTACCTCCTCCTCTCCATCCCAATCTCTCACCAGTTTCATCATACAAAATATCCATTCCACCCACTAAATTCCATGCTTTCAACACATTCAAGTTTATTGGTTAAAAAAGCAAGTGCTTCAAGAGTCTAGCTAGCAAAGAGAGGAGAGTTGCAAATTGTTTTTTCAACAAGCTTTTCTCATCATCTAAGTAAGTTTTGTACCAAAAATCCTTTGTTCAATGCATGCAATCATTTAGTACATATCTCTGTCCCAAAACCAACACACAAACATGCATGCTTATTATTCCTTCAAGACTTCAACTTTTATGCATAGAATAGGAAAAACCTTTAGCTCTCTTGAAACACAAATGTATGGAGTCACGTAAACAAGAAATATACTAAACAAATAAGATATCGACCTCGATCCGGGTTTCTGCCCTCCGGCAGCGAGGCATCCGACAAACAACGACACTTCCAACCTTTTTCTTTTCTGAAACTTTTAGTAAAGATTTCAAAGTTTAAAACTTGTTTTGCCAATTAAAAGTGAAGCAACTCACCTCCCGCAACGATGACGGGCGACGGCAGCGACGACCGGTCGGCACCTGCGTGACAGGCGGCGGCCACTTCCGGCAGAGGCGAGAGAGAGGGAGTTGAAAGTGGGGAGGAAGTTTGAATTAGTTAGGTTTCATCTTTTATTTTCTTTATTGGGCTAAAAGATTGGACTTCAGATTATAATGTTTTGGGCCTCTCATAATTTGGACATTATTAATCAGGAAGGGGCCTTTTTACATTAAAATAGTTGAGCCTAGTCTTCTTCTAAATGTATCCTCTTGGGTTAGTCAGTCTAGCTTATTTTGTTGAGTCATAATTGAATAATTCTTGGAGTTTAGATTAATTATTTACTAAGCTTTGTTTAAGTTAATGTTTTGAAAGTAATTGCCTTATATTATTAAAGTGTGAGCTTCCATAATTGGAGCAAAGTAAATTTATAGTTATAACTAATTAATCTCTTGATTAATTAAAGAGTAAAGTACTATTTTGGTCCTAAACATATGGCCAAAATACGATGTTGGTTCAGAAAAATCAACTCTAAAACATACGAAATGTTGTCGATTAGGACCCTTTTGACGCATCCGTCAAGTCCTGGCGGTCAACCGCCAATTAGCAAAAATTGATCCGGTTAGCCTTAATATGAGATTATTAGTTACTTAATTATTTTCTAATTATTTTACTAAACAACTCACTTTTTAGTCACTTACTAATTGAATTTTAATAAAAAAGAAACACACATCAAAATCGATCTCTCTCTATTGACTCTTCACTTCACTTCACTTCACTTCAAAATAAAACAAAAGTCGACCTCTCTCTTCTCTCTCGTCACTCTCCTA
Source organism: Salvia splendens (assembly GCF_004379255.2). Lineage (NCBI taxonomy): Eukaryota > Viridiplantae > Streptophyta > Magnoliopsida > Lamiales > Lamiaceae > Salvia > Salvia splendens. Next base: position 18,957,334 of record NC_056033.1, read on the forward strand.
AGAAACCCTAATTCCGACCAAGAACCAAGAACCAGCCAAATTCCTATAATATCCGCTCTTCTAATTATATTAGCCCTAAGCTTTCGTTGGATTTTTGGAACACATGTCACCTCCTAGTTATGTTTGATCAAGGATTTTTATTGCTTTTGTGTTTGCTTGACTAAGAAAATCATTGATATATAAATACTCTTGAATAAAAAGAGACGAACGAACCAAGATACAGTATGTGTTTTTTTCCGTTAAAGCAAAAGACAAGTTCATAATGGATACAAAATCGACACCCTGGTTTAGAACGAGTACAAATCCCAAAGCTTAATGCTCAATGCATAAGTGGAGGTATATGATTTAAGTATATAAAGTTTTTGTACAAAGGAATTTAAGAATACAAGATATACACTTGGGCATCTTCTCCCCAAGCCCGAATCACACCCTCCAAGGCCATGTCCGAAGCAGCCGTCGGGCCGACGGCAGCGAGCCCACGTCTCGGACAGCAACATGGCAGCCCAAGGTTCCCTTTACACCCGCAAAATACAAACAAAGCTAATTAAATCATTTGAGGTACCAAAAGCTAGCAAACAAGTTAAGTAAGAGTAAGGAAGGAGACAACTACTTTTAAGGAGACTAGGAGCCTTGCTCTAAATGACAGGTATGCTCCTGCACTTCCTCTCCTCAACCGAGAGCTGCATGAGAAAAACAAAGCCCTTAATTACTCCATGAAACAAGCCAAATGGCAGCTTACATATTAGAGACAAGAGAGCACTTGCTTTTCAAAAATAGAACCAGGACTTACCCAAATTAGAGTAGCCATCTCCTACTCCCAACAAACCCCCGCATCCTTCCTTGTACACCTGCAAAACCACCACCAAAATTTCAGTTAAAGTTGCTGCAGAATCATAAAAAAAAGGAGAATTTGCTGCAGGAAAAGAACAAAGAAATACAGCAGCTCCAATTAAGGCTTCACGAGTACACACTCTGCCTATAAAAACCCCCTCCACACCACCTATGAACTCCCTTCCACATACTTGGAATTTTTCCAGCAACATAGTGAGTTTTGAGAGTTAAGAGAGTTTGAGTTCTAGGAGCAGAGGCTCAAGAGCAATAGCTACTTTCAAGAGGTAACACTCCTTCCTCCATATGATAGAAACATGAAAGCATGAACACTTGAGAATCAAGTAGGCACAGCATTCTAAGCTTGAATCATGCCAGCAGGACGAAGTCCGGGTAGACGACGGCTGCTGACTTCGGTCACCGAAGGACGAAGTCCAAGGACGAAGTCCGGCGCCGTGTCTCACGCCAGAGTCAGCGTCGACGGCGACTCTACGAAGATGTTGGTGACAGCGGCTCGTCGCCGGTCCATAGCTGGCGACAGTGGCGGCTGCCCAGTGATGCAGCCGAGAGAGAGAGAGTGGCGGAGGTTTGAGCAGCTGAAGGGGCTGTCTGGGAGAGTAACGAACAACGTCGGTCGACCGCGAAAGAGGTCGCTTCGAGCGTGAATTTGCCGGAGAAGACGAGAGATGGAAGAGGCGTTGTTCTGTCCAGAAAAGAGAGAGCTGGACGGAGACGGAGGGTGCTGGCACGAGCCGCCGGCGACTCCGTGACGCCGAGGACCTGGAGCCGGCGACCAGGAGCAGCGGTGATTTCGCTGAGATGAAGGAGGGAGATGGGATTAGGGATTTCTTCCCCAATTTGAGAAATTGAAAACGAGAGATGAGAGAGACGGATAGAATTGAAGGAGTATAAAGTTGGGCTTGGTCTTTTGTTTGATTGGACCATTTCTTTTTCTTTACTTTGGGCCGAATAATTTCTGTAAATGGGCTGAGAATAATTAGGGAAAAGAGTTGTGATGCCTTATGCCGGGTTGAAATTTAATTAGTTTGGGCCTATGGTTGGATGCTAAATTAAATCTTGGACTAGTCAAAGTTAAACGACCAAGTAATTAATTCCATGAGAGAACTTGCTAATTTAAATCCCTGAGATGATTAATTAAATTCCGGATTTTTGTTAGTGCCCGAACAAGAGACATGGAAAAATAATGCTCCCAAAATTTATGGAATTATTTCTCGAGTCCCTCACAATAAATTAAGTCTTCCGATTTAATTAATATTTGAGGATCATAGAATTTTCTTTCTAGAAAAATAAGAGAAAGAATAAATTGAGCACGCACTTAGGATGCATTCACGTTAAGTTTTCTTAACTTCTTAAGTCTAATTAAGTACTATTCTTATTCTTCTAAAGGGGCGTCTTCGCACGTCGTTTAAGACTAACTTAAAGGACTTTTCGACTAAGGGAAATAGCTTTTGAGGTGGGCATTCTTTTCAAAATGTTATTTTAGTATGAATATGCAAATCTTTTCTAAACTTGTTTGTCATGCCATGTTTTGCTTTTACGATTACCTATCTGCTTGGCTATCCCAATTATGTTAAATCGAATTAGGGACCCAGTAGGGCCGCAAACCCTACTCGGACTAGTGTACACATATGGGGATAGTGAGCTAGCTTTCGAGTTGGCCGGTCCAGTGACCGTCGTGGAATGTGGCCACATTCCCGGTTCACATACGTTTCAGATATGGTATCTATGTAATTGTGTTTATGTGATTGCGCAATCAATTTTATGAAATTAAAGGAAATTTAGTGACTCTGGCCTTTTAAATAAAAACCTCGTGTTCACTCAACTGTGGCTGACAAATTTAAGTGAAACTTATTTTTTTGGCACAATGTCCACTGTGTATATTAAGTACTCAGCCCTGCATGTTTCTTTTCTAACGTGCAGGTTGAGAGTGAACGAGGAGGCGAAGGTGTTGGGAAATGGTATTAATAAGTAGCAATAGGTAGCCTAAAGTAGTGTGTCTTCACACATGCTACTTTGTCTTGGTCTCTTCCGCTGCATTAGAACTTTGTACTAGGAATCTATAACCCTAGTTAACATACTCTGACTTTATTTTGATCTTGTACCACTTTCGCATTCAAAATTTATGTTTTTAACTTAGTTTATCATCTATGTTTACTCTTAAGATTTGTCTAGTCACGATATAGTTGCGCTCGCTATCACTAGGGAGTTGTGGTCGTGACAATTCCGACCGAAAAAACAATATTTGGTTGGCATGTGTTGGCAGTCACCGCACCTATACTTTCGTTCCATCGGCGGTCTCGTGAATGAGAAAGTCACATATGTGAGGAAGAGGAAGTCCACCCACCCACCTGAAAATGAAAGCCGAAGAAGGTCCGTCGGCAAACGATGGGCTCGATTCTTTGAAGCAAAATGAAGAAGGCCCATCGGCGGAAGTCCATCCGTTCGTCGGTTAAATGTTCAAGACCAAGTCAAAGTAGATATTGAATATGAAGGACTACTTTGTCTTGTATTTTTCCATCCATTTATTGGATCAATTTGATGTCAGTTTATTTACATAGATTATTGCCTCAATGTCTACGAAGAATTCACATAATTGTTAACTTGTCACAACAATGCATAATGTATCAACCCAGCGTACACTAAAGAAAATTATTTTGGTTATAAGTCTACACAGGGTGTGGTTAGATGTTCATGACCAATTTGAAGTGGATAATGAATATGAATGACTACTTTGTCTTGTAATTTGTTGTCCATTTATTGCCTCAATTTGATGTCAGCTTATTTAAGTGTCATTGTCGACGAAGAAGCATTGATATAATTGTTAACTTGTTACAATAATGCCTAATGTATCACATGAACATACTCCATTCGTCCGATAATAGATGTCACATTTTTATTTTTAGAAAAAGTTTAGTCTCACATTAGTATAAAATTTATATTTTCTCTCACCATTTAACACACAAAATAAAATCTCTTAAAATCTCATGTCGTCCCACAAGTGTGACATCTTTTGTGCGACGAAGGGAGTAATTTTTTCAGATTCAAAATTCAAATTGGAACAAAAAATTAGGGTCTTCATTTTACTCCATCTAGTTACTTGAATATACAAACAACTGTTACAACAACAACAAAACAAAAACCAGATATTAAAAAAATTCACTAATTTCTCAATTTTGTCCATTATATCTGATAAATTCAATGCTAAACCCTCAAAATCGGAACCACCCACAGAGGTTGAAGAACAGACACATGCTTCGACTTCATGAATTGGCTCGCACCACTTGAAGAAACTGTATTCCTTCCTCTCACATACAAAGTAAAGTTTCCCCCTTGTCGGTTTGCCTTGACTAATGACAATACGGAGCGCCTCTGTCTTCTTGCAATAGCAGAAAACGTACCTAAACCGGAGGTCTCGAAAGTCATGAGCACCGCCGTTGCCTCTGGAGTACCTGTTGCACGTAGAACGCTACATATCCGACGGTGTTTGGTTGTTACAGAAAAGGAGCAGCAAAAATTATGGTTCTTGCTGAAGTGTTAATAATAAGGAAGAGAGGGAGAAATCGGTTTTTATATTACTCATTTTGGGTATTTTATTTAGCATTTTCATGTAATTCCTAACCAGCTAAATGGGGCAAATTTTCGCTAATTGACGGTTGAAAGTAAGAAATTGACGAAACCGTAAAAAAGGATCTAATCGACAACGTTTTCGTATGTTTTGGAGTCAATTTTTAAAAAGTAAATGTTCCGGACGAACATCATATTTCAGCCATATGTTTAGAATCAAAATAGTACTTTACTCTTAATTAATTCCTTTCAAATGAATTATATCTTTGTTTTAGTTAAAGAGTTAACGTCTGGAAGGAATGGGATGAGATATGATGCATATCCTAGGTGCATGTCATCTACTTTTACTTATATCTTGAGGCTAAATAGTTATTATTATTATTTTCTCCTAATATGGCAATCGCAAGGTAGTAATATCCCAAGGAAAAAGGTATTTTACCAAAGTTGCAAAGTTTTGAGGTGAACGTTCTATCTTATACTACAAATGAAAATATGAAATGGTTTTGTGATATACTCCCTCCGTCCATAATTAAAAGTCCCATTACTTCATAAAGTAAAGTGGACATAAAAAGTTAGTGGAATGTTGAGTCCACTTTTATATATTGGTTTTATGATAGTATGTGAGTGGAATCACTTAGTGGAATGTAGGGTCCACATATCAAATATAGTAAAAGTGAAATGGGTCATTTATTGGAGGACGGATGAAAAAGGAAAAATGGGACACTTAATGGCAGACGAATGGACTTTTTATTTATGCAAATGATAGTCTTGCCATAAATGTTTTGTTTTACGTAATGATGTCTATTTGTCATGGTTAACTATGTTTTAGGTTTATCATGAATGATAAAATGTTCCTAACATTTCTGGTGAGGAATGTGTGACCAAGTGAACCTTGCTTTTGGTTAACGAGTGTTGTCTTGACAAGCTGACAAATTGACTAAATCGAATGGGGATGGTAAAAATTATAAGTTGTTGACAGGCTGATTGATCTTGAACATGAAAGAAGATCTGTTGAGAATAAAGCATGCATATATGTGTCAAAGTATTTGTGTTTTAGTGTCTTTTAATTGACTCAATCAAGAGTCTGGAGTCTTTTGTTTTTGAGTCAGATTTTTTTATGGTCGTTCAGATGGGTGCGGATAACCATGCACTTAAACTCATCTTATTTATTTTTATTTACTTGTTTATTCATACTTAAGGACAAGTATATGTTAAGTGTGAGCAGTTTGATAAGGCTTGTTTTGTGCATTGGTTACTGGTCAGTTTGAAGTACTTAAACTGATAATATGCGCAAACAAGTTGCTCACAAATATGTGCAAAGGAGTGTCGAAAGCAAATCAAGTGGAAGTAAAGCATAATGATGTTAACAGATCCGAATGTTGCGACATGGAGTAGAGCGCAAGAAGGACACGACAAGCTTTGAGGAGTTGCTTATTCTAAAGGGCAAAAATATCAACACACATAAGAAAATATCCCTAGGGATTGAAGGAAGAAATATGAAGAGAAAAATCTGAAAATCATCATCATGAGCGAGAATCATAACCGCCCGCATCCGCTGTCACTCACTCCATACTTGAAAACTTCGTCTTCCATCACCGGAGGAAGGAGGTGAATCATCATGCCTATTGCCATCCAGTCATCTTAGCTAGTTTATCAGTCCTACCACTCTTAGGACCGAGAAACAATTTACATTTCAGTTTTTGCATTTACCTTCAATTTTAGTGATCGTTTGTTGTTTAGTATTTGAATTTTTCTAGTTAAATTTTGTTTATGATGGATCGTTTGTTTGGATCTTTTGGACCTTGATTCACGTGCTAATCTATTTGAAGTTTTTGTTGGTTTACTTTGATCTCTTTTCTTAGTTTATGTTTGGATGCTTTTAGCAATTGTTTTATACTCCCCTTGTCCCCAAGAATATGCATTTCACGTGCTAATCTATTTAAAGTTTTTGTTGGTTTACTTTGATCTCTTTTCTCAGTTTATGTTTAGATGCTTTTAGCAATTAATTTATACTCCATCTGTCCCCAAGAATATGCATTTTTGGTTGGGCATGAGTTTTAATGCACGATTGGTAAAGTAAGAGAGAAGTAGAAAGAAAAAGTAATTAAAGTATTGATAGCGGTGAATATGTCCAACCTCATTAGAAAGAAAAGAGTTTATATTCTTGTGGGACGGAGGGAGTACTTATTTAAGTGGATCTATCGTTTACCAAGTGATTTGGTTATTCACTCATGTTGGTCAGTTCACTTAGATCTTTAGTTCACGTGTTTAAACCCTTGTGTTCGCATTTAAGATTTCTAGTTTAGTATTTCGATCTTGTGTTCATCCATGGAGGTTTAGTTTTCTGTTAGTTGTATCGTGGAGAATAAGATGTCAGAATATCAATTTGGGATCAAATCTGGGTTACTTTATGCTTTTTGTACCTGCATGCATTTTCAGCTTTTCAGCTATGTAGGTTAATTGGGGATTGTGGTTCCCTGCTACCTTTTTCCATTTTCTAGTCTAATTTAGGAAAATTTTGTCTTAAAGCGTATGCAGGTTGTTATATCTGTTTGGAGAAACCCTTTTGCATCATTTCTTAGCTGGAATTTGAGGAAATATCACGCATGTCTAATTTGTTCATGTCGTCCATGGTCTTATGGCCAGTTTAGTTAGAAACCCCGTTATCATGTCTCAAACTTACTTCTTTCAGCAGTACCAACTAATGATTTGAGTGATATTAGATGTTGGACTTGACGTTATTTTATATTTATCCAAATACATAAAAATAATTTTGTAGTTTCAACTTTATATGAACGTTGGTAGGTGTAAGTTCATCTCTTGACTCTTATATTATTAGTACCGCTTAGTCAACTAAAGGAATACGTTGGGCAAAAATCACGAGAATATTGGTACGGTATACCGTACTGAAAACCCCATACCGTATATTATATAGAAAATTATAGTATGACAAAATATTAAACCGATATCATACCGAAATCCAGTATGACAAAAGTTCGGTATGATAAATATTGGATACCGTTACCGTATCGTTATTGCGGTATACCATACTTTCACGGTATACCATAATATCATTATTCATGTGTTATACCAAAAAAATACGTTTTGTACCCAACATATATAAAATAACAATTTAGCTATTTAAATAATGTCCAAAACAATAAAACTCCATCATAAACAAATATTTTTCATAACATTCAAATCAATAAAACTTCAATATTCAAATCGAAAACAATTTATGAAGTCATGGTGAACATTGTCTTTATTTCTTGAAACCTTAATAAAATATGAATATAATGAGTTGGTGGAATGTGTTATTTATTTATTAAAAGTAATAAAAACTAAATGAGATGTTTAATATTCCCTCCTTTCTTCTGCGGTAGAGGCATTTTTTTCAGCACGGGATTTAAGAAATTATGTTAAAAGTGAGTTAAGTGTAAGGAGAATAAAGTAGGAAAGGAAAAAGGTAGAGAGATTAAGAGATAATAAAGAAAAAGAGAGCAAAGTAAGAGAGTAAAGAAAAAAATGACTTTGTTAAAATGAGACAAATCCAAAAAAGAATATGACTCGGTAGGGGTGAGCAAAAAAACCAGAAACCGAATATCCGAACCGAACCAAATCAAAATTTTGAAATTCGGTTCGGTTTTTTTGGTTTTTCGGTTCGGTTCGGTTTTAAAAATAAAAAAATTTCGGTTTTTCGGTTCGGTTCGGGCAAAGAAAAAACCGAAAAACCGAATTATATATATATTCTATTAATTTAATATATTATATCATATATAATATATATTCTTTTAATATATTCTACTATATAATATAGATTATATGTATTATTAATTTTATATTATATATAAATATTCTATTAGTATATATAAAATAAAATAAAATACACATATATAAATATATATTTATATTTTACTTATTTTTTTCAGGTTTTTCAGTTTTTTTTTCAGGTTTTTCGGTTTTTTTTCGGGTTTTTTCGGTTTTTTTAAGTTCGGTTTTCAGTTTTCGGTTTCGGTTTTTCGGTTTTTCGGGTTCGGTTCGGTTTGGGTTTTGAACTAAATTTGGTTTTTCGGTTTTGGTTCGGTTTTGGTAAAAAACCGAACCGAAACCCGAATGCACACCCTTATGACTCAGCTACATAGGAACGAAAGGAAAGGAGTACAATCCTTCATCCAACTCTCAGTTGGCATTTTATTTTCGACACGGGATTTTATGCAATATTGTTTTGTGACTTCGGTAAAAAGAGAATAAAGTAAATGATAATAATGTTCCCAATTAAAGTGGGGCATCCAATACAGAAAAATGTGTAAATTAGAGTCAGGCGGATGAGTTATAAAAAATTAATGGTAATATGGAATATCTAATATTCCATCCGTTCCGCGGTAGTTGTCATTTCATTTGCTGCACTCGTTTTGAAAAAATATAATAAATAGTTAAAGTGACAAAATAGTAGAGAAAGAGAGAGAATATTGTTGATAAGACTTATCAATATTATTTTCTCTCTTACTTTACTATTTTTATATTTTAGTTATTTATTATCATTTTTCTAAAACGAGTGCTAAAAATTAAATAGAGTATCAGATCCAGTGAGTTTTTTTTTTTTACTATATCTTCTAGTGCAAGGTTAATTCAATTTTGACTATTAAAGGGTAAAATGAAACAATGAATATTTCTCTTTTCTAGGTAAACTAAATTAAAGAAATTTGGTTTAATTCCCACTGAGGTTCCCTTCCCCAAATTTTAAAAAAAAACATAACAATAAAAAAAAGCACATACCAGCATTAGTATATTAAGTCATACCTAAAAACAATCCCATAGGAAAATCTCAAGAATATTTTTGACATTAATACTTTTTCCCCGGAAATATCTGAATAGGGAATTCAATAACTCATTCCTTCCTTCAAAATTCTCAAGAACAATACTAGACATAAAGTTTTCCCTGGTAAAATTAAGAAAATTGTCTTCTTAAAACTTTTAATATTTTTTAAGAACAAAGCTAGAAAACTGATTCAAAATGTTACCTTAATACTCCCTCCGTTCCTTATTCATAGAGGCGCTTCTTTTCGCAATGGCGATTAATAAAGTGTGGCAAGTGAATAATGAATAAAGTAAGAGAAAGTGTTACTTTTTACTAAAAATAAAAATAACTCAATTATCTTGGAACTTTTCAAATAGAAAAATGACTCAATTGACAAGGAACATACATAGAATTAATTTACAACATTTGTTAAAAGGCGTTGGGGAGTTTAATTCGCAGTTCAAAAAAATATTGCAATCGGCACTGGAAAATTAGATAGTAAGTACACATGCATAATAAAGGAAATTAAGGTTTTACAGACTATGTAGAAAACTATGAATTAGAGAAATTGAAACTAGATATAATAACCTTCTCTATCTGTACATGAGTAAAAAACTCCTTCATTTGGTAGACCATCTCTATCTTTTTGATTCATCAAGAAAGAGAGAGAGAGAGATGGTTGGTTTGATTTGGTTTTGTTCAAACTTCAAGGGGAAGAGAGGTGTAGCATATCTTGCATAACTTGTACCTGTGCTTGAAGGCATGTTATGTAATGAGCAGTTTCACTCAACAAACTGCAATAGTCCATTCCTTTTCCACCGGGCACCAATCCTCGTAGGTTTCGTCTAGGGTTTGTCGTCGTCCTCCCAATCAATCCACGCCTCTTCTTGATCCTCCTCAGCACGGCCCGGCTCCACGCCCTCTCCGGCCCCACTGCAGCTGCCAAGGACACGCGCGCCGCTGCTCTCGTCGCCCGGTATCTTTTGTACCTATCTCCCATGCCTCTTCTCTTGCTCAGCCTCTTCATTGCTTGAACAAACTTCACTGCAAACCTACTCTTGATGCTGCTAGAATTAGGGGGCTGAATATTCATGGTCATGGAGATTGGATTGGATTGGATTGGATTGAGGAATAATATTTAGGGTTTTTTTGTGATAATTTCTTGCAGATAAAGATTTGGTTCTGACACAAAAGGGACCTTCTTGTTGGAACGACAAAATAGGAGTTTCAGTCCCAGTCCCAGCCTTCTGACACAAGATCTATTTGTTGCAGTTGGAGTTGTAAGAGAGAGAGAAAGCGAATAAGGAAAAGGAGAATATTAAAAAAGAGAGGATTGAAAATGGGAGGTGAGTAGGAGACGTGAGAATCAATCTTCAATTTTATTTTATTTTATTTTATTTTATTTTATTTTATTTTATTTTATTTTATTTAAATTTGGAGTATATAATTTAGGGAGGTGAAAGAGGAGGAATGTGGGGTAGGATAAGGGCCAACCACCATATGCTTGCACATGTTGCCATTACCTCCGATTCAATGGTGGGCCATTCATCTTCTTTAGGCTCCATTATTGCTATATATACTTGTATATATTCTTCGCCTCGGGACCAAATTAAACCCCTTTTCACTTCTTAATTTCAAACAAACTTAATCCATAGGTTCTGATTAATAAATAATCATCATTAATTTCCAAACCAAACTATAACTATCTTGTTTTTTTATTAGGGATATTGGTTTTTAAAACCATAAATTTTAGCTAAATTCTAGCTAAATTTTTGTATTTTCCACAAACTTCATTAGTAATTTACAGTTAGGGCTGATAAATCGTGTAGATTGGGTTATTATTAGGTCAATCCGATATCAACTCAATCTAATAAGAAGGCCTAACTCAAACCAATCCCAAAATCTTCGAATCTTATTGGGTCGATTTGACAAGGAACCGAGTCCAATAAGGCATGACTCAATCTCATTAATTTTGTGTGTGTTCGTGTCGAGTTTTTATGTCATATCAAAAACTGTAAGCTACATTGTTAACTATGATACAATTCGAGTTGACACGACAAGATGACGACCTAAACCTAATGTTACACAACTAAAACAAGATATAACACGCTTAAAACTTTCTCAGATTGAAATCTAAATAGTAAAATTAAATTGAAATCAAAATAGTAAAATTAAAGTATAGTATTTTTAAAAATATTAAAAATAATATTATTATTTGTTAATGGTCGATCCAACTCAACCAGAATCCATTAATTTCATGCATGTTCATGTTGGGTTTTTATGTCATGTCGAAATTGTCAATCCTACCTAAAATATCACAAACTTTACATTATGTGTTTTATTTCCCTACCGGGCCTAAATAGGATATTTTCAGCAAAAACTTACTCTACATGGCCAATCGTGAAACGTTTGTGATATTTTAGACAACTTTTTAATATTCGTGATAAGTAGGATAAAAAGCTACGTAGAAAGTCATGTTGATTTAATTGTGTCAGGTATGATAAAAAAAATCATGTACCCACTGTGAAAAATAAGACGCAAAATGTAAAGTTTGTGATATTTTCAATCACTTTTAAAGTTCATGGGAAATACTAGAATTGGATCAAATTTCTTAATTTTAGAGACTAATATCCCTTTTTATTACATTACTTTTGTATGGATGCCTGCATATAACAAATGTACAAATGTACAATAATATTTTCAAATTCAATGAAATACATTTTAATACATAAAATAACAATTATATATGTTAACATAATATTCCGTTTATAGATATTCAAAACCCATGATAGGGAGATGATTTAAATAAGAATGCATCTAAATCTAGAAATACAGCTCAAATCTTGGCACTAAGATTAAGTGATTTAATGGTCAATAATTAACTAAAAACACAGAGGGTCATTATTAAGCGGTTTTAGGTCATATTATAAAATTCGTGTTTGATGTCATGTTAAGATCAGTTTAGGTCATCATTTGTTAGAATGACCTAAATATAAATTAACAATAACCTAAAAATGTCCTACGTATAATTTTTGTTCTGCGTTTCTGTATTTAAATCTAGCTTTGCATAGATCAAAATCCTTGTTACTAAAGTTAAATATATATACTATATGTTCCCCATGGGTGTTGCGTTATATATAATGATCCATTTTGCACTTCATCATTTTTTGACGTTAAGCAATGAAATTCAGTTGAGTAGATACATAGTGGTGGCAGCCGCCGCCGTAGGGGCCGACTTAATGGTTGGGGTTGAAGTTTGTGAATTAATCAATCACGGATTCACGATCTATGTATCGCTAATCTCATTATTAATACAATTAGTTAAGATCAACTAACATTTATTTGTATAAGTTTTAAATGGCTGCTAGTATGGTTGCCTAATTTTCAGATGGTTGGAAAATTTTGTTTTTAACTACCAAAGTAAAACTAAATTTATTAAGTGCAATAATTGTTGTGGTTAGTTGATGTTGATCATAAGGGTTATTTTCTTATGCAGCACTTTAAAAAACTCGATTAATCAGGGACTTTGTCGAAAATCTCATCATTAATCTTGACTTTAATTAAGTCTTAGTTTGAAATAGTTTCACAAAGTAAAGCCTCCAATACTGTCATTGCGTCGATAATAACATTTAATTTGGTCGATGATAATCTCAATTAGACTTGTAATTGACCAATGATCGACCAAATTAAATGGAGAGATTTCGGAAAAATGGTCAAATGCAATTCGCAAGCCTTTCAGAATTGGGGATTTAATTCATTGATCTTTTGAAATATGAGATCGTGGTATGAGAGTTTTTCGAAATAAGGGTTTTTCAAATTTTTATCTAATTTTTCTTTCTTTTTCTTAATATTTCTTTTTCAAATTAATTTTTGTATCAAAAATTGGGTGAAAATAGGATTGGAGTAAACAAATCAAAATTGTTGTGAAAATATTAAGGGTAATTTGGTCAATTCATTAATATTATGAGATAAATAAAAATAAAGAAGAGAAAATAGATAAAAATTTGAATATCCCTTATTCCAAATTAAAAATTCACTGCCACAATCCCATATTCCGAAAGGTCAATGAATTTAATCAAAAGACTTGCAAAGTGAGACCTTCTTCTGAATCTCTCACAATCTCATATTCCGAAAGGTCAACGAATTTAATCCTAAATTTCAAAAGGCTTGCAAATTGAGACCCTTTTTCCGAAATCTCTCATCAGGGTGAACATGATATAGTACAAATTAAATTGTGATAATCAAATAGTACTCTTTAGACCCAAAAGATGACTTAAATATGATGTCTCTAATTATTGTTCATAATTAATATATAATGTCCCTGGTGCACTTCTTGTATTAATGACTTCAGCATGAACTAATTAATAGGACTATGTATAAAAAAAATTGGGAAAACTAAAACCACTCGATTTTAAATTTTCACCTTAAAGAAAACCATGTAATTAAGCCTGTTATTAGCCATATGTTGTTTTTAAATTTTGGCAAATATAATTTAGTAATGGAGGGAATATTGTTGTATACTTTATCAAAATTGCTCCCTCCTCCATCTCAGAAAGTTTGTTACATTTTTCCATTTCCGTCCATCTCACAAAAATTTTCATATTTCACTTTTTACTACGTGGAATTCATATTTTATTATATTCATTGACACTCACATTTTATTATAAAATTAATATATAAAAATACGGTCATCATTTCACTAACCTTTTCAACTCATTTTCCATTATATTTTTTAAAATTTGTGCCTGATCAAAACGTGACAACATTTATGGGACGTGGGAATATATCGTAGTTGTAAACGAGTCAAGCTACCCAAGTTTCTAGTTTTATCTCAACTCGATAAGAATATCATTCAATTCCATTTGTAAATCTTGTTAACTAAATAAGCTCATGAAAAAATTATGCTTATATAGTTTCCCTTAGTAAGAATTTAAATTTTAAGTAAAATCTTACTCTTCTGTCTCATTAAAAATGAAATATTTTTTTTATTTGGATTGTTCAATTAAAAATAAAACATTCCTAAAATGGAAATAACATCATCTATACTTTTTTCATCTCTCTTACTTTATTCTCTCCTATTAACTTACAAAACAACACTACATTAAATTATATGACGAAAAGCAAATGTTTCATTTCTAATAGGACGGAGGGAATATATTTTAAAGATTATATTTAACTACAAATTTAAAATGCTCGCCTAGGCTTGATTAGATCGAATAAGCTCTTCAACCTTTGAAAAATAAATATTGAATAGTTAAATAAAAGTCGACTCGGTTTTGATAAACGAATAAAATTTGAGCTTAATCAACACTATTCATCATGGCTCGACTAAGTTGCAAATATCAAAATCAATGGACCGCTACCAATGGCTTATCCTGTAATCGTGGATGCTAATTCGAAGTTATACTTTTCTTATCCTTGATCATCTTTTCTTGAATCTGATTCCCAAATTTGTAGTAACACATCTGATCGATAGAAATATATTTTAATTTATTATTTCTTAATATTAAAATTAAAATCCATTTGATTAGAGTGTACACAAATATATGTACCAATCTGTGACTGTGTCGTCAGATGTCTCGTGGTATAATTGGTTACGATCGGTCAGAATTCGATCGATATGCTTGTACTTCAAATTTTGCTCGAGTGATTAATTTGCTTATTTGAATTCCTTTGTTTTTAATTTTACCTATTATTTTCACAAGCATTAATACAATTAATTTTCTATTTTTTATAGAATTAATCCATTTTTTTTAAAAATAGACTGTATTTTGGAACATCTCAATAGTAAATAGATGATCTACCAATTTAAATGGATATGAGTACATGTTCAAAAGTTCATTTAAAAAATATGGTACCAATTTACTTTTACATGCAGGTTGACCTGTTTTTAGTACTCATTTTAATTAGGTGTTCTTAGTTGTAAAAATATGGTACCAATTTACTTTTACATGCATGTTGACCTGTTTTTAGTACTCATTTTAATTAGGTGTTCTTAGTTGTTTCAATTTAGATTTAAGAGTGAACTGCATCAAATGGCCCTAACTTTTCGCTGTGTAACAACAGAGATCCTTAACTTTTAAAAATCCCATCAGAGGGATCTAACAAAATATGTAATCACAAATCGTGTATTTTCGACCATAATACCCTCAGGGCTTGGAAGGGCAAAAAACCGGCCTTTTGTATGGCCGCCACTGCTGCATGCAATGTTGATGGGACCTGCGAAAAGTAATTGATGTGACTGCAAAGCATGGTTCTTGTCCCCTATTATTTTCAAACCCTCGGACCTACATTGTAATTTCCAATTTTTAGCCATTTTGCCAAAACAATTAGGCGGTAGTTTCTCTTTCATTTTTCCTTCCAATCCACTTTAACTGCATCATTTTCGTCTGCATAACCGTATCTCATCACAATTTTCTACTAATTCTCGGAAAACGCCGCTGCCTTTCACGCCATTTTCATCAATGCCTCCAAAACGGAGACGAAGTTCCGGTGGAGCGTCCTCCACCCGTAGTTCTTCAAGGCGCAAAAAGAAGTCGCCAACGCCAACGCCATCGTCTTCGTCACCATCACCTCCGGCATCACCTAGATACGGTAGAAGGGCTCGAGGCCCGGAGCTAATCGACGTAGACCCAGAAACGTGGAGCATTCGCGATCCTCTGCTGGATTTCTTTGTTCCGGAAGAAGAATATAGTAAGTTCAAATTTAAAATTCCAAGCAAGCGATTTTGACTGTGATTTAGGGCTCCGAAAATTGGTTGTTTTGTGAAATTGTTTTGAGGTCGTCACGTTTGGGAAATTAGGACTTTATATGTGATGTTTTCTAATTAGGATTTTGTTGGTTTAAATTTGGAAGTTTTCTAATTCTATACAAACCCTAACAGGGGACCATGTCGGGATGTTTTCCATCGCTTTTCATCACGGAGGGTCCATCTTCGAAATCAATGGACAGAAGAAGTATGTTGGGGGGCAATTGACATTCTTCGACTATTGCTGGATTCGCCAATTCGAGCTCCTAGATCTTTCCGCAATGGTGTTGCGGTTGGGGTACAATAGGAAAACCATCTGTGAGTTCTATTACGTTCATCCAATGTACAGTATTGGCTGTATGGGCGTGGAAATAGGAGGTCCTTTGCTGCCCATTACGGACGATCCACATCTGGCCCATTTTCTCGAAGTCGCGGCTACTAGCACAAAGCTTGTTCACATTTATCTCGTGGAGCTGACAGAGGCGGCCGCCTTGCTCAAGAAGCGAA
The DNA here is from genome assembly GCF_004379255.2 of Salvia splendens. Lineage (NCBI taxonomy): Eukaryota > Viridiplantae > Streptophyta > Magnoliopsida > Lamiales > Lamiaceae > Salvia > Salvia splendens. Next base: position 18,973,800 of record NC_056033.1, read on the forward strand.
AGGAAGAAGTGGAGGAGCTTCTAAAATTTGTGAACGCTTGTAAAAAAACCACTGTGGTCATTGAAGAGCTTGACGAACCAGAACCAATTGTGCCGAAGAGTAAACCGAAAAGGAAGAAACATCAGCACGAGGAGCAGAGGAAACCATCGGCACCATTATTGATGCTTGAGTGGTACCCCAGGGATGTCGAGTTTGAAGAGTATTTGACGAAAAGTTTAGAAGACAAACGTCGCGAATGGAAGAGGGAAGAGAAGGCAGCAAATAAGAATTTGATGGATGCATTTGCATCATGTAGTGCAGACCAAGCAGAAGCTGTTGTGGTGGAGGTTGAAGAGAATGATGCAGTCGATGGAGTTATTGGACAAGGAGATGTCCATGAATGCGAAGATGGAGATGAGATTGAGGTAGAAGATGGAGATGAAGGTAGCAATGGTGAACACGTTAAACAACCGGAGGTTGAGGTTGAAGCAGTTATAGACCATGCAGAGGTTAGTACACCACTGTGGAATATGTTTGTGATTTATTGTTTATGTTTGGTATTCATATGTGATTCATCTTTTGGTCAGATTCTCCTGCATGAAGATGAAGCAATTGTAGACCCTGATAGCATGGCAGAGGTTAGTGCACACCTTTTGTAATATAGTTGTGATTTATGCTTGTATGTATGGTGTTCATTTGTGATTTTATGTTAAATCAGATAGGGCAATCTAATCATAGTGAAGATGTTCAGCATGTTGACGATAGTGTGTACAACCCGACCCTGGATTTTTTAGCTGAACCGCAATGTCAACTGCAGGCGGAAGTTCCCATTAAAGAGGAGATTCCGGATGAATTGCTAATGTCTGGACTTGAACGTGATGTGGAACAAGCTGGACAGGAAGTGCATGATGGGCCTGAAGTGCATGGTGGACCGGAAGTGCAAGCTGGACCCCAGGTACAAGGTATTCCGGAAGTACATGATGGTCCGGGAGTAGAACCTCAAGAGGAGGTATACATTCCATCGTTTGAGTACGTTCCGGACGGCTGCCATCTACATAACGAGGGACCGCCGACTGATGATGAAGATGATGAGATGGACCATTTTATCTCGTTGGCACACATGTGCCGAGATGAGCAGCTTTTCACCTCATATTACGAATCCATTTTCCAACAACAACCGGGTCAAGGTAAAGCCCAGCCAAGTGAACGCGAAGACCAGCCGGGTCAAGGTGAAGTCCAGCCAGGTGAACGCGAAGACCAGCCGGGTCAAGGCGAAGACCAGCCGGGGTCAGGGGGTCGGGGGGGTCAGGGGATAAACGGCGGAGGAAGTATTCGCCTTATGTGGACAAGAGGAACATGACAGACAGCCCACTTTTCAAGGAAGAAGATGTGGACGAGCTACAAGATGTTGATGACCTCGAGGATTTGGAGGGTTTGGAGGGTTTGAAGAAGAGCGGCATAAAGTTTACCCCGTTCAAGCTCGAGATTAATGAGCTTTCGTTGTGGAAGCCGGGTGATGTTTTTAAGCATAGTGATTTCTTCTATGACGTGATGAGACAGTACGCAATAATGACCAGAAGGCGGGTGCACGTGAAAAGAAATGACGGCGACAAGCTTCGAGCCATTTGTAAAGGACAAGGGTGTGAGTGGTATGTATACTTGATGAAGCACGAAATACACAACGGTCATGATTACGTTGTGATGAATATGCAACGCGATCACGCGCACACATGCTCTCAGGTGTTGGATTCGAAGTGGCTGACGGCAAAGTGGCTTGGTGAGCGTTATATGGAGAAGATCAAAGCCAACCCTCACATTCCACTTGCAGCTATACGGAAGTGTGTCGATGAAGATTTTGGCCTGAAGATAGGTAGGATGAAGGCATATCGGGCCAGAGAGCACGCACTGGATGGCATATTCGGCTCTGCGGCAACCTAATACAGAAACTTGTTCTACTACAAAGCTGAATTGGAGCAGACACACCCTGATTCCAGCATTCATATACATTAAGAAAATACGAGGGATTCTGGCGTCGTGGGCCTGAGATTCGTGAGGTTCTACTGCTGCCTTGGACCATTGAAAAAGGGATGGATGCAATTATGTCGGCCAATTATCTTCTTCGACGCTTGTTTCTTGCGAGGGATGTACAACGGACAGCTCATGACAGCAATGGGGATTGATCCCAACAATGGCTGGTGGCCGATTGCTTGGGCTGTGACTGAAGCCGAGAGTTATGTCCAGTGGAAGTGGTTCGTGGAGTACTTATCTGATGACCTAAACTTGCATGCAAATGGGCCACGATATGTGTTTATGTCTGACCAACAAAAGGTATGGTCGTTGTGATTTCAATATTACATAATGTACTTGGTATGTGATTTTATTTTATCTGTGATTTGATCAATACATGATGTACTTGAACTGTGATTTTGTGGTAATATTTTGTTGTGTTGCATCAGGGGCTTGCAAAATTGATTGATGAGGAATTCCCACAAAGCGAGCATCGCTTTTGTGTGCAGCACATTTACAACAATTTCAAGAAGAGATTTGTTGGAGAAAATTTCAAAGAACGGTTGTGGGAGATTGCCTCGAGTACCACCCTCGAACATTATATGGACAAGATGAATGCTTTGCAGACCGAGTATCCCCAAACACATCAGTGGCTTTCTGGAGTTGCTCCCAAAGAAAAGTGGGTCAAGGCATTTTTCTCTCCACACACTTGTTGTGATGTGCTCCTGAACAACATTTGTGAGACATTCAATTCGAAGATTGCATTGGCTCGAGAGAAAGCAATTATCAGCATGTTGGAGGAGATTCGAACAAGTCAAATGGAAAGAATTCAGATCAGAGGCCATTGGATCAAAAGCTACACTCACGCAGTTCCTCCTGTTATCAAGGAGCTTGTTGACAAGTGGTACGCGAGGGCGTCATCGTGGAGGGCTACATGGAACGGACAGTCTTCGTACCAAGTAACTGGGCCGTCTGGCCAATATGTAGTCAACATGCGTGATTTCACATGCTCCTGCAGATTGTGGCAGCTAACCGAAATCTCATGCACGCATGCTATCGCAACAATCAACAAGAATGGCGATGACGTGACGCGATTCGTCTCCCGATATTATTTGAAGTCCACAATGATCATGTTGTACGAGAATGTCCTTTACCCCATCAATAGGGTGGACAATTGGCCAAAGTCTACTTCTGCTGATGTGTTGGAACTGGCGCCCCCGCGGACAAAGCGACAGCGTGGTAGGCCGAAAAAACGGAGACGTGAGGAGCCCCAGATTCGTCTTCATGCGGACGGAGGTGAGTCATTGCGTCGCACCTTCGTGATGAAATGTCGGCGGTGCGGTCAAGAAGGTCGTAATAGGAGGACATGCAACAATGATCCTCGGACAGATGCCCGTTCTCAGGTTGGGGAACTTCGCAGCACAACGGGTCGCGTGAACTTGGTGAGAGTACTTTGCCAGAATCGTCAAATAATTGCCGAGAGGTAATATGCAATAAACATATATTCTCTAATTGTACACAGTGCTTTCTCGTATATACTTACTATGCTGTTAAGTGTTGCAGCCTAATGTTTCGAATCCGGGACCAAGCACTCGGACCAAGACTCAGCCTCAGAGATGCGGCCGCCACGGTGATCAAGATTGACGGGCCTTACTTAATCTTAAAACTTTGTGTTTGTTTGGGATGAGTGAACAATTTACAGTGGCAGTATTGATATGATGTGTATGGTAACTACGAGTTTGTATATTTTGGTGGCAGTGATGATATGATATGTATGTTATGTATGTTACAGACTAGTTTGTAACAAAATTACTCTACTATTTTGGTGGAAATGATATCATGACATATTTTGGTGGTATTTGATAGAGTACTTCGTCGGTTTGTATCCATTTTTTACATTGTATGTGATTTCAATCATAGTTGGGTAACTTCATTCGTGATTTTAGGCATAGAGAAAACAATCATCATCACGCATTTGAAAGAGTTCGGTTTGTATTCATTGTTGTACATGGTTTGTGATTTCAGTCATAGTTGGGTAACTTCATTCGTGATTTCGATTTCAGGCATAGATTATAACAAAACGTGGTCAATCAATATCAGGCATTTGATAGAGTATTTCGTGATTCATTTGTGTACATGGTTTGTGATTTCGGTCATATTTGAGTAACCTCAGTCGTGATTTCTCAGGCATAGATTAAAACAAAGCTTTGCAAAGCGTAATCAATCCACATCAGAAGATAACGACGAAGTGAACACGACATAGCTGTGTTATAACAGTAGAAAAATTACAATACATAAGAACAAGATTGTGATTTTTAACCGTCGGAGAGTTTTTGCCGTTTTACCTATTGTTAGCGCCAAATCGTCACACTCTTCAGTTTTCATGCCCAGTTGTAACTTCAAGGCTTCAACCTCCACAGTTTTCATGCGCAATTTCTCCTGCAGAACACCTTCAAGTACTGATTTGGCTCGAAGTTCAGATTCGAATTGGTTTCGCTCAAGTTTCACTCTCTGAAAGTAACTGTCTTGACTTGGGGATAGACTCGCATCAACCCATCGAAAAAAACTTGCAATCATCTTCCAGCATAATACATCCTCATTAATCTTTATGCCAAGAAAATTAATGGAAAAAAGACCAAAATACATAGTTTTAACCTTCCATATTGGGCAGCGATAGTAACGTCTACCTGGGTTAGCAGCCGTCCTAGATGTCACAAGCTCAGCCTCAAGATCGTGATTACATTTCACAATTTCGGGACGAGGCCAATTCCAATTGAAGCTTGAGCCGAAAGATTGAGAAGAAGAAGAAGACATTGCAACACGACCTGAATTCAATATGACAGTACAAAATTCAAATCAGCAATGCAAGAATTCAACACGGCCTGAATTCAATTTCGCCGAAAAGATAGCACATAGCACAAAAACTAAAATTTCCGCCCAACTTGTAAACTAAAATTTCCGCCCAACTGTAAACTTCAACCAAGAATAGCAAAATTTTCCACATGCCCCGACTGTAACCCTACAACCATTAAATTCGACCAAGAATTGCAAATTAGTTTTTCAGATGCTACCCTTCAACAAAAAAATCAACCACCAATTTGCAAAATAAAATTCCAGCTGAAATCGCCTAAACCCTTATGGATACCATAAATTCAGCGAAATCCAGATGAAAACCACTAATTTCCAGATGCCGAACAGATGCCGAACCAGATGCCGAACAAAATATAATCGCCTATTATGTTAGAGAGGGAAATATGAAAGATGAAAATGAAACGGATAGGGAGGGAAAGAAGAAAGAAAATAGGAGAATGGAATTATGAAGACTATACTGTTTGACAAGACAGCCCCTGCACATGCAGACTATGTGCAGGCATATGGAGCAGGTGTAGTACGTAAAAGATCTAAACTACCCTTTAGCCCATTTGGGCATTTTCGTCCGAAAAATGGTAAAATATACACGATTTGTGATTACATATTTTGTTAGATCCCTCTGGTGGGATTTTTAAAAGTTAGGGGCCTTTGCTGTTACACAGCGAAAAGTTATGGCCATTTGGTGCAGTTCACTCTAGATTTAAATGTTTGCTATTTTACGTACCACTTTATTCATGTTTTCATGCCTTCTCAGAGCGCCCACAATAGGGGAGCCACGGCTCCCTATTGTTGGAGCCATGAAGAGCCGCGGTGGGAGGGGAGACCATGGGAGCGCCACACGGGTGGCCTGGCCGGGGCGCTTGGGAGTGGGCCGTGGCTCGCTATTGTGGCGGCCGAGAGCCGCGGCGCCCGCCCAATTCGAAATTCTTTTTTTTCAGTTTAGTGCTAATTTTATGGAGGGGAATTTTGGAGAAGATGAAGTATGGAGAGAGACAGAGAGGGACGCATGTTTTCAAAAAATAATTAATTTGACATTAATTTAGGAAATAAATCATCTTTAAAACTAAATCCCAATTAAAATTGGTCAACTATTTAATTAAGGATTGTGATTTCAATTCACACCCTAATTACGGAAATAATTAAAATTCAAATTTTCAATAAATATATTTACTTGTAATTGTCAACTTTTTTAATTAATTTATATTTTTTTCTAAATATTATAGCCCGATAATTTTTATTGTAGTTAAATTAAAATATAAGCAAAAATGAAAAAAAATCATTTATTTGTGGCTTGGGTTGTCCACTATTGGGGTGGACAAGTTTTTTTGTGGCCCGGCCAAGTTTTGGTGGCTTGGCCTTGGACTTGGGCTCCACTATTGTGGATGCTTTCAGTCTAACTGATAAGTCTAGGTAAAATTCCTTACTTTTTCATTTAAGTCAAATAGTTAATTATTAACCCACTCTAAGTTGCGTTGCAACAGTGAACCCCTTCCAAACTGTCCTTAATTACACATATTAATACTTTCCATTCTTGTGGTATCGGATCCTTACTTTCATGTGCTAATTAGTAGCTTGTGGGTTAAGGTTTTTTTTAAAACGGTTGGATTACTTGTTCAACTAAACGTGGATAGGTCTAGTGAGACGTTGACGTTCACCCGCGTAGGATCATCTTGGTTCAAATATATTCACTTGATCAACACTTGTTTGTGTTTGAGGCTTACCTTGGCCAACACGAGCGGGTAGCTAACACTCTATCAAAGCTCCTATAAGTCACTTCCATTTGCTCGTCAGTCGGGGTTATAAGTGCGACTCATGCACAACATGGTCCCTATTTGGAGAAATATTAATTCTTACCAAAACAGGATCATGAACACATATCTCAATAAAAAATTATCAACTGGGAAACGCAACGTAGCCTTACTATATTTCAGATGAATGTGACAGTCACATCTATAGCGTAGGTTGTTGACATAATTATTAGTTACTCCCTCCATCTCAAAGAAGATGACCCTTTCTTGGGACGGCATGAGATTTTATGCATGCTAATTTTAAAGTCTTTAAGAAGGGGGAGAAAAAGTTGTTGAGTATTTAAAAGTATGAGAGATGAATAAAGTAAGAAAGATAAAAAGTTATTGATGTTTAAAAGTAGGAGAGATGTAAAAAGTAAGAGAGGGAAAAGGTAGTTGGGTGTTTAAAAATAGGAGAGAGAAATAAAGTAAGAAAGGAAAAAGATAATTGAGTATTTTAAATATTTCCTAAATAAGAAAGGGGTCATCTTAGTTGAGACGAACGAAAAAGGAGGGAGTACAATTTAAGATAATTGTCAACCTAACCGGACCCACCATTTATCTTTATAAAATTCCGAAATTTACAAATTTAGTCAATCATGGCCCAAATCATGATTGAGTATCCACAAATATGGTCGAGATTGATGATTTGAAATAGGTTGAACTAAAATGATTATGAGTTGTGGATAATGAGAAATGAGATGCTAGTTATATAAATTCACACAGAATAAAAATCTACTATATAATACTATGATTCGCGATTGAATATAGTAATTATTTTCTACATGCCAACAAGCAAAGACCACGCAATAAATCTGTCGTCAAAAGGTTGTACAAGGAGCAATCTTGTACGTATACCAATCCAAATACACGTTTGTTTATGACTATACACATACATACATGAGCTGTTTTCTGCTTCAGTAAAAAAACTGCATCCAAATCGCTCAATATTCTCTACAGCCTTCAAAAACACTAACCATTTCCAAAATTTCCAATCAAGAATCAATACAATATACTATTTGCTTGGTTTCTTACCCGATGTCAAGACGACATCAGTTACTGCTGCTGTCATCTGTTGATGATTCAGAGGCTGTGTCGTCGACTGTCGAGTTTGAGCTCGAGTCGACAAGGCTTCCTGTCTCAGTGTCTGAACCTCCACAAGCTCGGTCTTCAACAGGTTGTTGTTTCAAGGTCCAATACATAATACTTGCTGTCAATGTCAGCATCATCTTTTGATTCACCTAGTTTATTCAGATAAAACTAAACGTAAGAACAAGGAAATGTAGAAGACGTGAATTGAGCTCGTGTAGGAGAAACGAGGATTACCTCAATTATGTCTTCAGGGAGCAAAAATATGGAACATCCAAGTTTCCTTGCAATGCTAATGATGTAGGTAGCATTCATTTTCTTCTCCTCCTCTGTTACATTCAACGATACAATACAACAACCCCTAAGATTCAGTTGCATACACGAGAAAATGAAGACGAAGTAAAAGGACAAGAAGATATATATCGTTGCGTGATATTCTCCACTACCAGGGAATTAAAACGAGCATAGTATACTGTATACGCACTTTGTTAGAACCTTGTTACATAAATTGCCAATAATTCAATGCTTTACCAAAATGTTTTGCTTGAGTTTCACACCATAATCATGAAATACTAGACTGAAAGAAAAACTACCTACAAGTTCAGTTAGAAGTAAACTTACCACTTGATCCTTTTGTGACAAGACTCCAATTGACCGATCTTGGGTGCACAGCACTAAGTAGCTCGAGGAAGAAAATTCCATCAGACAACCTCTTATCCTGCAGTTTGATATTGCAGATGCTTTCAGGAATCACAAAAAAGACATACGGTGCTAAAATTGACCAGCGTGCTTGCATGGATAAGTTAAGCTAAAGCTCGTACGCAGGTTCTGCTAAAGTACTTTATTAGCTTAGTTCAAAAGAATTATCTGTGTAAACTCACAGTTATTATTAAATACAGAATAGAATATTTAATATCAAGCTTGCCCGGCATTGGATTAATAAGATTATAATCAAAGGCAGTACTATATTGTGGAAAGTTTTGAATGTTACAATTACATCAGGCTTCAGCAAAGCTTGAGAATAACAAGTTCGAATGCTGGTAGCCAACAAACGTGCCCGGGGGGAGGGATAAAAAATTATTTGAAGACATGAATAGAAAGATGCTCGCTATACTATTAATATGGCAATAAAATTGGAGCATCACCTAAAGAAACATGAGCAATGGACTATGCACTTTCAGTTTCTAAGTAATACTAGTGTGAAAGTGGGAATTAACAAAAGATTAATACCTTGAAACTGTCCATACAGGTTTGGCTCCCTGCGTTTCTGACCTTGCTGTTAGCCCACTCCAAAATGTCAGCATCAGTAATTTCCTTCCCGTGAGAATGGGATCTTAGATGTTTCAATAGTTGAAGCATGTTACATCGCATCAGCTGCCATAGATAGGCTGAAAAGTAAAGTTGAAACACATTAGTTAACATGAAATATTTACGTGACAATAATAGCAGTTATAATGAGCTCAATAGCCTATAGCCCTCATTAAGAATATACCTAGTATCAATTTCTTGTTTCCTTGAACAATATCGTTTCCAGCAACGTTAACAAGGGAAAACTTCAACTGTTTCCCAATTTTGACAACTTGGTTGCAATTTTCTACTTTCCTGAATGGCATTTTAATTGGTGGCTTAGAAGCAATTTTCCAGTTAACAATCCCTGGAGACACCTTGTCAAGTGTCTCTAAGAGTATCCATCTGCACACAACAAAATGATAGCATAATTATTCTTTAATACATATACACTTCAAAATCTTCTGTTTAGAAGAACCAATTGTAGATTTAACTACACTTATAAATCCTGTGAAAAAAAGGCACAAGATTGTAATAAAAAACATAATAAAGTTTTCAGTCTTTCTTCTTAATTAGAAACCATGAAGCAGAAATGCAAGCTGGATTTGACTTGTTAGTAGCAACACTTACCCATTTCTGAGATCTTCAAAGACATTATCGATGTATGAGGAATTTCCCAGGCTATTTAGCCAGAAACGAAATACTCTCTCTTCTCTGGAGATTTGTGCATCATCAGGTTGAGTTTCAAGAAAAGATATCTGTTTTGTTTGGGTTGACAGTCCATTCCTTCATATGAAATTAACAATAACTGTAAGCAATATCGTAAAAGCAGGTATCAATCTCAAAATGAAAAAAAAATAAGGAAAATAATATATGTGCGAGTGTGTGTGTGTGTGTGTGTGTGTGTGTGAGAGAGAGAGAGAGAGAGAGAGAGAGAGAGAGAGTGTGTGTATCAGGAAAAGCATTACGCATGGGAGAATTGGATGAGAAACAACAAAACATTAATTAAAAAAGAAAAAGAAAAACTCTGAGTGGATCACATCTTCAACAATGTGTCACTTATGTATTACTATTACCAAAATCAGCAAAAGCTAATTTTCATTATAATATACAAAAAGTTGATACTCGTACGTAGTAATCATGCTCGAAGCGGACACTAAAGCATATTTCCGAAAGTTAGAGATTTCAAGGTCAAGGGACTAGTATAAAAATGAGAGGGAATAAGTTACTCAAAAGATGCAATATAAGTTATGGTTTTATTAGCATTTGCAGTTGGCTATAACTTAACTGATTTCAGACCTCATGCAAATTTATTTGCTTATGCACGAAGTGATATGACAGATAACAGAGCTGAAATTGGTATTAGTAGAAACAGAAGAAGTTATACTATCTAACTCGTGGCTGCAAAGCATTTTTTCATCCAACATATTTTGGTGCATAACTGCGTACATAATTCATAGGAACATTTACTTGTTAAAGTTTAGGGGAAAACCGTATAAGTCAAAGTTCAAATTTTCCAGTGCCCCTCACCTATGCTGGAAGATGTGTGCCACAAATGCAAGATTAAGATTCGGAGAACCATCCACAATATCTTTAGCTGTTAAGTATCTCTTGCAACCCATCTTATCAGCATGCTCAAGAACTAATTTTGCTCTTTCCAGAGGATCTTTAACTTTCAGTGTGGAAGGATTGCTGTGTTCTGGAGCCAGAACATTCAACAGATGAGCATAAGCCTCTGCATCCTACATAAATCATGACAGAATTCATGCCTTGAACATACCATTAAAAATTATAGCATACTAGGAAAAAAACCACAGCTGTACATATACTGAACTTTCTTTCAGGATAGAGAAGTTTATAAACATCAGTGAGATACTCCGAAGTAATTCATAAATAATTTCATATTTATTCAAGCTTCAATTAAAACAAAATGCATTGAGTTATGGCGGCACCTGAAAACACCATTACATGCTCCCAGTTAGGATTAAAAAAGATAACTAAGTAAACACATACATATATGTTATATCTGTAAAAGAACTGCATAAACTCCCTAAGCAGCTATGGGGAGGTTGACAGGAAGGAATATATTGCAATATGATAGAACAATAAAAGCTGAAAATTGAAGTGTTTTTACACATCTGACATCTCCATTTACCTTCACGTCAGATGAGAAATTTGTAACTGTTTTTGAGTATCCTCCCTTTTTTAACTGAAAATTCATCCACCTAAGCAAGATCTTCTCTGGTGGTAAGCTCATCAACTCCTCCACATCCTACATTATCAAGTAGTAATATCATAAAAATGCACATATGGGAAAAATCCATATTTTAGTTGAAAGCACAAGTGAGTACCTTGCTGTCACCAACAAGCTCCACTAACTGTGGTGTATTCTTTAAGTTGAGGTCTGCCAGCAGTTGTATCTAGAACAACACATCAACTTGGATGTCAAGTTCCAGCATAGGACAAATAATGGAAGGATTTTACAACTTTTGGTCTAACATTTGAAAGATCTAACTCCAAGCAGTTCAGTTTCAAGCATTTGAATATCATATCTTATACTATTATTGTTAACATGCAAGTATCCTCACCTTGATAATCTGAGAAATGACCCCAAGAACAAGGTGCCTCTGCAAATCAGACACAAAGCAAGGTAAATATAAGCCTGTAATTCTTGCCGTGGAGAAATTCATTATTGAAAACCACAACTGTAATCTTTATATGATACTCCCTCCGTCCCAAGATATTAGACTCATTTCTTTTAGCACAAGAATTTAGGTGGTGTTGTTTAGTGGTGTAAGTGGGGTTGGTAATAAAGTAGATTTTTACCGTAAATAGAAATGGCTCAAGTGTGTTGGGACATCCCAAAGTGGTATACGAGTCTAATATCTTGAGACGGAGGGAGTATTATTTTCCTATAAAGGTGAACATACCCTTCCTTCAATAAAGTCTTGAGTCCCTATATTGACAACAGTACATCCAATTGCCTTGGCAGAGTTAAGGCATAAGGTATGATTCTCATTCCTCTCCCATGGGTTGAGCACCCTCTTTGTATTAATAGCCCGCTCGTCAATTGTTCCAGGCACAGCAACATTTATAAGCTTGCTGCATCCAAGAGGCATTTTTCTGTTATTAAGTATTCAGAGCAAACACTCAACATATAAAAGATGATGAAGACAAAATATAGTATCATCACCATATAAGAACTCCATCCTTGGCGATCTCAAAGAGATTGTTTGTTGCTGTATCTAAAGGAAGGTACTTTTTCAAGAATTCATCTTCTGCCAGATAGTTATTGATGTGAGCAACATATGAAGCCTTCTCAGACTCGCTTATGGTATGGAGCAATGTTGAGGTAGGAGACTTCAAAAATGCAGATGCGTTTTTTGCACCAATTCCCCTCTTTTCAGTGGCAAGAGCTTGAAGTTTAAGATAAACCTGTAGCGTTATAAATCAAATGACACTCGTTGATTAGAAAAGTGCAGTAGAGCGTAGAAGGTATAAACAAACCACATAAATAAGAAGCAATTTTCAACAGCTCTAACGGGAAATAACAACAAAACAGGGCTGGGAACAACTGCTTGAGCAAGGAGAAAAAGGGAAAAATAAGAGGAAAATTCCACGATAACTGCTCATTGCAAGAAAGACTTTTTTACTGAATAAGATGAAGATGAGAACCATCCTTGTTAGTACTAAGATATGAAACATTGTTAAATTCGAAACCCACAAAAGTTTCCAGGAAAATGGATTCCTCCGGCATACTGCAAAAATACGATCCCAATCCCAATTACAAAGTCAAGCGAAAAGAATGAGTTAGCCCTTTGATGGAGATGAAATCTCAAGGTAGACGGCACTTATTTTTGCTGAGAAGAAAAGCGAACCCACCGAAATATGAAAAAAAAAATAGATGTGGTAATACATAATTGTTCAAAGATCTCGGTACATAAACCTTTGAGAAACAAGTAAGTCTGATCGAATGCAAAATCACCAATGAAGAAAACCTTTAAGAGAGTCAATAATTCAAACAACACTCATTTGAAGATAAACATTGCCTTGCAACTCCTTAACTAACAAAAAAACACGGAATCACTTACTTCGATCTCTATGTTTTTACACATTGCCCCAAACAAACACTCTAAAACAGAAAGAGAAGCGATACGATCCCGATAATCTATTAATTAAGCTTGAATGCAGAAAACACAGAAATGAGAAACATGATTACCCTCAAAAAGAGCTCAAAATCGACATCAATTTCCAAATTGTGATACGAATCGTGAAGAAACGCCGCTCGCTCATGCTCCGTGAGAGTCTCGCCGACGTGCTTCAGCCTGGACATCTTCCCCGGCAGGTCGGCCAGCTTCAAACCGCCGTCGCTCTCCCTCCTCATGGCGATGAACTGCAGGAAAGCGCAGCGATGAGAAGCGAAAACGAGAATAGAAGGATCGGAGAAGGATTAAAGCAACACTCACCGATGATTTCAAGGTGCGGAGCTCCACCTGAGTGAACTGGTTCTGGAGCCATGGATCCGAAACCAGCACTCCTGCATAAGCAGCCATGATTTGAACGGTGTGATGAAATGAGAGGGAAATTGAAAAATAAATGGAGAAATTGGGGAAGAATAAAGGTTGTTTGAGTGAGTGAGAAGAGCAGGAGACGGAGATAGAGCTATCAGTTAGCTCTGTTTTTCAAAAATATTCAAATATGCAAATAACGGTCACTAATTTAGTTATATATATATATTTATGTGATGTTTAGTTTAATGCTAAGTTATCGTTGAGGAAAGAAATTAAGTAATAAATCGAGTACAAAATACCTAACTAAAGCTACCAAATATCCAAGTCATATTCAACCCAACCCACATGTATCCACATACTAACATCTGATGGAGTAATAATAAACTATTGATGCTTTTATCCACTATATAAAAATTTATTTTATCATATTTAAAGATATAAGTATTTTTCTTTTTTCTTTTTTTATACAGATCCAAATATTCTATTAATTTTTTCTATTCACAATCATTTAAGAAATTGTTTGACTGATCATTACTTGTTCACAACATCTCGCCTTTCTCCACTTGGGACGGATCAATATTAGCCTTAAAAGGGGAAATTGCCCTATCTTAAAAAAAATTATTTATACTATTTTGATCATTTATTTTAAATTTTTTTGAAATATCCCCTATATATGACCCTTCTCTAATTCTTATCTTTATATGTATTTTTGCTCCATTTATATAGAATTCCTGGATCATCCATGCTTCTCCATACGCTTTGGCATATTTTTGTCCAAAAATGACTTCTACTAATTATTCTAAACCCTAAGAAATTGTTTGACAGATTTTTCATGATGTTCGTTACTTGTTGACAACATTTTACCCTTCTCCATTCGCCTTGACATATTTTAATCAAAAAGGACTTCTTCTCGCATCGAAACCAATGCTCACACCCCATGCTTGTAAGAGTTTTAAATATGATGGATATTGGAAGCTAAAATGAGAACATGTGAGAAGAAGAAAATTAATTGGGGCGTGAAGAACATTTAGAAGTGATGCGCATATAGGAGGGGATAAAAACTACAAAAAAAAATTATATATATGTTTGTTGGTTTATCTGTATTCCATAAATTTTTTTCATTCACTTTTATTCACGAAGTCTAACAAATTCTTAAAATTGCATTGATTCAGTATTGCTCTTTAAATCGTGAACAAATGGTGTATATAATAATTGTACACATAAAATTATTTAAATTATGAGTACACTTTTAGATTTCAATTTTAGAAAATAAAATTACAAATTTGGATTATAAAGATTACTAAATTATTTACACAGAATAATTAGATAGTGAGTACACTATAATAAATATTCCCTCCATCCAATAAAAATATGGGCAATTGAAATGCTACTATAATTAATGAATAATTAGTAAAGTAAGAAAGATGATGGGAAATAGAGTTAAAGTAGTATTAATAAATAGTGAGACTCATATTATAATTATTGTTTAATGAGTTATAATAGTGGGACATAGAGGTATAAGATGTAAACAAACTGGTATATATGGATAATGAGTTGGGGGCAATTTTCCATGAATGGAAATGCCCATATTTTTATGGAACAGACGGAAATGAAAATTGCACATATTTTTATGGGACGGAGGGGGTATTAGTTAGAATTATTACTTAATGTATACTTTATGTTGGTTGTCGTTGGCTTCGAACTTGATGGTCGGACCCACACCCTTGCACTGGTCATTGAAGAGAGGCAACGGCATGTAGGACGTTGATGTCGTTGTTCGACCCGAAATCCCCAGGTACGCATGCTAAATCCACAGCCGATGGTTAGCAACGACTTTGAGGATCATTGTCGGACGCTTGCATTTGAACCCGGTCTGGCAGTTCTTTCCTTGCCAATGCATGCAATCTATGATGCCCAACATTCCAGGAAAGCCATGCACTCTCCCGTGCAATCAACCAGATGTTGGCATTCGGGTGGGGTTTCGAAGATATGTGGGGCTGAATACTTCGATGATGCCCTGACAAAAATACTTTAGACACTCGCGACCAGTTGTGTCGCCGATGTGATGATACTCGTCGAACTTGTAGGCCGATCCTCCATAAGCCAATTGCCTAATTGCAGCGGTGCACTTCTATAGCAGTGATAATCCGGGCCTACCGCTGGCATCAGATCGCTATTGGAAGTATGCGTAAAGCGCGGATAACGCTGCCACAATGTACCGAACAGTCGTTGGTGAGCCACGACATGGTCATGGGTGACAATCCATCGATGCTGGATCGGTCGAGGGACCGCCACCTCCAGCTCCGCTTGCACAAGTCGTTCCAGTTCGCGGTTTAATTGGGCACACGACTCGTCCCACAAGGCTTGCAAAATAAGCTTATCAATTGGATCATCATCAACACTTGATGAAAGCCATTTTTAGAGAGAAGTGAGAAAATTGGATGAGAAAATGAAATGGGATCACGGTATTTTATAGGTAAAATTAAGAATTAAAAAAATTGAAATAAACACGACGGCACACGTTCTGCGGTCATTAGGCGCGCAGTTGGCGCCGAGTGCCCACGCTGTTGCCCGTCTCGTCGGCCATTGCCGAGCGCCATCGCTTGGCTTTCTCGCGCGCAATCCGGACGGTGCCCCTATTGTGAATGCTTTTATGTCAATTTTGTTAAATTGAAAGTTTATGTGAATCAGTGAATCATTGCACAATCGACAACGATATTTTGAATTCATACTCATACAATGTTAAACTTTATGTCAACCTCTGACAAGTCATTAACTATATTATTTATGATAATTAACATACGACAACTATAATATGTGCATTGAGGGAGTGTCATTTGTCACAATTTTAATGGTTTATAAATAATTTTTTTAATATTAAAATAAATTATACTATCTTTAATATTATTATAGTAAAAATATATAAAATATAGTAATTCATGATTTTTCATCCTTTGTAAATAGAGATTAAATTTGTGATGTGATTAGCACTACAACGTTTAACGTTATTTGTTTTGTTATAGTAATATGTATTTAGTTTGATTCTAATATATTAAAAATATTAATTAAAATTTTAATATAATAGTAAAAAATAAAATTTGATTTGCTTGTTTTCTCTTTACCTTCAAATATATGAATAAAATAATAAATTAAGCAATTTTATGAAATGAAAAAAAATTCAATAACATATTTTATTGCATTAAAATCAAACAAAATATATAGAATCAAATAAACAATGTTAAAATTAATGACAGTGGCCCTCATATAAGCAGCGGGTGTGGATATGCTACACTATAAAAAATCTCGTTAAATCACAATACAACAATTTGCAGTGATCATTGGTTTTAGGTTGTAGTCTAAATTTTTAAATACTTAGCTCATGTTATCAAAAATTGTCGTCAATTATATTTTTATCCTTTTTTATGCAATTCATCCTCAACTAATTTTATTTATTTTGTTTGCTACAAGTCAATTAGAAACACAACACTTGATATCTATATATATATTATTCGATTATTTTACTATGTTCCAATTAGAAACACAGCACTAGAATTTGCATCAACGGTCGTTGGAGTGTACTGAATAATTTTTTATGTACGTGTAATTAATAGTATGAATATCAAATTAATATTATTCTTCAAGATTGATTCATAATACGTGTGAAATCAAGATTCATCTTTTTTTTGGTAAAAAGCCATGAATTGTTTAAAATTAGTATGCAAATGATTGCATCCAATCAATAAAGAGTTTTACTTACTGATTGATGGTCTAAACGAAATAAGTGTTTCTAGAAAAGGAGAAATAATTATTTGTGGCACTTTTAAATGATATAAATGGTTTTATATCCTACTAAGGGGCCCTTAATTCCCTATTTTAATATCCAAATGATGTTTAAAGCATGTACTTAATTATCTTTCGTTTACTGCTGTAAATAATTAGGATTGAGGCACAACCAACATAATCAACACAACCTCGTGGCCACTTAATTTGCCCAACTTTATCTGACAAATAATTCAGTAGCATCAACATATATAATTCATTGTTAACAATTTAAGTCCAATTTGTTGCTCCCAACAACATCACCCACCTAAATATTTATATGCCTTCATCTCTTTATAATATGATCTCATATCTTAGGAAATCACAATTATTTAGTTATCTTTTATTTCACCAAATCTTTTCCATATTTTAGTTTTCTTATTCAATAAGTTAGGGTAGTATTCTACTATTATAAATAGGAGAGCTTGTTATCATATTTAAGCATCCAACAATGAATCAATGAATATATTATTTTGGCCAAATGCCTCGAGTTATGCTTTGAATCCGTAATTTCCTACGCTACCTGCTGCCCGACGGAAGGTCTCCGCGCACAGCCGGAACGTATATCTGATCTGTAGCCGTTGCCCGACGGGTTGGAACCCGCGCACAGCTGCCCAGATCTTTATCTCCGCCGACCCTCACGGGCGCCGGATTATCTTTATCTCGTTATTGTCCGTTTTATCGGATCGTTAGAGATTTCGGTCCTTAACAACTGGTGCTTTCATCCAGTACTCATGAGACGATACAACAACGGTAGGCAAGGTTGGGGCACAAACCGACCCGACTACTTTCTGAATGGCTCGTCGCGCCGTGATAACGCAATTGGCCGCCGAGACAACGTCGGTTTCAACCGACAGCAGACCGACGAGGGGGACCGTGAGGGTCGCCCAACGGAGGATGCGGACCACGATGATTCCGTGGGTTATAAATTGGATCGCTTGATAGATAGACTCGACAGATGGGATTCTTGGAGGGATGAAATGGATCGCCGGTTCGATAATCTTGAACCAAACCCCTACCGCAGGTATGATCAGCGAACAGGGTATGACGACGACGATTCTGATGGTGATGGGGCACGACGGAGATGTAATTGGGAGGGGGGGCCTCGCCCCAGAAACCCTAATTTTGGCACGCGTGACAGCCCGCAGAGAGATCGATATCGTCGCGATGGGAGAAATTACAAGGGTTCATGTTGGGACCCACCAAGATATCAACAACATCGTCAACAAATAGACGGGTATGATCAGCAGTTTAGTCGGCCAGCCACTTGTTACGACCCACCACAGTCGTGGCAGCCCTCTTGTTGGGAACCATCGCGAGGATATTCGGATTATGATCAGCCACCACTGGGTCCGCCTAGTCGTTGGGATCCGCCCGACTATCGCTGCCCGCAGACCTTGCAGCCTACGAAGTATGACAGACCGCTGAGTCACCGCACAGCTCCGTTGTCTGCCGTTGCCACGCATTCGCCTCAACAGTCCAGCAGGTTTGTTGATTCGGGGAAACAACATGGTCTGCCCAATATTCCCAGCCTCAAGGTTTGTTCTCCTTACCCAGCCCACCTAGCTGCAGTAAGTGATTACAACGAGAAGTTGCGTATTTATAGATTGAAGAATTCCTCCCTCCTCGCTGAGTTGAATACAGCGTTTGAGGAAAATATAGATGACGAAAATCTAGTTGAGGATGTTCCCAACAGCACCGTTCACAATGGAGACGCTAATCCTGATGTTGATGTTCCAATCGACGAGTCCCTAGAAGAGATCGTCAAGACCGGCAATACGCCGCGGCCAGTGCTCGTCAGGGCATTTGATGAGAAGATTGATGATCTTAGTGTTCCAACACATAAGGAATTGGAGATGAGAGAAGATACAGAGACTTTGCTAGAGAAAGAAAATAAAGCCGACGCCCTTCAATCTAGTTTAGAGCCGAAAGAGAAAGATTTTAGTGTGTTGATGGAGAAGCCGAGTGAGAGAGAGAGCATGGAGAATCAGAGCCTTGTTAATGACATCCTGGCTGGATTTGATATGAAAAAACGGGACAATCAAGAGGAAATGGAGAAGAAGCGAAGGTTGTGTGAGGATGAGCTTAAATTAAACGCCCACTCCGGTTCGCATGCACTTGCTTGTGTCTATGTGGATTTGAATGTCGGTGATGTTCCAAGTATGAATCATCGATCAACATCGCTCGACACCGATGCAAGGTTGATCCCTCCGCGCAATGACACGCCATGTTTGAGCATTGTTGGAGGTGTGAACAGGTTTTTCATTTTGGCACGGAATTTTGGTGGCCAAATTAGGTCTCCTTGGTTGATTTTTTATGGAAGTGATCGAGGGATACATTCAACTATTCAGTATGTGTTTGATCCAGGAGGAGACGTCTCACCAAAGCTTTTGCTTACGGCTATCGTCGTTGCTTCGTAGTTTCCACCTTGAGGACAAGGCGGATTTCAACCGTGGGGGAGTTGATACGATCCCATATCTTAGGAAATCACAATTATTTAGTTATCTTTTATTTCACCAAATCTTTTCCATATCTTAGTTTTCTTATTCAATAAGTTAGGGTAGTATTCTACTATTATAAATAGAAGAGCTTGTTATCATATTTAAGCATCCAACAATGAATCAATGAATATATTATTTTGGCCAAATGCCTCGAGTTATGCTTTGAATCCGTAATTTCCTACGCTACCTGCTGCCCGACGGAAGGTCTCCGCGCACAGCCGGAACGTATATCTGATCTGTAGCCGTTGCCCGACGGGTTGGAACCCGCGCACAGCCGCCCAGATCTTTATCTCCGCCGACCCTCACGGGCGCCGGATTATCTTTATCTCGTTATTGTCCGTTTTATCGGATCGTTAGGGATTTCGGTCCTTAACATAGTAAAACTAAGAGAATGCAGCATTATATTTGAAGTATTGATTAATTTTAATTCAGTATAATTGGCTATAATTTGAACATGTACTATCTCTTTTGTTTTCTAATGCTCTCACTAATTAAGCAAGAAAATCTCGTTCAGCACAATTAATATTTTTAATAGTTGGCGATCTTTCTCTCAATATCAAATTACAATGAGCATATGTGGTATTTTATTAGGCATGAACATATTTTTATAATGTGCATATTGTCTCTCAAAAGCAATTCAAATACTATCTAGTATTGTTATTTTTCTCCCATTTGAGGGTATTGCTGACTTTGATACAAAAAGTGATTATAAATAAATTTTATATAAAAAATTTAACAAAATATAAAGAAAATGGCTATAGTAGATGGATAAGATATCAAATTTATGCCAGCACACCAAAGGTCCTGAATTCGATGAGACCTTTAAAATTTATATTCATTTATTGATTAAAAAAAGGGATGTTAGCGCTTAATATTATAAAAATTATAAAAAATTTGTTTTCTACCGTTAATTTTGAACTTGACATATAATATCACGAACTTAACTAGTTGTTGAATTTTTTTTCCAATGGCGACAAAATCTAACCAAATCAAAATGAGATGAATAACCATATTTGGTTTTTTATGAACTTTGTAATCATATCACTGTCATTTTTCAGTGGTAACCATATTTTATGTGATATAGTAACAAATGAAATATAGCTGGATTTTGTCGCGGGAGAAAAAAATCAATAACTGTCTATATGTGTGATATTATATGTCAAGTTTAAATTCGTTGAGAAATAACAAATTTTTAGAAAATTTGGTGATAATAAGCGCCAATATCCTTTTAAAAAAAGAGTAACGAATCAAACGCTCCCAAAATTGGAAAAATGAAAAGAGAAAAGTTGATTGAGAATTGTTTGGTGGGGATGGGAGCGTATGCATAATGCATCCATCAATTGGAGATGACCAATTTTGTCACAAGGATTTGATTGTCATTTTCAAAATTTCATGTCCCACACTATGGCTTCCTTTTCTATAAAGTTTGAATTGATCACCGACCTACCCAAATCCACATTAATTCCAGGTTTAATGGATAACTACATGAGACGATATAATTTAGGAGATGATTAATTTGATGCACTTATTCACAATAATTCATATTATTTATGATCTTCCTTCCAAATTTAATTCATGCACCGGTTATATCTCATTCTAGTAGTGTAATAAATCCCAAATCTTACAAAAATACCAAATCTAACGTGTTCTATTCTTTACCTTCAACTGATTTACAAAATCAGAGAAATGAACATTCATAAGTCAATAGTGTCAATGTGCTTGCTTCTCTCTTTCTTTATGTTTTTAACTTAGATCTGGCATGAAGTTTAAGAAATGAAAAGTGAATAGAAAATTAGTAGAATATGAATCTTATCTTTATATATTAACTTTATAATAATATTTGAGTAAAGTAAGTTAAGAGTGAAATAAAATAATTAATAAGATAGTCATAAATGGAAAATTGAACACATAATGGCGGACTGAGGAGAGGAAGTGTACACATTTTCTTCTACTTTTCATATTACCTCGG
Organism: Salvia splendens; assembly: GCF_004379255.2. Taxonomy (NCBI): domain Eukaryota; kingdom Viridiplantae; phylum Streptophyta; class Magnoliopsida; order Lamiales; family Lamiaceae; genus Salvia; species Salvia splendens. Next base: position 18,995,620 of record NC_056033.1, read on the forward strand.
CTTATGTTACAATTTAGACAGCACTCCTGACTCACCCGTACTTTCTCCCTTGGGCCAAGAAACGCTTCTCCTTGGCTTTGAATTGAATCCAGCAATGAAGAATAGACTGTAAGCCCGGTTCACCTCTCCTTAGCGAGACCATTCAGAGACCAGCTAGCACAGGAAAGCTAGGGTCTCATCCTTCTCTGCTTCATCTATGGCGCCATACGAAGACTGAAATTCTCCTCCTTCTGGCCGTAACAACCACAGTGATAACACACAAGGTGCAGCCCCTCGTATTCACCTCCATTCCGCTATAGTAGAGTCATTTCTTTTCATCGCAAAGATTAAGAAAAAGATGTATAATATATTAAATAAATAGATAATCAAGTAGGAGGGTGGGAAAAGTAGATAGAATAAAGTATGGGTAAGAAAATGTGTTACTTTTTGTTAAAAAGAGAAATGATTCAACAACCATAGAACGTCTCAAAATGAAAAAAAATGAATCAACTCATGTAACAGAGAAAGTACCATTTTGCACCGACCCTAGAGAATTCCAATGATGTGAACTCGAGGGGCTCTCCAAAATATAATAAAGTCATGCGTTATATCTTTATTATTATGTTATGAATTTAATTATTAACTAATCCCAACAAAAGTGATTGGTATCCGTAAGCAACAGAGTGTTGCTGGTCATATAACAAAAGGGGCAAATTAGAAAGAAATTGGGCAACAAGGTAGGGTAACCTAAATTTGGTATAGACCTAATGCAAGATAGAGTACAAGTACCATGGAACATCACAAATAGCATATGGCACACACATATACCATACTACTATTTTAAATAGTTTATACTAATTACAAACTTAAAACTAGAATCCTTAAACTTCTTTTGTTATTAGTACTATATATTTTTGTAGAAAAATATTTTAACCCCCTAGCTTGTTGTCAAACGAGTAACTTATTAACTCAAAATAACGCATATAAGATTGAGAAATCTTATGAAACAAGATTTTCACTATTTATTTAATAGCTCAATGATACACACACGTGCTTTGCTTTCTCTCCAACATCATGTGCTTCACCTTTTCTTCCAAGACCAAGAGCAGAAGAAGGTGACTCCCCCGCCCACAGCATACAATAACGAATATACGAACACAGAGATGAGACATGAAAACATTGCAAAAATACAGTACGACCCGTGTAAATGGACGAGCTCTTCTAGCAAAGTGTTCCCATAAACCATGTTTCAGGTGGTCCATGGTTACCGTGATTCTTCACTACCCCAACGTATGTAGGCCCAATAGCACACATGGTGCTTGCCACAATTTCGAATTTCAGTCATCATTGCTACTGATTCAATACAACTCAACAAGCATTTCGCCTCTGATTTGCTTTATCATTGCAAGATTATGCTTAATATTCCAGCACTTCATGACCACCCTTTAACTCCTTTTTCCCATGCTAAAATAGTTTTAAACCAGAGAGAGATATATAAATCACATCAGAGAAGCAAGGCGTCATCAGCGATACTGGCTTTCGACCTGTTTTAACATAGTTCTGTACCTGAAGGAAATTTAATGTTAGAGACATATGTCGATGTAACATATGTAAAAAGAGAAAGATAAGAAAGTGAGCAGAGTGTTCGCCATTATTGCCCAAAGTTTCCAACTTTCCATATGTTTCAAGAGTGGATGTCACCCTTGATCACTTCCAATGGTGGGCGGCTATAGAAATAATGATACCTGTGCTCACTCTCAAATTCTCAATGTGATCATATTCAGTTACCTTAGTAATTACTGTTAACAACAATTCTCAGTGTTATGATGACTATTAAGGGCTGACTAGTAGACTTGCCAAGAACATTGAAGCTTTTTAGCATAAGAGGATACAGATAAGGTATTGATTTTCCCTAATATTTGATTTAGGAACCTTGTGATGAGGAGAAACTGAACACTGAGCTTGCAGAACTGACCTGATGCGATTACTGTGGAGGGAACTAGAATGCGATTTCTTGAAGAATTTGCAGTGTATTCTGATGAACCTGAGATGACATTAAAAACTGATTAGCTCAATATCTGCACAATGAAGACGCACATAATTGATTTTCCTGAGCTAAAAAACTGGACTTGGTGAAGAAACAACTTAAGTATTTCAAGACCAATACCACTGCCATGTGGGTTTAAGATCAAATACATGATGACATTCTGATAAGCATATAAGATAGGAAGCCCTAACTTAACCCAAAACCATGGTCAAAGGTAAAGGGTTGACTCCCTATTATATGCTATTCCACACTTTCGTGTGAAACCGATGTGGGATCGTATCAATCCATCCCTCTTTTAAACCGGACGTCCACGGACGGCACACGCCACGGGCCCACCATCCGCTTTACGGCCCTTTTTCCTTTCGGGCCCACGTTTTTTTCGGTGGCACCCCTTGGTCACACCTACGGGTAGCCCCTTTCCGTAGGACATCCGGATCCACGTTCACCGCACCAAATTGATAAGAGTGAAGACGAGGGGAGAGGTAGGGAGCACGAGATGTGCACAGAAAATCACAATATGTAAAGCGTGAGGCTAATAATGTTTGGAATCGATCACTCGTATTGCAAATGAATAATGAGAACCCTCCTCCGCAGAGGCCTACGACACAAGTCGTCCAATTACAATGATCTTTCCCAGATAATAAGAACTTCCTAATTACCTTTATTTATACTAACACAACTCAACTAAAAGCATAAAAATAGGAGATGCATAAAAATAGGAAATGTCGAACTGCTGCTGAAAGTTGGCCGAGTCCTCCCACGTTTCTTCGGTGGCACCCCTTGGTCACACCTACGGGTAGCCCCTTTCCGTAGGACATCCGGATCCACGTTCACCGCACCAAATTGATAAGCATATAAGATAGGAAGCCCTAACTTAACCCAAAACCATGGTCAAAGGTAAAGGGTTGACTCCCTATTATATGCTATTCCACACTTTCGTGTGAAACCGATGTGGGATCGTATCACATTCACCATTTAACGTTTCATTAGTCCAAACACTGTGCAGAGCAGATTTTTACTTGCTCGATTTTACCACTAATGATATAAATACAGACTGCAGAACTTCAAGAGAATGTCAAATATCATGTGTTATTATGTGATACCATTTGAACCCTTTTGTAGCATGTAGAAATAAGGATCTCGAAACTTTTTTATCCATCTTCCCAAACTTTGTGAATTCTCTCTCAGATTATATCATTTCTTATTTTACAAATTCTACAATTTATACCCCAATCATATAAATAACTAGAGAAATACTTCTAGTTAATTAGTAATTACTATTAGTTATAGAAATACCATGCAAGTTGACTTTAAGTTAATTTAATGTAAGAATATTGTAACTTATGCGTTGATTCTTTTCTCGATTCTGTGTGTGTGTGTGCATACAAGAGAGGGAGAGAGAGAGAGAGAGATACCCATTCTAGATGTTGTGCTGTTATTCCAGAAGTATTTCCTGCATATATACCACCCAATACCTGATTTTGCAGGAAATTAGAGATTAGGTAAATCAAAAACTCACCTGTTTTATATTAGAATCAAACACGATATTTTGATGCTAAACATATCTGAAGTTTGTGCAGTGGCAATCTCTAATCTCAATTCAATTAATGATTAATCCGAGGAGTCTCATTTTTACAAACTTCACCAAGCATAATTTTTTCAATAATTTTAAGATAAGAATATGAACTAAGCAATGATTCCTGAATCAACGGTTACCTTGGAAACAGTTTCAAGGAACATGCCAGGTCGCACAGGTAAAGGTTTACGACCAGTAATGCTAGCCTGGAGATCAAGAGTTGGAGTTAAACTGATGCACCGCCTAGCTCACAAGGCTCCTATAAGAAGATTCGGTCTATAGAACAGAGTAACTGACCCTTTCTGCTATTCCAGAAGGCCTTTCATTTACGAAACCATATTGGTTCTCAGAATTATCTGCACCTTCATCCCTTCCTTGCATTACACTTTTTATCATGTCGCGTACAGTTTTTCCTGGTCTTAGAGCAACAAGTTTAGCCAAAAAATTGACCTGTTATAATTGACACACTTCAGTTAGTAAGAACAATTTCATACTACTGTTAGGTAGTGATTGACAGAAATATAAGGACCTCTGGTTCAGGTAGCGTGTTGAGACCACGATCATTTCTTTCATCTAGTATTCCACCGCCCATCATGCTCCTGGCTTCTTCTCTGATCAAAACAAGCCTTGCAAGTAGCTTTCTATCAGGAATGACAGGACGGGATTCCATTGTCTGCACAAGCATAATGAATAAGAGTCATGACTGCAAAACCTATTCCTGAAAGCTAGATTAATTAATCCCACTTTCAAGGCCACAAAAAACACTAGGCATGATGTTTTTTAACGAGAGAGAATTTCAATGGGTGGATTCCCTTGGACTTGGTACCGATTCTTTTGGCGAGCATGTGGAATTTTATAAAGTAGTTATTAGCATACACGAAGGCCGGTTAATTAAAAAATATCAAGGTGCTCGAGAGATAATATTATGCTACTTTGTTCTATATGTTCAACAACTATCACCGAATAGTATAGATGATGGCGAGTGTCCAGCAATAAGCAATTTGGGAATATTAATTAAAACATAACCATATAGCACTGTCCCATTTCTTCTCTATAAATGGGTGGCTTGACAGATAAAATGCATTGCCTTAAAAGGAAAACAATTTTTTTTATCATAGGTCCGTCTACAAACCAAGTGTACTACATTGTATGGCTAACTTGATCAGTTTCAATAATTAAAGTTGTGATGCAATCGCTATGTAACTGTACTAAAACAAGCAAGCAATGAGCTAATGCATCATAAAATATTATACGTATTAATCAACAGAAATAGTTTGTTACAGCAGTAAAATATGAAGTCCTAAACATATTGATCAAGTATTATTTTATTGCAGAGGCAATTGAACTACAAACTAGCAAGTTCATAACTTAGGCGCCAATTATAGGAAATAAAGTACCATCGATGCATGATATTGACCAATACAGAATCAAGCAGTGGCAACCCCAAATAAATGAATGACATATCAAGTTTAATTTCAAATACAATTAAAAACTCTTCCTTTTCTTATAAACATTCAGTTTGGCTAGAGCATGATCTGTAATTTCACTTGCCAAAGCATTATTAAAAGTTTAGAAGATGTATTGACTTCAGTACTAAAACAGGGTACCGGTGACAAATAATCAACATTGGCATCCTGTAAAGGAATATAATTTCTCGCATACTCAAATGTTACCAAAGCAACATCAAAAGTCGCCATACTTGCATCGATGAATTCAGCATCTTATAACAAGCTTTACTGTTTACTTTAATTATTCCATAACTGAAAAATAACAGGAGTACCCATATCTTATACTCCTAGTTAGAAGCAGCAATGCTGCCCAGATGTTATTAGATAGAAATAGCAATAGTTAAAAGATGACGGATGAAAGCAGCAAATTATAATTCTACATAGAAAGCACCTCTAGAAGATCATCAGCCTGGTTAGCTATATCATTCAAATTGGCCCCTGGAAGATGAACTTTTGTGCCATTGTCACCTTGAAATACGCCGCCACCTGCAGCCACACGCCTCAATAATTCCTGTCTGCTCTCCTTTTGGGGTGTTCTGCAGAGCAGGCCAACAACTTGAACCTAAACCATGTAGAAAAATTCATTCAACAAGAGTTCTAGTAGATAATGTGAAAGAAAAAAATCGATAATGGATAAGTTAAAGGTCTCACATGAGGAGGACATTTTTTCGTCAGATGAGATAATACAGTCTCCTTGATAACCTCCAAGAGAGACTTCCTCTGAGAGTGAGAAGAACAAATGAATAAACACATAAATCATAGTACTTGTCAATGAACTACAAAATTATCAGTTGACAAGAACAAAGCTGATAGAAATCCATATGATTCCATCTTTAAACCAATTGGTGATAGGAGAAGTGACCCATGAGACTTATATAGTGGTTTCGGTTATCTCTTTACATGCCCTTCCTCAAACCCTTCGAGGTAACCCTTGGAGGGGTTGTGGACTTTTTCTTGATTGGGTTGGACCAACCCTCTATTGAACTAGCCCAAATTTAAAGTTCGATATACTGTTGGCTCAAACAGTTTCAGCTGGGTTAGTTAAATTTAACCCACAATTGGCGACCCAATCTGATACCATGATAGAAATCCACAGGGGTTCTGTCTTAAAACCAATTGGTGATAGGAGAAGTGGCTCATGAGACTTACATAGTGGTTTCAGTACTCTCGTTACACTAATGTGGGATATTGTTATAATATTAATTTTATATTTCTTTTTCCAACATAAGCTATTGATGTCCAGTCCAATTGAGTGGTGAAGGGAAGACAAAAGTTGTCTGTCCATTTGTTTAACAATGATGCAATCTTGATGTAGCATCATCTTCAACACAGATTATTGATGGTATTAAGTGCACAATCATTTCAAACAAATTCGAAAATATAATATATCAGTAACCTAAACCGAGCCAAAACAAGTTTATTTTTCCATGATGACTTGCTGGTAGGAAATTTCAATCATTACCTTATCATCTTCATCGCGTGCAGCAAGCTGTATCATGTAATCGAGAGCCATCATAAACCCCGACTCCATCTGATCAACTCTTTTGCCAATGACTCCCTGTGCAGCCAATTGGACCGCCACCTCCTCAGATGCTTCATCCATGTTCATATCCTCCAACTACTCATACACATTAAAAAGGTATAAGTAATCTCTACCATACAACTTGCTTATATGTCAAAACATGAACAAATCTGTATGAGTTGGAAATTCTACAATACTTAAAAAGCAATATTCCTTCCATAGAACTTGCTCTTAATATTCATTTGACCATAAGTTCATAATAACCAGTCGGATGTAGTTCTGAAGTTCCATGCCTATGAAAAGTTTGAGTACGAACATAAGACCACCTATAAAAACTACAAGAGTTCATGATTTCTTGTGAATGATTAACACGGGAAATCAATACTCGCATCATGTACTTTGGTAATTTCTGCTCAAACTTTTGTTTGACAGTATTTCTGAAGAAAATTTGTTAATGCATCACATATTGCGCAAATTAGTTACCTATGTCTTTAATTAGTTTCAGCACAAGCATATTCAGGATGCAAAATTAGGTACCACTGTAGATATAGACTAAGTTCCCCATAGGATTAAGGGGCATTGGCGCTTAATATCACGAAACTTTCCAAAAGTTTGTTTTCCACACGAACTTTAAACTTTGCATATAATATAACAAACTTATAATCTTATATAATTGTTGCATTTTTATCACCAACGACAAAATCCGACTTCATTTCACCTACCATCACAACATGTCAGATATGATTCTCACTGAAAAATGAGAGTTATGTGATTACAAAGCCACTAGAATGCATATATGATTATCTATTAAGCTTAATGTAGTCGGATTTTGCCGATATAAGTTCGTAATATTATCATATTATCTGCCAAGTTTAAAGTTTGTGTGAAAAAACAAACTTTTGGAAAATTTTGTGATATTAGGCGCCAATACCCCGGGAATTAAAGAGTAAATTTGAGAAAGAAGAAAAAAAATTGAAGACTTACGAGCTTAATCATCTCTTCGAGAACAGAGGTGACCTGCTCTCCTCCTTTAAGCAAGGCTTGGTACTGAGAAGCATCCCATTTTTCCTCTCCCTTAGAAGTATCGCCGTTGATGGTGGCGCCGGCATGAGTAGCGGAGAGAGATGGGAAATTAGGGCGTGAAGGGGTGTGTTTGAGGAAATAGCTTCTCCGGGAAATAGATTGGTGCGAATTTGTAACACAAACGGAGGAAAAGGCGGTGGAGGGAACTCCGGCATGCGCCATGCTTCAAACTTCTCTCTCAACTACTCAACCGATAATGTGCATTTCTCAATTTTGCGATATTAAATTAGGAGACCAGTTGTGAAATTTTATTTTACAATTTAAAAAAAAAAGAATATTGATTTTCTTTTCTCAAATTAGGCATCGTTTCCATTTTCTAAGAACATCCACGTCGACGAGCAGGGACGTGTCCGTCCGTCCGTGCCAGCAGCACGAAGACGCTGTCCGCCGCTGGCACGGCACTGCTCGATGCATCGAGCACGTCCGTGCCAGCGAGCAGGCGACGTGGCGCGTTCTGATTGGCCAACGACATATCCGTTGGAATTTTTTTTTTTAAATAAAAAATAATACCAAAAAAAAATATTTTCACCATCCCAAAAAAATGGTCATTTTTTTACTATTTTTCTGTATTTTTTTATTTATTTATTTTTTCCCCAAAATCATCTATAAATACACACATTCATCATCCATTTTTCACATCAAATCATCTCTCATTCATATTTTTCATACAACTTATCTACACATTCATCTCTCACTCAAAACCTCAAATGGATTTCACCCATCTCATTGCGGAAGCGGAGCGCGAAGAACAAGAATACTACGAACAACATCGTGCCGCTTATGAAGCATATGTCGCAGCGAATACCCCCGCCCCTCCTCCTCAACCAACTAGATCAACTCGCCGCTACATTCATCGTGACCGGGAGGGAGCCCACGAAAGGCTCGTTGCCGACTATTTTTCCGACCAACCGTGGTTTCCAGAAGATTACTTTAGGCGCCGTTTTCGCATGTCAAAGCGCTTGTTTATGCGTATTGTCAATACATTGTCCGCCCGTGTTGAATACTTCCAAACAGGTCCAGATGCAGCCGGTCGGCAAAGTCTCTCGGAGTTGTAGAAGTGTACGTGTGCCATCCGACAACTCGCTGTTGGGCAAACGACCGACCTCTTCGACGAGTATTTGCATGTCGGTGAGTCCACTGGAATCCTTTGTCTTAAAAATTTTTGCGAGGGCGTTCGTTCAGCTTTCGGTGATGAATTCCTTCGGGCACCCACCACCGATGATTGCCAACGGTTGCTTCGTCTTCACGAAACAGTCTATGGCTTTCCCGGTATACTTGGCAGCATTGACTGCATGCATTGGAGGTGGAAGAATTTTCCGACTGCTTGGAGGGGGCAGCACTTAAGCGGCCACAAAGGCGGTGGCCCAACACTTATCCTTGAAGCGGTCGCCGACTACTGCCTATGGATTTGGCATGCATATTTCGGTGTTGCCGGATCCAACAACGACTTGAACATGCTCTATTCTTCACCCCTCTTCAATGATGTGTTGAATGGTGTAGCACCGGCGATCGACTTCACCGTCAACGGAAATGTATACCACATGGGTTACTATCTCGCCGATGGTATCTACCCAAGGTGGTCGACTTTCGTGAAGACACTCAGCAACCCGCAAGACCCGAGACGGGTTCTTTTTGCGCAGCATCAAGAGTCCGCGCGGAAAGACGTCGAAAGAGCCTTTGGGGTCCTTCAAGCCCGATTCAACATTGTGAAGGCCCCGTCTCGGCTGTGGTACGTGAAAAATATCGGTGACATCATGTACACGTGTATTATCTTACAGAACATGATCATGATCTTCTTATTTTAATTAAGTAATTTTTAATTTTTAATGTATTTTGTAATATTATTCCGGATATTTTTACTGTATTTTAATTTTTTGAAAATGTTTTTATTTAAATTGAATAATGGAATGGTGGGACCATTGTGCTCGTCCTTGCGGAAGAGCACGGATGTGGTTGTTATGCTCTTGCCTAAGAGCAGGCAGAAAAAGTTGGTCTGATCCCACATCTTTGCTTGTTAACAAGAGCACGGATGTGAATGCTCTAACCTTTAAACCGTCAAACCTCCTTTAAACCCAGAAAAAAAACAAGAAAAATTCAGCAATTTGGAAGATGTACTTGAGATTGAGGCTGCATGTGTTTTCCAAGTTTTGCCTAAGATTCATCCCGGTAAATTTAGCAATTCAAAACTGCAATTCATTTATTGCTCCCGGTTTTAATTTTCTACTTTCATTCTAAATGACATGACTTTTAATTAACAATAGTTAAAGTAAGAGAGATAGAAAGATAAAGTGATTAGAGTATTGTTAGTGGAGAATGAGACCTAACCTTATTAGATTGAATAAAGTTTTCTTAAATCAAATTAGTCTATTTTCAAGGGAAATCCCAAAATGATAAATGTAGTCTATTTTTAAGGAATGAAGGGAGTATGAGAGAGGAATCAGTGACGGAGCCACGTGAGAATAAAGGGGTACGAGTGTCCCCAAAACATATCCTAGCAACGTGGTGCAGTGGTAGAAATCTCTACTATATTCAGGGGAGATGCAGGTTCAAATTCCATCTTGTGTATGATTTTATCATTTAACATTTACCTTCTTATTTTCATGTTTTTGAGCATTTATAAATTCTAAATCATGATTTCATTTCTAAATCAATTATCTCTCCTCTAATCGTATGAATTTTTTTCATTCTATAGTACATCTATTTATTTAGCTCTTCAACGTCTAATATATTTCATTTTTGTAAACCATTCTTTAATTTTCTTCTAATACAATTCGTTTTTTTTTTCATTTCTCAATTTCTTATGAATTAATTTTATTATAGTCTAATACATTTAATTTCTTATTTTTTGAGTTAGTAGCTTTTAAAATTCTAATCACATTAGTATTTTTGAAAACAATAAAAAGTGCTTTCAATTCCTAATACATTTAAGTTTATATGAGAAAATCTATTTCAAATAGTGGAAGGTAATAATATCAACAAGTAACTCACTTTTATGTAAGATAAATATTTTTAATAAAAAATGATATAGATTATGGTTGAAATAAATCTATTAGAAAGAAGATAAGAGATTCGTCGAATTTTGAAGCTTCAAATCACTATGATTATTTATCGTACCCCAAACAAAAAATTCTGGATCCGCCACTGATAGGAATATTATTAGAGCTGATTCCTTGCCGGTGAATACCGTTTTAAATTAACTGTTCTTGTAGGATTAAAATAAACATAGCTATTGAATGATTATGAATTGTCGATAACTTGAGGAAAAGGTTCAACAGTCTTTTCAGACTTTCCAAGTAGTCCAAGTAGCCTTTCAAAAGACAGCAAATCTATCACTGGTAACATGCTGATAGGATTTAGTTGTCCTATGCGATTTGAGAGCACTCAGAAAATTGATTATGGAACTTGCAGAAGAAGAAAAAACAATCCCTAGCAGGAAACTAGGTTTTGAACAATAGGTTTAAGAGAAAAGATTTTTATTCATCAATTCTTAATGACTCGATCTAAAGGGAATTCTATAATTTATAGAATTCATCGACATACAACTTGGGAAAGAATCAAGATGAAAATCCAAGAAGATTGACTGGAATCTAGTTAAATTGTTCAAAATAAGGAAAATAAAAATAAGGAAACAATTCTAAAAGGTATCTCCTAATGAGATACGTAATCTGCATACTTAGTTGGTTTCTTCGAGGCCCGTTGCGGACGGCCCAGCACGCCTAGTCCACTTGCATGATCTTCCCCTTTGCTGCTCTGTCTAGACGTGGTTGTCCCTTCCTCTTCCGGCACTGCTATCTCACTAATCTGTCTCTCCGCACCATCTTGCATTGATCCATCCCATGGTTCCCCCACCAATTTCAGTGTTTACTATATTATACATACATGTACCCTTAAATCAATAATCCATAGATAGCGTAGGTAGTTGATTACTCCGTTTTCTACCATCAAGTCCACAGTTTGATTCCCATAAGTGCCCTAAATTTTGTAGATTGAATTTTTTAGTTTCACAATGTTCATTTTTTTTATTTATTGTTTGTTTTAGCTTCATAAAGTTCCTTTATTTAGTTTTGTCCTTAGTTTTTTTCCATAAAATTCTAAGAGATCCATATACGTATCTTATAAATATTATTAGTAAATTTAATTTTAAAGTTATTTCGCCCATATTATCCATATGTGTCGTAGTCCTCACCTAGGTCGCATCAGTTTTAGACGATGAAGAAACAAAAAATATCTCATAACCATGAAGAGGAAGTTGGTTATCCAATGAATTTCTGTCAATTTTTTTGTGTAATAGTTTGACAGTATTTTAGGCTAAGTTTGATACGATGTAAGAAGTGGGTAGTATAATTGTGTGAACTCTGAGACCCTGTTATCTCGTAGTTATTGATCTTACTTAACTCCAGCAGCATCTGCTTTCATAGAAATGATGTAATCAGACGAGTAAGATATACTCCCTCCGTCCGCGAATAGGAGTCTCGCTTTTTCATTTTAGTCCGTTCGCGAATAGGAGTCCCGGTACACTTTTACCATAAATGGTAATAGGGTCCCTCATTCCACTCACATTTCATTTAAAATTAATATATATAAGTGAAACCTATATTCTACTAACTATTTTCCACCTACTTTTCTTAACATTTCTTAAAACCCGTGCCACCAAAGAATGGGCGGACGGAGGGAGTATCTTTGATTTATACGTTATAATTACAACTGAAAAATTTGGGAAGTCCTTTAGAGCGTTTGTTAGCCAGTTGAAAGACAGGCGAAATGCAGCAATGACATCATATGATACAGTGCTACTATGTTACTCACTCTAGCTTAAATTTTGAGAATTGGTGTGTTTTATTCAGGCACCATTTCAGGGAATTGGAGCACCTGTTTGGTGTTGCATCCCTGTCATATTAGTATTAACTATCTATAGCAATATTTGGGTTACTGCTGTCTGCTGAATACTACTCCAGGAAGGGAAAATATTACTAATGGAGATGGGGTTTTCCTAGTTATTGTTGTTGGATATAATGAAGGATCATTTGAGGCTAATCAAGATAGCACCAAAATGATTAAAAAGGCAAAATCACTACAGCAGAGGTATTGGTAAATTAGTGTTATAAAGTCTAGCATAGTAAAACACAGGCTCATATTTGATGTTGCAGGTGTCCTTCCCTTCAAGTTGTTGCCTTACAACTGTGCCTTCAAGTTGTCTAGCAAGAACAATTGAGGTTTTTCCCTTATTGGAACCTGATATGATTAAACTGGTAGTAAGGCTGCATATCTCATATTTATTTATTGAGTATTCTTAAATTTACATATAACCTGTGTGTAAATATAGTTTTTGTGGTGGATAAAACCCTTAAGAAAGACACCGAGTTTAAAGTTCCTATTGTTTCTTTTGACACATAAAACTCATCTTTGTTGCTCTATTAAAATATTACATACTATTCTTGTAGTAATGACCACAGAGTGACCCATTGATATAGGATACCAAAGCGTAGAAATGGGCCACTCACCCTTTAAAAAATGGAGAGTTTTCCAAATTTACAAAGTCGATGTGGGATAAGAACAACGGTCTCTACAATTCTAATTGATTCATGCATTATCACTGCTCATGTTAGTGAAGGCTGAAGACCACATATATCTAGACAATATAGTGATTGATTACAATCCTTCTCATCACCTATTGAAATTTACATTTTCTTCTAGCTACCTTGGATTTTTAACTGGGCAGGGGAACAAGAAGTTTATTAGAAATTTTTGTTGAGCTTTACTGGGCTGTGTATGACTAATTAAAAATATGAAAATCTATCATGATTATTGTACTTTCAAGCACATAAGGTGCTTCTTATGTGAACTATTATGCCACAGGATGTTCATTTTTATTATGCTGCTCAACAATGTGAGTACTTTTGCAAGGTATGCAATATCCTCTCTTTGTTGTTTAAGTCAGTGGGTAGCCTATTTGCACTTGGAATTTCTTTTTTTTCCTTTAATATTTTCTTTTATTGGAGGCAAATGTACCTTGCTTCTTTTTATCAAAGGGTTTTCAGAATCCAATCATGTACTGTGGCAATGATGTAGATCTTATGGTGCTTAACAAAGGTACTCAAGCTTGTCCTCTACCCTTTTTCCGAGAGAGCTTGTACTACTCGAACGACTTATTCTTAGCATTGGTTGTGGATTATAATAGAGATTCATCAAGGGGTTGTAACAATGTCGGAGAGAGAGTTGGAAGATGTTGTGTTTGTTGAGAAATTTCGGAATATGGGTCTCAATTCACTGACCTTTCGAAATGAGTGATTAAATTTGCCGACCTTTCGAAATATGGGTCCGAGGCATACTAATTCTTCGGAATAATTTTTTGCATTTTTATATTTATTCTCTTCATTTTTCTTATTATTTCCCTACCCTTAACCCAATTTCTCAAAAACTTCATTCTACTCCATCCAAACGATTTGCGCTCCACTCTAAAAAGTCAATCTTCTCTCTCAAATTCTCACATTCACGCCGCCTCCCGCCTCCCGCCTCCACTGAGGCGCCGGGAAGAGGCGGCGGCAAAGTGGAGGTCGTGAATGTGAGAATTTGAGATAACAGTTTTGATAGATTCTGCTCGTGGAATCAGCACAAGATTCCGCATAGATTGCACGATCAGCACACGAGGGTGGTGGAATCACAAACTTAATTGTTGTGATAACAGTTTTGATAGTGAGTAGACTCAAACAGCTCAGTAGGGGTGAGCAAAAAAACTAGAAAGCGAATATCCGAACCAAACCAAACCGAAATTTTAAAATTCGGTTTGGTTATTTCAGTTTTTCGGTTCGGTTCGGTTCAGGTGAAGAAAAAACCGAAAAACCGAATAACCAAATTTATTTAATTATTTATATTATATATATATATATATAGGATTGTGATCAAGATAGAACCATTCTTAAATGTAGAACCATTCTTAAACGTAGAACCAATATTAATTAAATATGTTATTTAAATATATTATAAATACGTATAAGGTTAAACTTGGTAGTTTATAATTCGGTAGTTTTGATCATGTCCTATATTTGTGGGATTAAAATATCATATATTAATTAATATAACTAAGTAACCATAACACGCCGTCGTGTATTATTGCAGTGTCAAATTGTTTCTGTTTCTCTTTTTCATTTCATTCTTTGTTGCTCCGTATTTGATAGTTATGGATCCTGGATCGTCTTTGTCTGCATTTTGCGATGGTTTTGTCCCCATGAATGAAGATCAGTGTGACTTTGGTTTTTGTAACGGGCTTGCAGATAATGTCCCCTACTATGATGCAGGCATTGGTGCCGACGATGATCCTGACGAAGGTGACGGCGAAGGTGTAGATATGGATGATAATATGAATGATGAAGGTAAACTTTTTGAGAATTGCATTATTTTTTTTGTTACGATTGTAAAAATATTAAAGTGAATTCGTGATTTCTAGTTTATTGGTGTAATGTAGAACTCATATGACATGATAATGATAGACCATGTTTATGTTGCTGTAAGGGGTTTTTTTTATAAGTAATTTTTTTTACGTGAATGCACGCAACAAGTTGTATGAATCATTGTTTGAACTAGTGCAAGGTGTCGAGTGCAGCATTGATCTAATGCATGCTGCTACTGCTATTATTGATGACGGCAAGCAACAACTACTAGGTGATGGTGTCGTAATGTCAGCAGCTCAGAAGAAGAAGATGATTGAGAGCTTCTATGGATGTGAAGTTCCAAGTGTAATAGAGGTGCATCCACCGCAGTTAGTTAGCACAAAGGGCAGCGGCAGCAGATTGATTTCAAGCTATACGAATGATGAGCAAACCTGGTCGCCGTTGCGCAAAATGCGGTGAAGTTGGTCGTCATGATTCACGTAATTGCAAAAACGTACAAGGGAAAAATAAAATTACGGAATGAAGTGAGTGACTTTTTTTTTTTTTTTTGTGATTGTTAAGTTTGTGGAGTGTTTTAGGAACTTTTATTACTATAATCAGACTTATTGTGACCATGTTTTAAACTCTTTATGAGATGTTTAATGTTTTTTTTAGTTATTATGAGTTCATTTTTTATGAGTTTTTTTAATCTGGTAAATGTTGAATGCAATCGAATTTTCCGTTTTGTAATTCACGTATTTTGCATCTTGTTGGAATTGATTTTCTCCGGTTGATGAACCTGTTCAAGTAATTGAGTTGGAATTGATTTTCTCCAATTGATGAACTTGTTCAAGTAATCGAGTCGTCACTTGATTCTCACTAGTTTAAATATTTTTCAACTTTATATTCATGTATGACAAATATAAGAATTTTATATTACATGGTAATGGAATCAGAATAAAGTATTAATACCCATTACATTAATATTTATAATAATTTCCCTTTTACCATGTAGTATTCCTCCGTGTCCAAAGAATATGCACTTTGAGTTCGATACGAGTTTTAATGCTGAATTGGTAAGATAAGAGAGAGATAATGAAAAAAAGTAATTAAAGTATTATTGGTGGAGAAAGAGTTCCACCTTATTTGGGAGAGAAGAGTTTTCAAATTTTAAAAATATATTTTTTTTGCATTGACTGAAGAGGAAAAAATGCATATTCTCGTGGAATGGAGGGAGTATATCACAACTTCTTAAATTAACAAATTATCTCAATCTTCTGACATGATCAATTATTTTACAATTTCATTGGTATCTGGCTACGTTGTGTATTTAAATAATTTGCCTTCTCTGTAATACAACATTTTAATGGTTTTGATGAAGTAAATATTTTATTGCAACGTATTAAAACAAACCGGGGGATGAGTCGTTAGCTAATTTATTAATTATATATGCAGTTCCAAAAATTTACTGATATGTTAAAATAAAAAATCAAAATGAGGATTAAGTTCGATATTAGAGAAAAATTATAAATTTAAACTTTAAAACAATGCATTTCTAAAAAACCAAAGTACTACTCTGAATTGAAATTGAGGTTCCTACAATTTAGTACTACAACGACAAGTAGAAATTAAAAACCAACGTACTAGTCTGAATTGAAATTGAGCTTCCTACAATCTAGTACTACTACGATGTAGAAATTAAAAACTATTCTTTGGATAGTTGGCGATCATCTGCTCGACATCAATCTCCTTGAACTTGCTGGATAGTGCATAGTATCTTGATACTTTCAGTTTGTTCTCATCCTTGACTTCATTTTTATCTGCCAACAACAGTGCACTAGAGTACTTTGCTCTCACCATTTGTAGCATCCCCGTGTTCCTCCTTGTGAAACCACAATTCCATTCTGACCCATATAAGTTTCAAGGTGCCTCATCAAATACACACCACAATCTTCTTTGTTAGGTTCTGTCATCCATGGTAATTTGATCCTCTCTATTTGTGCATTGATAACAGATTTTGATTGAAGGTGGCAGCCCATTAGGTTGAGGTATTCACAGAAACATATTTTCTGCATAAAAAAAATAAATAAATGAGGGAGTTCTGCATTAGGTTCATAATGTTAGAAGAACTACAACATTACATAATGTACTGGCAGTGTGATTTGTATTTCAACATACCACAATCTCAGGAATGACACCATATTTAGCTGCTACATTCTTATAATCCCCGTCGTCACAGTTATCAAGTATAACAACAGACTTTCTACCGAAACAGAAGCATATTGCATAATAGTGATTATTTGAAGAAATTGGGAAGAACACCTACAGAGAAAAAATGTGGAGTATTAGTTAAAATTTGTCACATTTTTTTTAATGTTTTATATAGTCACAATTACCATATCCACGTCATCCCACTTGAAATTGGGGATTTTCTCCACTTCATCATTCAAATTTATAGTTAGTTCTTGAATAGTGCGGATCATATCCCACGCAGCTGGACGATGGACAATTGTGTCGATCTTCACAAGAAATGAACAGGATCATCCATGCAGAAAATCAACTGATTTATTTGTAAGTTTTCAAAACGTAAAGGTAGACGACTTACACAAGGGTAAATTGTGAAGAAAAGTCTTTTCGGTGACGGCGGTGATCTGTACTCCTCCATGTAGTTTAAGTATGAGCACCATGCGCAGATAACACCCTCAGATACTTGCTTGTGTGGCAAGAGAGAGTAAAACTCTAACTTTGTAACTAGCACAACATCATCGTCGTAAACTAGTATGTCACTGAGACATAAAATGACATGAGGTTGTTATAAACTAATAAATTCTTTATTTTATGTAAATATATAAGTACTATTTAATCATCAGAAACCTACTCGTAAGCGTTATTTGTTGTCATCAGCCAGTAATACGTATCTTTCTCCGCATGATTCAATCTAGCTAGATCAGCATACCCATCCTCATCATACTCCTTCATGAATTTCATTGTAAATAGAATGCATACAGATTATAAAAATTGAAATTAGCGTTGTCAAAACTCTTAACGATGGTAATCGAGAGAGGCGATGCTCATGTTAGGCGAAAGAAAGGTATTAGATGTTTAGAGAGTAGAAGATGCATATATTGCTTGATTATCAAAAGATGTACAACCTTTACATTATATAGAGTAGGATCTTCTCTATCTATGGTAATGCTATAAATGTAATTGCTCTATTCTTGTACATTGTATAATTGAATCAATCATAGCAATCAATTAAGTATTCTCTGCAATCTTCTCCCTTGGTGGGAATGTCTCCTTTGATTTATCTTGACACTCCCCCTCAAGTTGAGAAACGGTATCCCCGATACTCAACTTGCCCAAAATCTCCTTGAAGGCTTTCGGATGGACTGCTTTAGTTAAGATATCTGCTAATTGGTGTTCCGAACGTACAAACGGGAACTCAATGGTACCTGCCTCAAGGTTTTCTTTAATGAAATGTCGGTTGACTTCTACATGTTTAGTTCTGTCATGTTGCACTGGGTTTTCTGAAATGCTGATCGCTGCCTTATTGTCGCAGAATAGTCGGCTCATCCGTGTAGGTGGATAGCCAATTTCAGTTAACAACCTCCTTAACCACATGATTTCCATGAGTCCACTCTTGATTCCCCTAAACTCGGCTTCAACACTAGATAGAGCGACCACCTTCTGTTTCTTGCTTCTCCACGTGACAAGGTTGCCTCCAACGAACGAGAAGTATCCTCCTGTGGACTTTCTATCGACGGGATTACTTGCCCAATCTGCATCTGTGTATCCGTCGACTTCTAGCGTTTCTCTCTTAGCTAGGAATACTCCGTAGCCCACCGTTCCTTTTAGATAACGGACAATCCTCAAGGCTGCTTCCATGTGGTCAACTTGTGGTCGATGCATGAACTGACTCACGATGCCCACCGCATAAGTAATGTCTGGCCGAGTGTGGGATAAGTAGATAAGTTTTCCCACTAGCCGCTGATACCGCTCGCGGTCTGCAAGTGCCGTTTCTTCTTCCATCTTCAAGCCGTGGTTTGGGATCATGGGAGTTTCTGCTGGTTTGCACTCCAATAGGCCTGTTTCTGCCAACAGATCAAGGACATACTTCTTTTGCCTTAGGAATATTCCATGTCTGGATCTCAACACTTCTATTCCAAGAAAGTACTTCAATGCTCCTAAGTCCTTCATCTCGAATTCCTTGAATAGATTTTCTCGCAGGGTTTGAATTTCTTCACTGTCATCTCCAGTGATGATCATGTCGTCCACATAGATAATTAGGCAAGTGATTTTGTCTCCTCTTTTCTTTATGAACAATGTATGGTTTGACTGGCTTTGTATAAAACCTTGTCTGGTCATTGCCTGACAGAACCTTCCGAACCATACTCTTGGAGACTGTTTTAGCCCGTACAATGTTTTCCTCAGACGACATACTTGGCCTTCTCCAAATTCTGCTACACATCCCGGTGGTACTTCCATATAGACTTCCTTGTTCTCTTCTAATTCTCCATGGAGGAAGGCATTGGTGACGTCGAACTGGTGTAGGGGCCAGTCTTTGCAGGCTGCAACGGCCAAAAGTGTTCGGACGGTGTTGAGTTTTGCGACTGGAGAGAAGGTCTCTTCATAGTCTATCCCATACACTTGCGTGTACCCTTTCGCTACAAGTCTCGCCTTATACCTCTCGATTGAACCATCAGCTCTCCTTTTGATCGTGAAAATCCATCTACATCCAACCGGCTTCTTCCCGTCAGGCAGTGCACATTTTTTCCATGTTTTATTCTTGATGAGGGCATCTACCTCATTCTTCATAGCTTCTCGCCAGTGCCTATGTTTTGATGCCTCTTCAAATGATTGAGGGATTTCTTCTTCGTCATACAGGGCGGCCTCAAATGCTCGGGCCATTTCGGACAGTTGTCCCTGTGTTGTATTTGCAACTGCATATCTGACCCTTCTCCCTTTCCATTCTGGGGAGTATCTGCGGGGTGGAACTCCTCTTGTACTCCTGGGAGGTAGTTCGTGACGTTGTTCTCTGTCAACGGTACTGGTTTCGCCCTCGACTCCATTGTCCCTATCAATGTTAGTGTTCTCTGAAGATATACTTCCATTAATATTAGAACTAGTTACCTCAGGATTCAAGGTCGGGGTTGATCTTTGGTCGATGTCACTTTGTTCATCGTCCTGTACTACATGGTTTGACGGCCCGGTGGTACCGTCGACTTCCTCTGTTGATCCAACATCTGAGACAGGACTTGGCTGTGGCTGGGTTTCCTTTGGTACAGTATTAGGTGTAGGCAGCCAACTTAGTAGGTCACTGTTCGGATGATCATCTGAAGTTTGTGTCTCCCCCTGACTACTAGGTTGGTTGTAGAAGTACTCTCCCTCCACAAAATCACAGTTCATGGTGGTGTGTATGTGTTGAGTTTTTGGATCATAACACCTATACCCCTTTTGGTTTTTTCCATAGCCCAGAAAGGCGCATTTCGTAGCACAAGGGGAAAATTTAGTTCGTTCGTGTTTAGGAATATGCACGAAAACAGTACACCCGAAAACCCTAGGTTCCAAAGATAAGGATGATGGGAGCTCAAAGTGTTTTGAAAACGTTTCTAGGGGAGATTTGAAGTTTAGGATTCCAGTAGGTAAACGGTTCATAGGATAAACTGCGGTAGCAACAGCTTCAGGCCAAAAGGATTTTGGTATTTTGGAGTCGATTAAAAGGGCTCGGGTAATTTCAAGAATATACCGGTTTTTCCTTTCTGCGACCCCATTTTGTTCGGGGGTGTAGGCACAAGATGTTTGGTGAACTAATCCCTTTTCCCAGAAAAATTCTTGCATGCTCGTATTGACGAATTCCCCCCCGTTATCTGACCTAAGGATTTTAATCTGTCGGTGATATTGGGTTTGGATTAGTTTATAGAACTCTGTGAATTTTTCAAAAACGTCAGACTTATTTTTCAGAAAATAAATCCAAGTCATGCGAGAATAATCATCAATAAATAGCACAAAATACCTATAACCTTGTCCCCCATTGAAAGGAGCAGGGCCCCAAACATCAGAATGTACTAAAGCAAAAGGGTGTTTCATTCTCGTATTGTTCAACTTAAAAGTGTGTCTGTGGCTTTTGGCTAACAGACAAGTCTCACAATTAAAGGAATTCATGGAAGTAACTAACTTAGGAAACAACATACGAAGATAGCCTATGGATGGATGTCCTAACCGACGATGCCAAAGCCAAGCCTGCATGTCCGTCGATCCGTGAGTTAGCAATGCGGTACCTTGTTGGGCTATCTTATCCACATAGTACAGTCCGTTGCGTTCAGTGCCACGCCCAACTATCGTCTCCGTCTTGATATCCTGTAACATGCAAAAACGAGGTTGCATTAGTAGTTTGCAATGTAGCTCCTTAGTCACATGACTGATTGACAGGAGCTTGTGTGATAACGAAGGAACAAAAAGACAGTTGGATAAGCGTAATGTGGGAGAAATATTGATTGTTCCGGCCCCTTGTACTCGGGCTAGGTCCCCACTGGCTGTTTGGACATAGGATTTGGTGGATTTGGAGATAGTCAAAAAATCTGACGCATCGAATGACATCGTGTCTGTGGCTCCGCAATCAAAAATCCAATGGGGATCTTTTGGGCCGGTTTGGGACATTGAGGAACAGGCCAATGCATCGAAAGAATTTTTGCACGGTATAGAGGGTAGGTTTTCCAGATTTGCAGGAGTTTGGGGTGTGTTTTGTAATTTTTTGGTTCTGGTGGGGTTGATTTGGGATTTTCTGTTTTTCTGGGGCTCTAAAGTGGATATTTCCGGAATTTTGGGGTCAGGTTGTAATTTGTGGAAAATCTGGGGTGTTTGGTGAGAGTATATTTTGGCTTGGGGGTCAGTTTGTATTTTAGGAGGATCTGGGGGTTTCAGAGCGGGATTAGGAAAAGTTGGGGGGTTGGTTTGGCATTTAGGGAAGTTGGTTGAATGTAAATTGGGTGAGGCCCAATTTCGTCGAGCCCTAGCCCTCTCCATCTCCGGAACCCTAGCCACCTCCATCTCCGGAACCCTAGCCGTCGTTGGGTCCTCTCCAGTGGGGACCCGAGCCTCTGTTGTCCGGTCGTCGATGGGTGTCCCTGTACCTTCAGACCATGTCTTTGCCGTCGACGCAGAGGCGATGGCTATCTCCTCCGGTGTAGCCTTGCCTTTGTCGTTGATTCCTCCGTCTTCCACTGTAGGACCGAAGCCGCCCGCCGAGGTGTCAGCGTAGGTGGCTCGGTCTCCGATTGTCACAACCGCCGCCGCTCTCCCGCCGCCCCCACCGTTATTGCGGTTATTCTTCTGTTGTCGAGACTTCTTCATCTCGTCCCACCACTCTGGAAATCCGTGGAGGTGAAAGCATGTATCTTTTGTGTGCTTTTTACCCCCACAGTGGCTGCAAAATAGCTTGCTCTTGTCTTCAGTTTCTCGTCGGTAGGGTTTCGCCGGTGGAGGTGGGTGTCCAATGCTCTGGGTTGAGTGTCGGCTTCGGTCCACTGCGGCGAGGCCGACGCCAATTCCAGGGTCCTTTGTATCTGATTTCAGTAGCATTTCATTAACTGCCTCTCGTCTGACCATTCCGTAAGCTTTCTTGGCTGTTGGAGTCGGATCCATGTTTAGGATCTCCCGTTTAATTTTATCATATCGGTCGTCGAGGGCCCATAGGAACTGGTAGAGTCGGTGGCGTTGGGTGATCTGATTATACTTGTCGATTGATGAAGGGGTGTCCATCGGGTTGGGATCTCTGCTGTCAATAGATATCCATATGTCTTGGAACTTTTGCCATAAATTTTCTAATGACAAGGTTCCTTGTTTCATCCCGTATGCTTGTCGATGCAGGTCCGCAATTTGGAATGGATCGGAGCCGCTTCCATACGTGATGGCCAAGTTTTCCCACAAATCTTGAGCCGTTTCGTATTGTGAAACCTCGTTTACGAGGCTGGGATCTATGCTGTTGATGATCCAACTGAAGCAGCAGTGATCCCGTTGTATCCATCGGGCGTAGTTCGGGTCAGTCGGAGGGGGGGGGCTCGACACTCCAGAGATGTGAGAAATCAGGCCCTTCCCCCCGATGGCTCTCTGCACCAGTTTCGCCCATAGGGGATAGTTTTCCCCATTGAGCTTGGTTTGTACATGTATCTCGCCCAGTGATTCTGGCTGGGGATCGGTTTTTGGTGGTTGTTTTGGAGACTCTTGAGACATATTCAGTCTCATAAGTTCTGCAAACTGTTCTGCAGATAGAATTATGGGTTGGTTTGTGATTTGGAAGGCTTTGGGTTCGGATTCTGACATTTTCTTTGTTGGTTTGCAGGGCTAAAAAAAAAGGTCGGGGAAGGTATACGAGACTATGATGAGATTGTTCTGAGTCTCGCTTCCGGATCAACCTGTTCTGATACCATCTTAACGATGGTAATCGAGAGAGGCGATGCTCATGTTAGGCGAAAGAAAGGTATTAGATGTTTAGAGAGTAGAAGATGCATATATTGCTTGATTATCAAAAGATGTACAACCTTTACATTATATAGAGTAGGATCTTCTCTATCTATGGTAATGCTATAAATGTAATTGCTCTATTCTTGTACATTGTATAATTGAATCAATCATAGCAATCAATTAAGTATTCTCTGCAATCTTCTCCCTTGGTGGGAATGTCTCCTTTGATTTATCTTGACAAAAACTACCTCATCTATTCGGTTCAAATTATCTTCAGCTGTACTCTCCATGATATTCTTCCCTTTCTCTAGTTTTTTCATCCTCATAATCTTATCCTCCTTGTCATCAGCATGAGTTTCCTGCATTTTGATTTCATCATGTGGTATGCATACAAATAGTGTAGGTCATGAAAAAAAGCAACAATGGAAGCATGGAATAGCAGTATTCTCAATCAGAAAATTGAATCATTTACTTACGTTGTTGCTTACCCACTCTATTCCCAAGTCAAAACTTGGGATACCATCGTTGTCGCACAATGTAACCCTCTTCTCAACGGTCGTAACCATATCCTCCACTGCCTCTACCCAGGATGAATCTTTCCATTCCTCATCCTCGTCCATCAAGGTTTGAGTCATAGAACCTATCGGATCAACATCTTCATTTCTTTCCTTCTCTTGAAACCCAATCATCTTCAACGCGGTCGTTGCAACTATCTTGAAGTAGTCCCTGTTTTTAACATCAATAGGCATTTCATTCAACTTGGTGATCAGATTACCTAAAGCCCTTGCAGCTGTGCGGACTGCCTCCATGAGTGTGTGCATTGATTTGTTAGGATCTGATGTGCCTATAGCAGCACCACTTGCAGCATTCCTGATAGCTTTCTTTTTCTTTTTCAATGATGCACGAATATTGTCATTATGTGGGTCGTACATAGCCTCGTAGAATCCCCAAACAAATCTTCCCAATTGTTTCTCCTCTGTTTCTCTACTTCTGAGCAGTTTGGATGTCCATCCTTTCATGGATGGAAAGTCGCGGCTAACTTTCCTTGTGGACAGAACAATCCTATCAACATAAAAGCACTGGACATGTTGTGCTAGTCAGTACTTCAGTTTATGATGGTTGTAAAGTCCATTGAATGACAGCATATTGTTTAGTTTAAACATATAACAGTGCAGTGAATTATTTAATAGTACAACTCACCAGAAGGAAAGCGATTGGCCCCGTGAATGGTGTAGTTGGATTATCATACCAATTTTGCTGAGCATTGACAAGCACATCCAATACATAAGCACACCAGTTGTAGTTTCTAGCGTTATTTACATCCTCAAGTACGTCAATGAGCATAGTCTTACAACAACCATCGGCCGATGGCTCAATAAGGTGAGTTTCTACCAAGATCAGGAAGATTCTTTTGAACCAAACTCCACCTTCTTCGTCACACATCATCTTGATCTTCAGATACTTAGGTAGCATATTGTACCTACGCTTCTGCCCGGCTCTTGCAATCTCATCCACTAGTTGTTTGTTGTCTCGTCGTTCTGACCTTACAATCATTCTTCTACCCATTGGGAACCCCATTGTTACGTGGACATCATTCTCACTGATGTGTATACGTTCATTACCTAACATTATACTACATCGGAGTGGATGAAACACAGTTCTATGTTATACACTTAAGGATTGTTTTGTATATAGCACAACCCTATATATATATATATATATTACTATTATTTAATTATAACTAAAAGACTAAAAGTAAATGCCCTAATTGAGTAATTGGAAACTCACGGGATACACCCCTAATTGAGTAATCCGCCGCCAATCCATCGTCCAACTCTCCTCTCCCTCTAACCCTAAATCCCTCCACCAATCCACCACTAACTCCATCGTCCTCCGTCGCCGGTCGCCCCTCCAGCCGTCGCCTGTCGCCCCTCGCCCCTCGCCAGCTCCAGTCGGCCCTTCACAACGTCGTCTCCACTCTTCACAGCTCCGACTCCAGGTAAATCTCTACTTACACCTTCAATTGCATCCCTAAACCCACCTTCAAGTGGAGTATGATTTTTTTTGTCTAAAGGTATTATTCAGTTACATGATTTTACCCAATCTTGTTTAATTCGTGTAAGCTGTAAGTGTTTGAAGAAATAACACAACATCTATCAATGAATTTTTTTCCAGATTGGCAGATTTCTTATATTGTTATGCTAATCTTGACATGTTTCTTTAATTCTTTCGTACTTGCAGATTTCAGATTTAGTAAGTGAAAGGCAGACAGTTTTTCTCCACTCTGCAACATAGATTATTCAGCATCAAGTTGTAATGTAAGTTATTCATTAATTTTGATGTAATTTATGTATTGTTAAGTTGCAAATTGATTGCTAAGTATCTCTAAAAATTTCTTAACATAGATGTTGTGTGATGAAAGTGAAGCGGTTGGAGATACCATCGAAAATAATGCAACTGCAGATACTCCATCTGAGGATCCTCAAGACAAAGGAGAGGCAAAAAAGAGGAAAACTATGGAGAAAAGATCAGAGGTTTGGGACCATTTTGCTCCGTTCTTAGATAACAATAAGAAACAAGAGCTAAGTGTGTGCATTGTGCGAAAACATTGTGTGGAGAATCTAAGAATGACACTTCTTCACTTAAAGCACATTTGAGTAAATGCAATAAAATTTCAACTACAGGTCCTAGGCAAACACAGTTGGTGTTACAATCTGGCCAAAGCTCATCACTTAGTAGTTGGAATTTTGAGCAAGAAGAGGTTAGGAAAGCTTTAGCTTATATGATCATTGTGGATGAGTGGCCTTTTAAGTTTGTTGAAGGGGAGGGTTTTAAATACTTTTGTTTGAAGTCATGTCCTCAGTTTAAGATTCCATCTAGATGGTCAGTTTCACGTGATTGTTTTAAGTTCTATGAAGATGAAAAGAAATTGCTCATGACATTACTTAAATCGGCCAACCAAAGAGTGTGTCTTACCACAGATACATGGACTTCTTGTCAAAAGGTGAACTACATGTGTTTGGCTGCTCTCTATATTGATAATGATTGAAATTATTAATTTTTGTCCAATTTCTAGTCATAAAGGTATAGATATTGGTTTGGAAATTGAGAAGTGCTTACATGATTGGGGAATCAATAGGGTGTTCACGATTACTGTTGATAATGCTTCTTCGAATAATACTGCATTGGTTTATTTGAAAAGAACTATTAGGCAATGAGGGGAAAGTGTAGGAAATTGTGACTATGTGCATATGAGGTGCATTGCTCATATATTCAGTTTAGTGGTGCAAAAAGGCTTGAAAGAGATTGGACCTTCGGTGAAGAAAATCAGAAATGCAGTTCGGTTTATTAGGCACTCATCTACAAGGCTGGGCAAATTTAAGGAGTGTTGTGAACTAGAAAAAATATCTAGTAAGAGCATGTTGTGGTTAGATGTTGCAACTCGATGGAACTCAACATTCTTCATGTTGGAAGCTGCGACAACCTTTGAGAAAGCTTTCTATAGGTATGAGTTGATAGACTCATCATATAAAAAGGATCTTGAAGTAAGGCATAAGGATCTTGAAGTTGATGATGATGATGATGATGAGGATGAGGATGAGGATGTGGATGGAGATAGAGTTCACGGGGTGCCAAAAGAGGAAGATTGGAGGAAAGCAAAATTAATGTTGAATTTCTTGAGGATTTTTTATGAGGCAACTAATAGGATTTCTGGATCTTTATATGTTACCTCTAATTTATTTCTTCATGAGATTTACAAAGTGCATGCATTGTTGAAGGCTTTCATCGAGGGTGATGATTTTGAATTGAGTATCATGGCAAAGAAAATGAAAGAAAAATTTGACAAGTATAGGGGGAATCCTAGGAACATGAATATGCTCATTTTCATGGCTGTTGTTGTTGATTCTCGATACAAGTTGAAGTTGGTGAAACTTGTGTTGGCACATATGTACGATGAGGAGTTGGCTAACTCATTTGGAAATAAAGTTGAGGCTGAATTAGTTAACATGTGTGGTGATTACAAACAGCCAATTGTCCAACAAAATGTAGGACATGCAGAGTTGAAATTGAATGCTACACCTGATGATAATGATGTATTGAAGAATGCTATGAAAATGGTGGGTTCCTTGTATGAGACTTTTCACCAAAGGCATGATGAAGTCAATGATGTACATAAATATCTTAAGGAGGATATTGAGAGTGGTGGGCCAAAATTTGACCTTTTGGATTGGTGGAAAAATAATGAATATAAATATCCTGTACTCTCCCAATTTGCCCGTGATATTCTAGCAGTTCCTATCTCCACTGTAGCATCTGAGTCCGCTTTTAGCACCGGTGGCCGAGTTCTTGATCCATTTAGGAGCTCTTTAAGTCCTAAAGTTGTCGAGTATCTTGTTTGTGGTTAAAATTGGCTTCGCAAATCTTCCAAATTTAGTGTTGAAGAAATTCTTGAAGATGTCTAAAAGATAGAAGAAGGTAGTTTTATACATTTAAGTTTTTTGTTATTGATTATTTCATTTATAGTACTTATATAACTCTTTTTTGTGTAGGTATTGCATTGATGTCTACTCAAGATTCAACAAATTAATCAATCTCCATTATTTGTTGAAACTTGCTTGCACTTGGACAATGTTGAAGACTTGTCATGGAACTTCATTTTGGATTTATTTTGATGTAATGTGTTGAAACTATTGAAGACATTTTGGTTGATGTTTTTATTATGGAATGTTGATTGCATATTTGTATTTGTTGGTTGATGCCTTTGATGGATTAGGGATATTATCATTTTTATCATGTTATGTTTTGTAGGTTGAAAATTTCTAAGTTTCTGGACTGTTTTTTCTCTCTCCAGATTTTTGGTTTTTTTAATTCGGGTTTTCGGTTTTTGGTTTCGGTTTGGTTTTAGTTTTAGGCGAAATTCGGTTTTTCGGGTTCGATTCGGTTTGAGCAAAAAACCGAACCGAAACCCGAATGCACACCCCTACAGCTCAGGGTGAGTTAGCCTCAGTTGGAGCTCTGGTCAAATTCTCAGTTTTTCCTCAAAAATTATGTGTTAGAACTTGGGGTTTATTTGATTTAGTCCCATTTTTTGTGATAACTCAATTTCATCTTGACTTCCATTGTCATTTTGTATTGCAATTACCAAATTTTCGCACATTTTGCTTTGGTATGGTTACTTTTATTGATATGGCTATCTGAATACAAAGACTCCTTTCGTCTACCAATACAAGGCTAATTTTGATCGGGCATGAGTTTTTAAAAATGCATTAGAAAATGAGTGAAAAATATTAGTGGAAGGTGAGTTCTGCTTTTATACACTCCATGCGTCCCATAATAAAAGTCACATTTTGTCATTTCGATCCGCCCATAATCAGAGTCACATTTCACTTTTACCATAAATGGTAGGTAGGTTTCACATTCTACTAACTCATTTCACTCACGTTCTATAATAAACCTAATATAAAAAAGTGGACCACATATTACATTAACTTTTTTAACTTACTATATTTTTTATGTTTTGTAAAACCCGTGCCTACACAATCCTATTGTGGGGCGGAGGGAGTATTGGTTTTATAGTAAAATGTGAGTGAAATAATATTAGTGGAATGTGAGGTTCATTATCAAAAATAGTAAAAAAGTAAATGAGACATTTATTTGTGGACGGAGAAAATGGCAAAATAACAATTTATTGGTGGATAGAGGGAGTAATTCTTCATGGTGTGCGATGATAGTCTTTTCCTCCCTTGAGATGTGATATAAATGACTATTTAGGTTTAAAATCATGATTTTTATATTAATAATAATAAAAAGAATATGCATCATTTTTGTGCTTAACTTGATATTAGATGCAAATATTAGGATAAACACTCCCCACATACATAAAAATAAAGCAAACACATTGGCATACAAACTTTTGGATGTCTAATTAGAAAATTCAGTGTGACAACATCTGTTAATATTAACTCGTTTGTAAATAAGAGTTAATATTAGCAGTTGGCCGGGGAGGGGACATTGCATTTGGCGGGAAGAGCTAGGGCGAGATCGGGATCTATCCCAAGTGAGGGCAGTAAGAATGAGTGCTTGTACGAACAGAGGCATTGCAAGTCAGCCCCGGTGACGGCCTCACAGCACTCGGGAGAGGGCATCACTGGGTTAGGCGGCGTGACTGACGGCTTGCATGCAGTGAAGCCGTCGTCCGTCACATTGCACAAGGTCATTGCCTTTGCGCTGTAGAGAATCACGACAATCGCCGCTACCAACGCCACCACTTTTGCTATCCCACCAACATCCATGGTAAAAACTAAGGTTGATGAATTTTTGTTTTTGGTTTTTGAGTGAGGACTTAGGGATATATAGAGTGATAAATTTGTGAGTCCGTGAATGTGATTGGTACTATTTGGGTCACGAGGTGATATTTAGTTGGGCCCCTAATTATTGTTGTCATATTTCTCCACCACTCAATTAAGATTTTGCTAGATTTCATGTCTATAAATTTCATTCTTATAAGAAAAAGTTCTATTTTTCGAGTATGAATTTTGAAGGGAGGGGCCAGATTAGCATTATCATATTAAACTCTTAAAATTACCTTGTTATTATCCCATATATTGTCATGGTGATTTTTCCATTGCAACTTTCATTCTAATGAAATTGTTTGTGACTTCGACTCTTCGCCATCCTAAATTGGTTGATGAATTTGAACATCAACGTACATAATCTCATTATATGCAAATCCACTCCTTAATGCAGAACCGCAGAACTAGAATAAATTAGGGGTTTTAGATCTAGTTTTTAATGGATAAGATGCGTATATATATAAATTATTTCCGCCTTCATCACGAGCCTATTTTACTCCAGCCGAGGGAAAATAAGTCATAAAATATTAGGAGGATTTTACTTCATTTAAGAATATATTACTTCATTCCAGTAAGTTTTTACTTCATTTCAATACGATTATTACTTCATTCCAGTACATACAGGTTGTTTCGCAGACGGAGACATCAAGACCATCCCGTCGACGCTGTGATAGTCCCGAAATTCCAGCTATGACAACAGAGTGAAGTGATAGCCTAATTGAATAGTGTAATAAACACAATGAATGATCTAATAAACTATTTGAATGAAATATGTGTAGAAACATTTAAAGTCCTACTGAAATGAACTAAATACCTTGTCGAATGAAGTAATAACGTTTTTGAATGAAGTAATGAACCTACTAGAATAAATTGTATTTTGTAAAGTGAATAAAGTAAAAACACAGTTCTATGAGCAAGCTGACGTAGAAGCCGCTGCATGGTGTGATCTGATCAGTAGCCAAGGGCTGACTGATGAAGAGATAGAAGGAGCAATTAAGGACTTCTGCCAGAAATCAGAGTTCATTGGAGCCGCAGGGGTTCAGCTACCAGTCAGTATAGAGGAATCTCCAGAGGGAGAATTAGAGAAAGGAGGAAAGGCTGAGAAAAACCCTCTACCCGAAGACACACTTCCACCCCAAGTTGAGCTGAAGAAATTGCCATCGAATTTGAAGTATGCCTTCCTTGGAGAGGAGAACTCACAGATTGGATGGAGAGGAAAACCCTTACGAAGGAACAAGAGGCTAGGCTACTGACCGTGTTGAGCAAGAACAAGAAGGCGATTGGATGGAGTCTCACAGATTTAGTTGGAATTAGCCCCGACGTCTGCATGCACCACATTAGGTTGGAGGAAGGAGCAAAGGCACATCGAGATGCTCAAGGAAGGTAAACCCTAACATGCGAGAAGAGATATTGAAGGAAATCTTGAAGTTGTTGTCGCTAGGGATTATCTATTCAGTGCCGGACAGCGAGTGGGTCAACCCCATTCACATGGTTCCAAAGAAATCAGGGATCCAAGTCGTGAAGAATGAGAAGAATTAGCTAATACCAACGAGGCTAGTCACGGGTTGGCGAATGTGCATCGATTACCGTAAGCTGAACAATGCAACCAGGAAGGACTATTTTCCCTTGCCTTTCATCGACCAAATGTTGGAGAGAATAGCTGGGAAGAAGTACTTCTGTTTTCTGGATGGGTACAGCGGTTACTTCTAAATTTACGTGGATCCGGAAGACCAGGATAAGACCACCTTCACTTGCCCATTCGGAACCTATGCATACCGACGCATGCCTTTCGGTCTATGCAACGCTCCAGGCACGTTTCAACGATGTATGATGAGCATATTTTCCGATTTGATTGAAGACTGCATAGAGATATTCATGGATGACTTCATGGTCTACGGAGACTCTTTCGATTCTTGCCTTCATCATTTGGATATAGTTCTAGAAAGGTGTCAAGCAAAAAGTCTGGTGTTGAATTTTGAGAAGTGTCATTTTATGGTCACCGAAGGGATTATTCTGGGACACGTGGTTTCAGAGAGGGGAATCCAGGTGGATCGAGCTAAGGTGGATGTTATATCCAAATTACCGTTCCCTACTGGTCAGAAGGGGATAAGGGGTTTTCTGAGGCATGCCAGATTTTATCGAAGATTTATCAAGGATTTCTCCAAGATTGCCCAACCCCTTACCCGACTCCTTCAGTATGAAGTAGAGTTTGTTTTTGATGAGCAATGCAAGGCTGCGTTTAACCTTCTCAAGGAAAAGCTGATATCTGCACCTATCATACGGGCTCCTGACTGGGACTATCCTTTTGAAGTGATGTGCGACGCCAGCGATTATGCAGTAGGAGCCGTACTAGGACAGAAGATCGATGGGAAGAAGTACGTAATTTTTTATGCATCTAAGACTCTGAATCAAGCCCAGCGAAATTATGATACCACTGAGAAAGAGATGCTGACAGTGGTGTATTCTTTCGAGAAGTTCCGGCCATACTTGTTGGGATCCAAGGTCATCGTTTATACTGACCATGCAGCGATTAAGTATCTGATTGCCAAGAAGGAATCCAAACCCCGCTTGATCCGATGGGTCCTTTTTTTACAAGAATTCGATTGGGACGTGGAAGATAAGAAGGGAGTCGAGAACAAGGTGGCAGACCATTTAAGTAGAATAGTGCAAGAGGGAAACAGCGAAGAAGTGTACGACAAGTTTCCAGAAGAGCATTTATGTGAGGTAAATTTTGAGGCCAGGAAGATTGACTGGGAAGAAGTGATGAAGCTTACTGGCCAGTACGATACTGAAAAAGGAAAAGAAAAGGTAGGGCAAGAGCCGTGGTATGCAGACCTGGCCAACTACCTAGTGACTGGAGAACTTCCAGAGGTGCCGAGTATTACCAAAGCCCAGAGAATGAAAATCAGGAGTGAGGCAAAATACTACTTTTGGGACGACCCCTATCTGTGGAGAGTAGGATCCGATCAAGTGATAAGGAGGTGCGTTCCTGACTGGGAGCAAAGGGACGTTGTGACACATTGCCACTCTTTGGCATGTGGAGGACACTTCGGTCCTAAGAAGACGGCAAGGAAGATTCTGGATAGCGGCTTTTATTGGCCAACGCTCAACAAGGATGCGTACGAGTTCTGAAGAACTTGTGAGCGCTGTCAACTGACCGGAGGAATATCTGCCCGGGATGAAATGCCGCAGGTACCCGTCATTGTTTGTGAGTTGTTCGACATATGGGGAATGGATTTCATGGGTCCATTTCCTTCGTCCTATGGCAATTTGTACATTTTAGTTGCAGTGGATTACGTCTCCAAATGGGTGGAGGCCAAGGCCACAAGCACGTGTGAAGCAAGGGAGGTGGCCAAGTTCCTAAAGAGTCATATCTTCAGCCGGTTCGGAGTACCAAGAGCGATCATATCGGACCAAGGTACACATTTCTGTAATCGTACAATTGAAGCATTAATGAAAAAATACGGCGTACACCACAGACTATCAAGCCCCTACCATCCGCAAGCTAACGGTCAAGCGGAGATTTCTAACCGCGAGATAAAGAAGATCTTGGAGAAGACTGTAAATCCTTCTAGGAAGGATTGGAGTGCAAGGGTAGAGGATGCTCTATGGGCATATCGTACAGCCTACAAGACCCCCATAGGAATGTCCCCATACCGGATCGTTTTTGGGAAGATGTGCCATTTACCGGTTGGAATTGAACACCGGGCTTACTGGGCAGTACAGAAAGTGAATATGGATGCTACAGTCTGTGAAGAGGAAAGGAAGCTGCAGCTGCAGGAGCTTGAGGAACTTAGATTGGAGTCGTTTGATTCAGCTATGTGGTACAAGGAGCGAACCAAATTGTGGCACGACCGGAATCTGAGGACCAAGGATCTCCATGTTGGGCAGAAGGTACTACTCTTCCAGTCGAGGCTGAAGCTCATGCCTGGGAAGCTCAAGTCGAAATGGACAGGGCCTTATGTCATCACCTCACTCCGTTCCAATGGAGCAGTGGAAATTTCAGGGAGTTTTCCTAACTCTGAACCTTTCATAGTAAATGGACATAGGCTAAAAATATTTAGGGAGAATAGTGAGGTGGGTGTAGTGGATGAAATTCCACTTCAACCACTTACTACGGTTGTCTACTGATTAGTAAGATAGGAATTTGGAGTTCCACGTGGCTAGTTTCTTTTTTTAAAATAGTTTGCATATACTGGCCAAGTGGAATTCCAAATTGCCTAAGGAAGATGTAAATATTGTAAATACGTAGTTAATCTCTGCATGCAAGATAATTTCTAAAAAAATCCAAAAAAATTTTCGGGCCTTAATTTTAATTTGGAATACGTATTGAAAAATTGCCTATCTAGTGCTATTTCAGATTTTATTTAAGGGCCCATTTGATTTATTTTCCTTAGTAGGTAAGTATAGGGGGGATTATGGAGAGGACGAAAATTTGAATTAAAGTTGGTGCAGCTTTTGCAGGGTGACAGCGGCTGGGAGTGGCGCGTGAGCAGAGAGAATGGACACGCTGACCAATCAGAGGCCAGCAATCTCAACCGCCTCCCATCTGAAGCGTCGCGACCGGCAACCCCTGATAACCGGTTACAACCACCTGCAACTGCTCTCTCTCATCCAAATTAAACTCACCGTCCCAACCCTTTTCCCTCACAAACCTTCTTTTACACTTTCTCTCCCAAAAGATTCTTTCCCATTTCCACCAGTTCAAACCCTACTTTCCACCACCAAATCGTAAATTTCCGATCATGGGGAAGAAAGCGTTCGCCAAGAAAATCAAACCTCGCCGCCAAGAAACCCTGGAGGCACCACCACAGCCAAATCCACCACCACCGGCACCGACCGCTCAGCCGCCACCCATGATTTCCATGGATGCCATGATGGCATTTCTTCGCCAACAAGACCCGACAAGGGACTGGACGACGGCGCTGACCAGTTTCGGCCAAATGGGGGGCGTAGGAACCGCACCCAGTGAAATTCCGCCTGCGCCAGTCAGCCATACAACAGTACATTCAGAGGAGGGAACTCCCTCGGTGACCGCGCCATCGGAAACCTCAGTACCCAATTCGACGGAACTTGACGCTGTCGCTGCCCATTACGACTCTAACCCTGAGGAGCGTGAGGCCAGGACGAGTCAGGAACAAGGAGACAAAGAAGGGAGCGGTGAGACAGAGAAGACACCGATAGCAGAACCGATTCCTCAAGGAGTAGCAAGAGAGACCATAGATCTAAATGAGACGGCCAGGAAGCAGGGCCTTATGACGGATGAAGAATTTCAAGCGATTCTGGAAGGGGTATATCGGCAGGAAGAAGACGCTGCCAGGATGGTTGAGGGACCGGACCTCAAATCCAGGGTAGCAGGAGGAATGGTGGAAGACAAGTCAGAAACTCCCCAGCAAGAAAAAGGGGCAGTTGAGGAGCATACTGCTCAGAAGGAGACGGCAGAGAGTTTAGAAGAATCTGAACAAGTAGCACCACCCGTGATAAAACCAAAGGTAGTTAAGAGGAAGTTAGTGTTGAAGGGAGACCAGAAGGAGGTACAACCGAAGCCGCAAAGGGTATCGCAGCGATGCCTGGGCAAATGGGCAGCTAGTAAGGCGAAGCCGAACACAGAGGCAGATCCCGTGGAGATCTTGAGTGAAGAAGAAAGGACCACTCCCACAAAACCCGGGGAGGAGCCTTTACCTGTTACCGACCTAGAGGATACTGCAATGGAAACCAGAGCGGTATCTCCAACACTGAGTGGCCAAGGTGAAGAGGCTGACAGGATGGCTGAGGGTCTGGACCTCGCATCCAGGTCAGTAGGCCACAAGGAGACCAGTCCTACTATCCAGGATCCACTTTCAACACAAGCTGAGAAGGAACCCGAAGAAGAGAAAGACAAAGATGACGGAGAGGAAGTTAGATAGCGTGAAGAGAGAAAACGAAAGGGGAAAGCCCCTATAAAGAAGAAGCCCAGCAACAAGAAGCCACATACAGTAAACACTGGCATAGTCATTACTGAGTCAGTTCAGCAAGTCCAGGAACACCGGAGGGAGCGAAGTGATAGCGAATACGCTGCCAGCGAGGAATCAGCCTCCGACAGCGATATCTCTTTGGAGGATGAGGAGTACGCAGAACAACATCTTCAAAATGATCATCGAGAGTTAGTCCACCCACCGGTAGAGAGACTGAGGTACCGGCGCTGGACAGTGGACCTTACTGATGATCTGGTGGAGGAGATGAAGCTTTTCTACTCGAAGGAGCTACAGAAAGCTTTCGATAGCAAGGATGAAGGGAGTAAGCAAGTGAAGAGCGGAAAGGTCCTTCACATTCCTTCTTTAGATGAGTTAGGTGCTCGCGAGCAGTTTCTATCTTATTTGCACGCGTTAGGATTCGAATGGTTGTTGGAGAATGGGGATCTGAGTGTCCCGGTTAGATTAGCGAAGGAGTTTTTCACGACCTTTAGGTTTAAGGTCACCACTGATCTAGATGAGGAATGTATCAGTTTTAGGCTGTTTGGCGGAGAGATACGGATGAGCTTGATTGAGTGGACCGTGCGTCTGGGAATGTACAGTTTAGAGGAGGCCCTAGGGCCTGAGTGGAGAAGTAGGGAGCGGGGAATTCCCCGCAGGCATGTGGAATTTGAGCCCCAGGAAGCCTGGGAGGAACTTACTCACCCTGATGCAGGGCAATTCCAGTCCACTATTTCCCGCTCCGTTCATTTCAACAACCCAATTCTGCGTCTTGTACAGCTTTACCTGGATTTCAATTTATTGGGGCAGTCGAACTCCGCTGTTAGGACATCGATGACGGAGTTATATCTTATCTGGTGCGCCAAGCAGAGAAGGAAGTTGCATCTGGGTTTTTGGACCGCCTACCAATGCCATCTAATTGCCACCCACCCAGCGAGGAACCTCACTCTCTGCCATGTCTTGGGAGTGTTCGTCAGAAACAACATCATCATCACGGAGGCCGAAGACTTATCCGACCAGATCATGGTGGATCCTCCTGGTCTTTTTGATACACCTTTGTTCGTCCGAACGAACACCGTTTACATGAGGCAGGGCACACCCCAATTCTACGCAATGGGAGAAGAAGCTATACCGAATGGGAGATCTGCAGCACATCCGGGAACACAAGATCAGGAGCAGAGACAGGAAAAGCTAGAGAAGGCTGTGGACGAGATAGCGGAGGAAAACAGACAGATGAGATCAGAAATGACACGGTTAGCATCAGTAATGGAAGGGATCCTGAAGGAGTCTGCAGGACAGACGAGGCAGAGTCAGAAGCAAGAAGCTTTGGAGACGATTGTTACCAGGCTAGGAGAGGAAAACCACCGGTTGATAACAGAAATGGCTAGGATGGCGTCCGTGATAGATGAGATATTGATGGAGTTAACACAACGAGGCCAAGAGGAAGCTGTTGAACCAAGTGGCCATGGAGGCCGAGCTAATGAACCACGAGTATCAGAGGAGGTATTAACCAAGACGACAGAAGCAGAGCAGAAACTAGAGGCGGAACAAGAGGAAGGAGATGCCGAAGAATCGGCAGAATCTGGGAACAAGCAATCCGAGAATGAGGAGGAGAAACCGGTAGAACCACCTGCACCACAACCTGCCCCGCGAAGGAGCATGAGGAACAAGTGACCACCACACCTACTGACCAGTTAGTTTTTTTTTATGTTTTTAGTTTTCCGTATTTCTGTTTTTGTTTTGTTTATTTAGGTAGTATAATTTCTGTTTGTGCGCAAACCCCATTCATAACACTTAGCCTATTTTATAGTCTAAGTGTGAGAACTTAAGGGTTTCTCTTTTTTGCGCATGTGTTTGTGTTTTCTGTTTTCTTTTTCGTAAGCATGTTGGCTCACACTTAGCCCATGCAATGGGCTAAGTGTGAGGAGTTTTGTATATATGTGTGTTTTGTTTGTTGGTTTCTGTTTAAGTTTTCAAACTCTCCCACTTAGCCTATTCCATAGTCTAAGTGTGAGAAGTTTTAGTTTTAATATGTTGTTTTTGTCTGTTTGTCTATGTGTCCATCATACTGGCCATTACCTTTTCCACTTCACAGCCCTATCTGAGGGCAGACACTTGTGAAGTGGGAGGGGGGACGCAATGACCAGTATGATGAATGTGTATATGTGTGGTCTATGTTTGTGCTTGTGTTAGTGTCCTGTTAGGTATAGTTTTTTTTTATTTTGTGTGTTGATTGGGCTTAAACTCAACTGTCTTGAGCTGACGGTGAGGGGAATTGAGGGAAATAAGACATGCTGGAAAACAGAAACCACCCCCCTTAGTACCTCCTAGCCAGGATAGATGATGTGAGTATGAGAGAAAAGCCCATACTTAGAGCCAAACACGAAAGCCCTCTTAAAATGTGAGTTATAAGCTTTAAGTGGAACCACTTTCCACATGTTTAGAAAAGAAAAGAGCGGCTGCCACAAATTGCCTAGGGTGAAGTGACTGCGTGTAGCAACACTGAAGGCAGTAGGAACCCCCCCCCAAAAAAAAACCCACCTTTAGAACCTCTTTTCTAACTCTTTATACCAAGATAAATACCCCTAGCCTCTGGGACTGTGTGTGTGCAAGGCATGAAGCGAATGAAGCTTACTGGCTAGAAGGGTGTACAAGAAAGCAGAATCCAGCTGGACAAGAAAGTTTGGAAGAAAATCGGCCAGGGAGTCATCCCAGGCCCAAAAAGAAGGTATAAGGGTGGCGAAGCCACGGGGGAAAAAGAAAAAAAAAGAGAAGAAGAAAGAATATGAATAAAATGGTCAGAAAAAAACTCGGCCACACAAAAAAATGAAGAAGGAATAAGGGTGACGAAGCCACAAGAAGCTACTGACCAGTTGGAGATCATAGCCAGAAGCGCCAGCCAAGAGAAGCAACAACCAAGAGCCCAAATGCACACAGTTCCCCCACCTCAATGAAGAAGAAATTTTGAACCTAGAGCCTTAGGAACATCCACCCTAAAACATTACAAGCCAATTGACTGAGTGAACCTAGTGTTCGGCCGAGAGTGTGGGCGATCTTGACAAGCGGATGTACTGACTGGGAAAGAAAAGGGGGGCGGCAGAAGTTCAAGGTTGTCTAAGGCCGGATTGCACCTGATCCCGAGGGGAGGGATGGTTGAAAATATAACCCGATCTTTGTGTTTTTGTCTTTTTATGTTTGTTTATGTGTTTTTTTTCTATGTTTGTTCAAGTGTTTTTCTTTGCGTCGTAGTATAGAGTCTAGTTTAGGTAGAGTCGGTCAGGGGAGTAACCAGGCTAGAATTCGACTTATTTCTTTTTTTTTTATTTGTTCTTCACGCTTGAGGACAAGCATGTGGTAAGTGTGAGCAGTTTGATAAGTCGTATTCTAGGCCTTGGTTACTGGTGAGTATGATGTGCATATTTGAACTTTATCTGCAAAACAAGTTGCTTAAGCGTGCAGGTTGAGTGTTCTAGCCAGTAGGCAAAGCTTCAGATACTTCAGGTGAAAAGGGAGTCAGGACGATTACGTACTGACCAGTATACATGCAAAAATGGCTCGAGATGGAGAAGAAGGATAGCTGGGACTGATCAACCACAATTAAGGGCAAAGAAGTCATCTCACCACAAGGTTTTACCCTAAAATCAAGGGTAAGCCTCCCTATAAAAGGAAGCCACTTGGAGAGAGAAAGGATCATCAACAGATTCATCATCATCACTCTTAGGTAGAATTCTCTCGGTAGTTCAGTCCTTCAGCCCAGTCCAGAGTCTCGTTCCTCGCCACTGCCATGGTCACTTGAAGATCAAGAAGTTCCCAGAGTTCCAGACGTTCTCATCCAGTCATCAAGATCGTAGTTAGAAGTTCCATCGCCCGGCGTGACAAAACACTTTTATTTCGCTTTCGTAGTTAAATTGCTTGTTTTTCCTTACGCTGTATCTTTGTTTGCTTTTGAATTTCACCGCCTAGAAGTACTTTGTTTGAAGATCCAAACATGTTTTATGCTATGAAGTTGTTTTCTGTTCAGTTTACTTCGCCGATCTCTTTTCCTTCTGCCTAGTTAGCTTAGATCTAGAGTTTCTGGTCGTTCTGAGTATCGAATCGTGTGTTTCCAGTTAGTTGTTTATTTCTTCGAGTTAGCATAATCTGTTTACTTTTATTTCATAGAGGTTTGTTTCATGCAAGGTGCAGTTATGTGTTTCCTGTTTTCTTCCATGCTGATCAGTAGGCGGTATTTCAGTTTCGATGTTTGATTTTCGATTTGGAATTTTTTATTATAGATCTGTGTTCGTGAGTTATTAATTTGTGTTTTTATGGTGCTGAATCTGGTTTGTTTTCTGATTTTAGTTTGTGTTTGTTGAAGAAGATGATGTCCATATCCAAGTTTGAGACCACTTTGCTTTTTAGACGCTTTACGCTTTTTGCTTTTTGTCCTTCACCTTTAGTACACCCTGCAGATCTATCAGCCTAGTCACCACAACTACCACTTATTCTCTGCTTTTTTGTTTAGCCTTTTATAGAAACCTAGTACTTTCCGCATATTTTCTGTTACACCGCATCCACCATAATTCCACGTACACCACTACATGTCGACCACCATTCACCCTTCCTAGTCAGTAGGACACCATCTTAATTTCCCGTCTAGGTAGAGACTCAACCCAAGCGTGGTAGCTAACCAAACCATCCAAAATATCACCGCAATCTGTCCAACCGTCACCATCTCTGTGGGATTCGACCCCTACCTTCACTATACTACCCAGTAGAAGAGGGTTGAGGATTCTTTGAAAGCAGGTTCTAGGCTAGCGGGGATTCTTATACTGATCAGTAGGATAGATCCTTGCTTGAGCGACACCTACGCAAACCATGCTCTTTCAGTGTGTTAGACCCAGTAAATCCTCGAATTTATCCCCTAGACCTATGCATGAAATTAGCCTTATCACTTATCTCGGTTCTAAGGCCAGAGTGAAACTTCGTGGCCATCTTCTCATCCGTGTCCACCAACTCAGGTGCATATCGGGTCATCTCACAAAGTGCACGGTCATAATCTGTCACCGTCATGTTTCCCTGTTTCAAGGTGTGGAACTCTACTATCTTGGTTCATCTGTAGCTCATGGGGATGTACTTATTATACACCTCCTCCATGAACTCGTCCCATGTCAATGCCTCTCGGCGGGCAGGGTCCATTGTCCTTCGCCTAGTGTCCCACCAATGATCAGCCGGCCCAGTCAATTGATAAGTCACGCATGCCAGACGCTCCTTATCAGTGCACACCATAAACTCAAAAATATGCTCGATGTCGTGAATCCAGGCCTCTGCCCTTTGTGGCTCTCCCAACCCATCAAACTTTGGGGGTTTTTCCTTTCGGAAGGTCTTGATGTATTCCTTATCTTGAGGTTGCGGTAGGGGTGGTGGTGGAGGCGGGGGTTGATTCCCAACACTTCCCTCAAACCGTTCCTCTTCATTTCCCCCTACTCGTGGGCCACGTCCACGTCTTGGATGCATCTTGATCTAAAACACAAGTTAGCATCGTTGTTAGTATTTGTTGTTATCAAAACAAGGCTTCCTTGCATTCATTCACGTGTACGAAACGATAAACCACAAGTGCGCGAAGTCAAACAAAACATGGAACTTTTATAGAAGCTTGGAAAGGGAAAGAAAACATTCGTTCAAGATCAAAAGCAAAAGGGGTACTACTTCTACTCGTTTCTAACAACCTAAGACAAAAACAACCATCGAACTATCTATCGTTATTTTCTTCCTATTCGGAGTCCTCTTCTTCTTCCGAGTCCTCTTCTTCTTTCGGGTCCTCATCTTCGTGATACTCGTTAAGCAAACGGAGGTCTTCGTCATCCTCTATGGAATCCCATACGTAATCGTCCTCGAAGCCCAGAACCATTCCTACTCGAGCTCCGGCTTCACCTCCTGTCACGGGTCCAACCTCGACCATGTGTTTGTCCTCCCATACTATCTCGTCTTCCTCCTCTTCCACCGACGGTGGTAGCTCAAAATGGGAATCGACTAGAGCACACTTCACGTCCTTCAGGAGGTCGTTCATGTCACCGTCCATCTCGTTACTTTGCTGTTCGTACCAAGTGAAACGACTGGCTGTCGCTTCCATCCATTCCTTCCAAATCTCGGGCATTAACCCAACTAGCCTTCGTATACCACCATAAGCCGTCTCATAGTGCCCTTGGATCTCTTTCAACAGGGTTTCGAAATGGGCGACAAACTCTCCCATGGCTTTTCCTTCCTCTCCGTGGTAGCGGCGGTACTCGTTCCATGCTTGTCGCATGCTGACATTATATTGAGCGCTCTTGCGTGCGGTTTGTTTTGTTCGTACCATTTACGCGAAGACGATGATTTTCCTTAGTAAACGAAGATTCCTCAAACTACATTTTAACTCGCTGTTTGTGATAGGTCTAAAGGTTGCCACGTATCACTAAATTTGAGATCATCTTAAGGCTTTGTATGTTCAAATGCTTACTTCGTAACACTTTCACACACATAACACATACTTAGGACTCGTGTCATTCGTGCTCATGTTCCACATAATCATACCATCACATTATTATGTTCACACATAACTTTCATACACATATGCATACTCTTGCCAAAACATCCTTATCATCACATCATCGATTTCACATTCTTTCAACAATTTAAAACATACCTCACTTTCTTTTGGTTGAGCGGGATGCTTTGGATGTTGAGCCTCCGTGACACTTCTAGTCTAGGGGTACTAATCTAGACATAAGCTGAAAGAAGACTCTCGGACCAGAGCGAAAGAACGAAACTCTGATA
Organism: Salvia splendens; assembly: GCF_004379255.2. NCBI lineage: Eukaryota > Viridiplantae > Streptophyta > Magnoliopsida > Lamiales > Lamiaceae > Salvia > Salvia splendens. Next base: position 19,038,261 of record NC_056033.1, read on the forward strand.
CCACTCTGTCACGACCGCCCTTACTAAGGATAGTAAAGACGGGGAACTCGTGACTATGGGGAAACGATAAAGAACAACATTTAATATGAAAATTCAATTAACTTCAAGAGAAAGTGTTTTAGACTACAAAATGGTTAAGCAGCGGATAAAACTCTCAAAGTACTTAGTGGCATAAAACTGTACAGAGTAATGTGGAAACTATTTTTTTTCCAGCCTTCCGCATTACTCTATACAGTTTTATGCCACCAAGTACTTTGAGACTTTTATCCGCTGCTTAACCATTTTGTAGAATAAAACACTTTCTCTTAAAGTTAATTGAGTTTTCATATTAAATGTTGTTCTTTATCGTTTCCCCATAGTCACGAGTTTCCTGTCTTTACTATCCTTAGTAAGGGAGGTCGTGACATAGAGGCTTCAAGCCATGGTCAAGCTGTTGATAGAGGAGAGAGATGCGGAAAAGGCTGCCCGCAAGGTGCAAGAAAAAAAAAGACAAGGAGATAGTGCCCGTGATGCACATGTTCAATCACGGGAATATGATCAGCCTCCCCGAAGGCCCTCGCATTGATGTTAACAATTTTGAGCTGCGAATGACCCTTATTCAAAGGGTTGAGCAGTCTCCTTTTGCAGGCAGGGCCATAGAAGATGCCAACCGCCACCTCTCAATGTTCGTGGAGATTGCCAACACACTCAAGTTGAATGGTGTCGACGACGACTCCATTAGGGTAAGACTCATCCCTTTTTCTTTAATTGATTGTGCTAAAGAGTGGTTTGAGCGTCTGTCCATAGAGCAAGTCTCCACGTGGAAAGATATAGTAGCGGCCTTTCTCAACAAGTACTACCCGCCAGGCACGATATTGAAGCTAAAGAGTGAGATCTTCCAGTTCATGCAAGGCCCCGATGAGCCCCTCTACGAGGCGGTTTCGCAGTTTAAAAGCCTACTCCGCAAGTGCCCCAACCACGGTTTCACCGTGGACCATCAGGTAGGGATCTTATATAATGGTTTCGATGAAAAAATCAATGCTATGTTGGATTCAGGAGCCAATGGGGGATTCTTGAAGAAGAGAGGACCAGAGGCTACGGTGATAGAGGAGTTCGCCACCAAAAGTAGAGGGTGGTCGAAAAGAGGCACAACTCGCGGAGAGTAGCGACCATAGAGGAGGCCGAGGAGAGTTCCTTTGCTAAGGAATTGGACGAGCTTAGAGTTTGGGTTGACCAAATGGACACATCTAGAAGAGAGAATCCGGCTCCACCGACCTCCATCATTGCGGTCACCAAACCCGATACTCCTTCCGCTCCCACAGGGTTTAATGTTAGCAAAGGTGAGGTAGTTGAACCGATCAAGTAGGAGGACAAGTATGACTAAGGGATCATGAAAATTTTAGAAGTACTAGTGCAAGATAGAAATACCAATGACACCAAGATTGAGGTTGTTGAAGCAAGGTTGAACAATCTCGAGCAAGGAATAAACACCATTGCCACTGCCGTCTCGAACATCCAAACTCAAATGGACTAAGTACACAAGAAGCTCGAGGAAAAGAAGGCAAAGGAAGCAACACGAGTGGAGAACATAAACAAAAAGTGGGTCGCGAAACAGAAAAAGGATGAAGGCAGCACCTCCGGAACGAAATCTGGGGACTGGGGCACCGTCAGGAGTCTGTCCAACGCCTCGCGGACCTCCGCACATCCCAGAGTGGTCCGCTACAGAAGAGGCAGGGGTCCCTGCCAAGAATGAGCTCATGAGGCACAACGGGATTGTACTCCATTTCTAGCCGAAGAAGAAGTTCAAGCTTGAAGAGCAGTTCAAGCATTTTCTAAACATGTTTTGCAAGGTCCATATTAACATCCCTCTCGTTGAATGATTGCAGGAGATACCTAGGTACGCGAAGCTACTAAGGGAGGTCGTGATGAGAAAGAAGAAACTCACCAATGCCGACCTCAAGTTGCCACATCATTGCAGCGAGATCATTCAACGAGAGAGGGTCGTGAAGCAAAGGGACCCCGGTCAGTTCATCATAAGGTGCTCTATTGGAGAAGGAAAAGTGGGCAAGGCTCTTTGTACTTGGGAGCCAGCATCAACATCATACCACTCAAGTACTATGAAAAGCTCAACATCGGACCTCTCAAGACGTCAGATGTAATCATAGGGTTGACCGACAATTCGGCAATCAAGACAGTGGGCATGATTGAGGATGTATTGGTAATGGTAGAGGATTTTATTTTTCCTTCCGACTTCATTATCCTTGACATGAAAGTAGACAAAAATGTGCCTCTAATCTTAGGCAGAGATTTTCTAGCCACATGCAAAGCTCTTATTGATGTAGGTAGAGACGAGATCACCATCAGTGACAACTACAATAGCTCCACCTACAAGATTGAGAGCGAGGTGCTTAAGTATGAAGAACCGCCACAAGCAAGGAAGGAGTGCGAATGTAGGGCAGTCACGATGACCGACACGTCTAAGCCTTATAGGCCATGTGAATGGGAGAATTTTTCTAACCCTTCTATCTTTATTGTCCATACTCCTCCCCAATCTCCCAAAAAGGGTACACCTAAGCAAGCTAAGCTCCCCTCTTAGGAGAAGGCCAAAAAGAGGAAGAAGGCTAAGAAGAAGCCTCAAATTCCAGTTGACCCTGAAGTTTTCGTAATCAAGACCCCGAACGGGAAATACAAATGGTGGAGAAAAATTGGGAATAAAATGATCCAGTTCACGGTCTTCAGCACAAGGGTCGTTGATCTGCCCACCTAGTCTCTTTTCCTCATCTTCTCCATTGAAACCTTGTTCTTGATTCATTCATGCATATAGTGAGTGTAGGAATCACAGATCGCAAAATTAATCGGTCGGAATTTGTGTTTGTATGAGAAAAACTGTCAATATGCGATTGTGAATGAATGTGTAAAGTTTGAATGATTCATTGGTGAATGATGTGTGGTTATATGAGAACATAATTTTGAGAACCTTTCGAAGCATGTTTGCGTGTGGGAAGCATGAAAAATTGTGTTTGGTTGAATAAGGAAGAAACCCTAATTTCGAAATTTTGAGACCTGAAAACTGTGGTGTTCGGACAGTGGATTCCGACGTGTGTTTGACTGACCAAAGGATCTTATTTTGGTTCAAATTTCTAACTGAGTAAACTTCAAGGTGTTTTCTATGTGGTGTGTAAATTTCAGCCCCTTTTGACGAAAGATGAATGTTTTATAAATTTTTGAAGTCGACTGCGCAATTCTGCCAGAAACTTGTATTCTCGCCTAGAAAGTTTCGTTTTCTATTTGACCTACCAAATGGCCTTATTTTGATGTGAATTTTGAACTGGATGAAATTAGAAGTGTCTTCTGTGTTTTGTGAAAATATCAGCCTCATTGGGAATCTGATGAATATTTGGTGAATTTTTCAAATGAACTGCGCAGTTCTGCCAGAATTTTTATGTTCCGACCAGAGAGTTGCATTAATGTTTTGACTGACCAATCGACATGATTTGAGTGAGAAATTTTAAATGGATGAATTTGAATGTTTCTAATGTGTTGTGACCAAATTTTAGCTTCATATGAGGTTGGATGGATTTTTGGTGATTTTTACAAACAAACCGCGCAGTTCTGCCAGATTTAATGTTATGTGGAAATATCACTTGTTGCCAAGTTTTAATGAATTATATGATGCATGTATGATTAGGGAAGGTATCCTGTGACGTGATTATGTGTGACACGTTGAGAAATATTATGGCATGTTGTTCCTTAGGTTGATGAATGTTGGGATGGATAAATTAAGGGAATGATAAAAGGAACGATAGGACATGCATGGTAATGTGAATTTATGGAAGGCTGATTTGTGTTGTGATGATTGGTAAGGGTTATTGTGTGTACGTGAGCACAAGGAACGCGGGTTGCCTTAAGTGGATATTGAATTGATTAAACCAACGAGATGGGCTTGCTTTACAAATCTTTTTATTTTCCGAAAATATGATGTGGGGTTATAAGGGTGGTTTAACTTGTTATGTCATGCCATGGATTGTTTTGATTGAGATTGTGAGCATGATGCCTAGTTCGTCTGAGTTTACTCCGTTAGGCTATATGGTTGTGTTATGAAACGAATTCGGGTCTGAGTAGGGCCGCAAACCCTATCAGGCTGTGTACACTGGTGAGATCGGGAGCCGTCCTTGCTAGTCGGCAGTTCTCGTGGGCGAATAGTGTGGCCACACTTTCGTCGCACTGTGGATTGATGATTGTGATTGATGGATTGTTGAGAAAATGGGGAGATTATTTGACTGGCCAGTCTATGAAATGTTTTTGTGTTTTCGATGATATTTCTTTACTACGTATAAAACTCGAGATCAATGGTATGGATGACATAACTGAATAAATGTTTTCGGCATGAGCCCATTGAGTACAACAAGTACTCAGCCCTGCATATGTTTTTCCCTATCTGCAGGTTGAGCGGGATGTTGCGGTGGATGTTGAGTTGGCCTAGGAACTTTGGATGCGTTGTGTCTTCATACATAGACGTCATCCTTGACTCTCTTTAAACCTTATTTCCGCTACTATATTTTTGAACTATGCCTCAAGACTTTATTCTGTTTCGTACTGTGTTTGAGCATGTTTGATAGTGTTAGGCGTTAATCTGATGTTTACCCTGTTACTCTGAAATGGTTTTTCGTGAACTAAACCAAATGTTTTCTTTTGGAAGTTAATTGGTTTTTAATATTTATTTTCTCTGTTGCTTCTTTTGAAAAATCCTTTGTCATAAGTCGTTGCTAATTAATAATAAATTTATAACATTAAGTTTCTTTAAACTAAAAATTTGTTGTTTAAACTTTTAATGAACTAAAATATTATTCCTTTAAGCTAATTAAGTTTTCATATAAAATGTTATCCTTAAATGTTATCCCGTGGTCACGATCGCCTCGTTTGTAGTACCCCTAGTTTGGGCGGTCGTGATAGAGTGGTATCAGAGCTTTGTTCTTTCGCTCTGGTCCGAGAGTCTTCTTTCACTTTAAGTCTAGATTAGTGAACCCTTATTGACTAGAAGTGTCACGAAGGCTCAACATCCAAGCATCACGCTCAACCAAGAAAAGTGAGTATGTTTTAAGTTGTTGATGAAATATGAGAACGATTTATAAGATTGATGATATGATGAGGATGGTTTGGGCAAAAGAATGCATGAGCATGTAATTACGTGATAATGTGATGTGATTCTAAATTCGTGAATAAATGATGTGAAAAGGACGTAAATGTGAGCATGATTTGCGTGATGATCTAAACACGTGTTATATGTGTGAAAACGATATTGTGATAGTGTGATTATATGGAATATGAGCATGATTGGCAATATGATCTAAGCACGTGTTGTATGTGTGAATATGATATTGTTATGGTATGATTATGTGGGACATGAGCAAGATTGGTATGATGACCTAAGTATGTGTTATATGTGTGAAAGTGATGACTAAGCATGTGAACATAGGAAGATGGAGTGTGTTATACGAAAGATGAAGATTGATGAGTTGTTTTGAGAATGTTGTAACTTTTTTTAAAAAATGTTTGTTTCAAACATATAGGAGAAGTGCATGGTGTCTGATTATGTGAAAAAAAACTTTGAGGTTGATGTTTTACAATGGTAAGGACTAGTTGTTCATAGTGGAATTTGATTGACAAAACTATAACATGTTATGGGAAATTGTTGAAAATTTTGGAAAATCTTTGAACCTTAAACGAAAGCATGTTAGTTCGTTTCTTTTGGGAAAATTTAGATCTGGAAGTGAATGAGGAATATGGCGTAGTTTTGCATGGCGATATACGTTTATGCATGTTGAATCTTTTGGTATGTGAATCATGTTTTAAATGATGAATTATGAACGTAAAAGTGTGAGGTACTTTATGAAAGTGTTGGTAGAAGAAAGTATGATACTATGAACTTTGTTGCAAACCTAGAATGCCCAAGATGTCTGTTTGATCAAACGATATCGAACTTAGTTGTTACAACTACAATATCACTTTTCTGAGGGATAAGATAAATGGAAATATGTAGTGCGAATTCGAACTCCATTAGATGAATACAAATTCACTATCGTTTTTCCTGAACGATAAGAATAAAGAGAATACGAAGAGACATTACGTACGAAAAGAACTTCAAGAGGAGATGCTAAATGATTTAATCCTATAACGGGGAGAGATAGTACTTGTGATCTAATATGTAAACCCATTCTTGCGTCAAAAGTGGTGGTGCGACGAAGATGACTGTTATAGCACGTTGGGAGCGCGAGTAAAATTGCGATGTTTTAAGAGAATGGTTTTTATGAGGTGCAAAGAATATTATGAAGATATGGATTCCGACTAATTATTAGTGGCAACGATACGAAGAATCTCAGCGTGGAACCCACAACTCCTAGAGCGATGTTACCAGTTTCGGCTCTCGAAAGATAAATGAGGAGGTGCTATTTTAAAAGCTAGAACGAACTTTTTAATTAACAGTTCTTACTTGGATTCTAAGAAGTTGTCTTTCAGGACCTTTCAAATAATCGTGAGCCCCTGTCTATTTAACATCTTGTTTCACTCACTCTTTGCAAGTAACGCTTATTATTTCTTTTCATCCATTGAGTCATAACGCACTTTCAGTTCTTGGAAAGTGGTGTTGCCTTCATAACTTTGGACACTTGGATTGATTGTAGTCTTCCATGACCTATTAATTACGAGCAATATTTTGACCTTGTGAGCCTTTGCTATTAAACTTCATTTCTAAGCTGCTTGCAATTATGTCCTTCAATATGTTCACGTTTCGCAGACATGTTTTCTATGGGATATTCTTCTTCGAACTAATTTTTTTTTGTTTCAGCCTTTCATTCTATAACCATGTCTGTTCAAGATCTTTCTTACAGAGTGGAATTCTTTTGGTTCTGTTCCACTATACGTATCATTTCCATATTATAACTTTTCTTTTTACAAAACAAAGTTAAGGCCTACATTTCGTACCTTGCCTTAACGAATTCAATCCACTAGTTTTTCTTTCAAAAGTTCCTTTGACCTTCGTAGCCTACTACAAGATTTGAGATTTAATTCGATTCCACCCTATATTCATGATCTATCTTATGTTCTTTCAAGCTCCGTGGAGATGATCAAAACCAATTGTTGCAAGTTAGTGAGACCCGGAAGAGTCGAGCTAGAGATGTTTTTTTTTCTTGATTAATTCTGCAGCCTTTCTGCTTAAGACACTTTCAGCAGTGTAGCTACAATTTTGAAATCAGTTCATATCCAAGTAAGACTGCTTGATCATTTTTCGAGTTCTTAATGCTACACTTGGAGGAAAGGGTGAGGTTGAGCTTTTCGAATGCACTTTATGCGGACGTGTTTGTAGACAGGTTGAATTGGGTTTGTGGTTGTCTTCACCGGTTGGAGGTTTGATTGATTTTGTGCGAACTTGCTCGAACATAGAGTTTGTGTTAGGAGGATTACAAGTAATGGCCCAACTGATGCACGTTATACCTTTGGAGAACGTAGACATAATTTTGGGAATGGATTGGCTTACCGAGAACCATGCAACGATTTACTGTAAAGAGAGACAGATTTCTTTTCAAGCCCCGGGCAAAGAGCTGACTATCTTATATGGGATCTCCATGAACCGACGAACCTCCATAATCTTCGCATTGCAAGCAACCACGATGATAAGAAAAGGGCGTCCGACGTATCTTGTGTACTTGAACAGAGAGGTAAAGAAGGATTTGAAAGTGGGAGACGTGGAAGTAGTACGAGATTTTCCCAAAGCTTTGCCTGGACCGCCACCCGACAGACAGGTAGAGTTCACTATTGATTTGGAACTAGGGTCTGCGCCAGTATCAAAGCCGCCATACCGAATGGCCCCTAAAGAGTTGGCAGAGTTGAAGATCCAGTTGCAAGAACTGTTAGACTTGGGTTTTATTCGACCTAGTGTGTTACCGTGTGGAGCGCCAGTGTTGTTCGTTAAGAAGAATGATGGAACAATGACGATGTGCATCGACTATCGTGAGCTTAACAAGATGACCTTGAAGAACAAGTACCCACTGCCAAGGATTGATGATTTATTTGACCAACTTCGAGGAGCGGGCGTATTTTCGAAAATGGACTTGAGATCGGGATATCATCAACTAAAGGTCCGACGAGAGGATGTGCCTAAGACTGCTTTTCGCACTCGTTATGGCCATTATGAATTCGTCGTGATGCCATTTGGGCTGACCAACGCCCTGGCCATCTTCATGGACTTGATGAACCGAGTTTTCCACGAGTACCTTGACAAGTTTGTGTTAGTCTTTATCGACGACATTTTAGTACACTCGGAGAACGAGGAAGAACATGGATGGCACCTGCAAACTGTGTTGGGAACGTTACGAAAAGAGAAGCTTTATGCCAAGTTTAGTAAGAGTGAGTTTGGTTGACTCGAGTGAACTTTCTTGGTCCTATCGTGACGGCTAATGGAATTCAAGAGGACCCAGTGAAGGTTGAGGCTGTGCAAAATCGGAAGTCGCCGAAAATGCCGAGTGAAATCCGTAGTTTCTTGGGATTGGCGGGATACAACCGACGTTTCATCGAGGGATTCTCTAAAATCGCGAGACCAATGACACAACTGTTGAAGAAAGGAATCAAAGTGGTTTGGACGCCGGAGTGCGAGGCGAGTTTCCAACTGTTGAAAGAGAAGTTGACTACAACACATGTTCTAGCTGTACCGGCAGCCGACAAGGACTTCGCCATCTATACTAATGCATCGAAAGTAGGACATGGATGCGTGTTGATGCAAGATGGGAAAGTGATAGCATACGCTTCCCGACAGTTGAGACCGAATGAATTGAATTTTCCGACTCACGACTTGGAACTAGCAACAGTAGTGCATGCACTGAAAATTTGGAGACATCATCTCTATGGAGTGAGATACGAAATATATACGGATCACAAGAGTCTCAAGTATTTCTTCGAGCAAAAGGAGCTAAACATGCGGCAGCTACGTTGGTTAGAGATCGTGAAAGTTTACGACTATGGTATTCACTATCATCCGGGCAAGGCAAACGTAGTAGCCGATACTTTGAGTAGGAAGAACCAACCGCAATTGGCTTATTTCCTAACGCAAGAGGAAGCGTTGATTCGCGAACTCGACAGAATGAGATTGGAGATAGTGAAAGCGCCCGAGACAGTAGGAGGAAGAATCGCGACACTAGTCATTGAGCTAGATTTGAGAACCAAGCTCATACAAGCCCAACGACGTGATGAGAAGTTGAAGAACGTGTGAAGTGAGAGCCGAGAAGCTTGATCACTACCGTGAGGAGGCGGATAATGCTTTGACGTACGATGAACGATTGTGTGTGCCGAGCGATGAGGCGCTAAAAGATGAGATTTTGAGTGAAGCGCACAACACGCCTTACACAGCTCACCCCGAAAGCACGAAGATGTATCCAGTTTTGAAGCAACATTTTTGGTGGAATGGAATGAAAGGGGATGTAGCGTCGTATGTGGAGCGATGTCTAACATGTCAACAAGTGAAGGCCTTACACCAACGGCCATATGGGGAATTGCAACCACTTGAAATTCCCGAGTGGAAGTGGGAGCATCTAGCTATGGATTTCGTGACGGGTTTTCCGAAGTCACAAAAGGGCAACACTGCGATATGGGTAATTATCGATCGACTTACTAAAAGTGCGCACTTCTTACCGATTAAGATTACATATGGAGCGGACAAGTTAGCTAAACTCTACGTGAGTGAGATTGTACGTTTGCATGGAGTGCCAAAGACCATTATATCCGACCGCGATACGAAGTTCACATCGAAATTTTGGATGAGTTTGCAACGGGAATTGGGCACACAATTGAACTCCAGCACTGCTTATCACCCGCAATCGGACGGGCAGTCAGAGAGGACGATTCAAACAATTGAGGATATGCTGCGAGCCGTTGTCTTAGATCGAAGGGAAAGTTGGGAAACTGTTCTACCGTTGGTTGAATACGCCTACAACAATAACTATCAAGCGACGATCGATATGGCTCCGTATGAAGCTTTGTATGGCAAGAAGTGTCAATCCCCACTCTATTGGGATGAAGTTAGCGAGAGGAAGATGTTAGGACCCGATGCTATAAGGGAAATGACCGAAATTGTACATCAAATCCGCGTAAGGATCAAAGAAGCTCAAGCTAGGAAGAAGTCGTATGCTGACGTGCGTCGAACGGAAATCATATTCGATGTTGGTGACAAAGTATTCTTGAAAGTATCCCTGACGAAAGGAGTTGTGAGGTTTGGAGTGAAGGGCAAGCTGAAACCGCGTTTTGTAGGACCGTACGAGATTATTGATGAAGTAGGCCCTGTAGCGTACCGCTTGGCGTTACCTCCCAGTTTTGGGAACGTGCACAACGTGTTCCATGCGTCGCAGTTGCGCAAGTACGTGTTCGACCCCAAGCACGTGATTCATCGAGAAGAAGTGATCTCAACCCCCGACATGAGCTACAAGGAAAGACCCGAGGCAATCCTAGATCGGAAGGTGCAAGAGTTGCGAAACAAGTCGATAGTGTCCGGGAAGGTGTTGTGGAAGCACCATGGTCCCGAGGAAGCCACGTGGGAGTTAGAAGATAAAATGAAAGAAAAGTTTCCCGAGGTGTTTATGTGAGACGATCAAATTTCGGGACGAAATTCTGTTTAGAGGGGAAGGATGTAACATCCCAAATTTTGTGACATTTATTTAAGATATGTCGATTTGGAAATTTCATTTATGAAATTTAAATTGTTGCTACGTGATTCAGTTTGATTATGTGGAATAAATCGTCATGGGGAAATTGGAATGAAGTGCTAGTTATATTTAATGTGGGGAATCAATTTAAAAAAAGATCATGCATCTTGTTCTAGTCAAATAAAGTGGCTATTGTCGGCCCCTCCAATTATTGAAAATTTTCTTAGATTTAATTAATTGTTTTGGGATATTCATCCAAATTAAATCCAAATCAAATTATCCCTAAATTGTGCTACATGAAACTCGAACTCTAACCTATTATTTTTGTGAGTTTCGGATATCCTCTACTTGAATTAAGAGGATGAATTAGTTTCTTTGATAAAATTGGTACCTTGTTGATTCCTTCATTTATTTTAAATCCAATTAAATATTGCCACATTTTATTCCCTCACCCCAATTAAATTAAGAGTTGCATTATTTCCTTGTGGCTAATCAAGCCAATTTTTTGCCCCCCTATTTGTAGAGGAGAATAAATTTGTTTCCTATTTTGTGGAATTCCTTTTATTTAATACCAAATTAATACCTAAGCCAAATTAATTAGGGATGTGAAATCTATTTTATTGCTGCCTATTTTATGGGAGTCTTTTCCTATAAAGAAATTACCAAATTTAAATCCTATTCTATTTAATTGATGATTTAAATAATTTCCTTGTGCACACCATCAAGATTTTCGCCCCTTCCCTCATTGTTTCCTACTTGGAGATTTAATTTATTTTGTTCCCTTGTTTATGGAATATTCATTGACTTATTTCGTAAATTGTTAATCTATTTCTCTCCAAGTAAATACCAAATAAATTCCTTATTGAATTTATTAACCTAATTTTCAAAATTTTGCCTTCTTTTTAATTGTGGGATTATATTTATTGGCCTCTATTTTATTCCTCCACAATTAATTAATTAATTAATTAATTTATGGATTAAACCTAGGACTATATAATCACCTAAACTAAACCCTAGCCCCCATTCTCTCTCATAATTTTCGTGCCTCACCTCTCCTCCCTCTCTTCAACCTCTCCAAAATTTCTTTCATCCTTGTTCTTGCATCCATTGAAGTTTTATTTTTAAGAGTTCCTGACGAATCGCATCAATCTTTGCTTCTACCGTTTGGTTTTCGATTCAAGAAGGTATAACTAAATCTTTTCCTCATCTTCTCCACTGAAACCTTGTTCTTGATTCATTCAGGCATATAATGAGTGTATGAATCACAGATCGCAAAATTAATCGGTGGGAATTTGTGTTTGTATGAGAAAAACTGTGAATATGCGATTGTGAATGAATATGTGTAAAGTTTTAATGATTCATTGGTGAATGATGTGTGGTTATATGAAAACATCATTGTGAGAACCTTTTGAAGCATGTTTGTGTGTGGGAAACATGAAAAATTGTGTTTGGTTGAATGAGGAAAAACCCTAATTTCGAAATTTTGAGACCTGAAAACAGTGGTGTTCGGACAGTGGATTCCAACGTGTATTTTACTGACCAAAGGATCATATTTTGGTTCGAATTTCTAACTGGGTAAACTTCAAGGTGTTTTCTATGTGGTGTGTAAATTTCAGCCCCTTTTGACAAAAGATGAATGTTTTATAAATTTTTGAAGTCGACTGCACAATTCTGCCAGAAACTTATATTCTCTCCCAGAAAGTTTCGTTTTCTATTTGACCGACCAAATGGCCTCATTTTGATGTGAATTTTGAACTGGATGAAATTGGAAGTGTCTTCTGTGTTTTGTGAAAATATCAGCCTCATTGGGCATCGGATGAATTTTTGGTGAATTTTTCAAATAAACTGCGCAGTGATGTCAAAATTTTTATGTTCTGACCAGAGAGTTACATTAATGTTTTGACTGACCAATCGACATGATTTGAGTGAGAAATTTTAACTGGATGAACTTGAATGTGTCTACTGTGTTTTGACCAAATTTTAGCTTCATATGAGGTCGGATGGATTTTTGGTGATTTTTACAAACAAACCGCGCAGTTCTGCCAGATTTGTTGTTATGTGGAAATATCACTTGTTGCCAAGTTTTAATGAATTATATGATGCATGTATGATTTGGGAAGTTATCCTGTGACGTGATTATGTGTGACACGTTGAGAAATATTATGGCATGTTGTTCCTTAGGTTGATGAATGTTGGGATGGGTAAATTAAGGGAATGATAAAAGGAACGATAGGACATGCATGGTAATGTGAATTTGTGGAAGGCTGATTTGTGTTGCGATGATTGGCATGGTTTATTGTGTGTACGTGAGCACAAGGAACGAGGGTTGCCTTAAGTGGATATTGAATTGATTAAACCAACGAGGTGGGCTTGCTTTACAAATCTTTTTATTTTCCGAAAATATGATGTGGTTTTATAAGGGTGGTTTAACTTGTTATGTCATGCCATGGATTGTTTTGATTGAGATTGTGAGCCTGATGCCTAGTTCGTCTGAGTTTACTCCGTTAGGCTATATGGTTGTGTTGTGAAACGAATTCGGGTCTGAATAGGGCCGCAAACCCTATCAGACTGTGTACACTGGTGAGATCGGGAGCCGTCCTTGCTAGTCGGCCGGTCTCGTGGGCGAATAGTGTGGCCACACTTTCGTCGCACTGTGGATTGATGATTGTGATTGATGGATTGTTGAGAAAATGGGGAGATTATTTGACTGGCCAGTCTATGAAACGTTTTTGTGTTCTCGATGATATTTCTTTACTACGTATAAAACTCGAGATCACTGGTATGGATGACATAACTGTATAAATGTTTTCGGCATGAGCCCATTGAGTACAACAAGTACTCAGCCCTGCATATGTTTTTCCCTATCTGCAGGTTGAGCGGGATGTTGCGGTGGATGTTGAGTTGGCCTAGGAACTTTGGATGCGTTGTGTCTTCATACATAGACGTCATCCTTGACTCTCTTTAAACCTTATTTCCGCTGCTATATTTTTTAACTATGCCTCAAGACTTTATTCTGTTTCGTACTGTGTTTGAGCATGTTTGATTGTGTTAGGCGTTAATCTGATGTTTACCTTGTTACTCTGAAATGGTTTTTCGTGAACTAAACCAAATGTTTTCTTTTGGAAGTTAATTGGTTTTTAATATTTATTTTCTCCGCTGCTTCTTTTGAAAAATCATTTGCCATAAGTCGTTGCTAATGAATAATAAATTTATAACTAAGTTTCTTGAAACTAAAAATTTGTTGTCTAAACTTTTAATGAACTAAAATATTATTCCTTTAAGCTAATTAAGTTTTCATATAAAATGTTATCCTTAAATGTTGTCTTTAATGTTATCCCGTGGTCACGATCGCCTCGTTTGTAGTACCCCTAGTTTGGGCTATCGTGACAATCGACTTTTGCCTCGGCAACCGCAACCACACTTTCTCCATGGATGATCTTTGCGAGGTGTTCCATTGCTACGACTTCAACTCCGATAAAGAAGTGGAGTATGAATATTCCGATGTTTGGGGTGCGATGACGACCGAAGATGACGATCTTGAGTCGGGGTATGCCAAGTCCTCATCCATCCGCAACAACCATCTTGAGGTACCTCCACCGAGCCATGACGCAATTAATGTTCGCTAGAGTCGATGGTGGAAGTGTCTCCCAAACGGAGTTTCATGCCATGTGGTGCATTCTCACCAAAAGGGGGTTCAATTATAGGATCCTCTTCACTCTCTATTTTGACTGGATTTCCATGAAGGACGGGAGTGATATTTGTTGCAGAAGATTGATCACGGCGCTTGCCGAACTCATCGGCATCTCAACCGCGGGGTTCGCGGAGGATATGGGAGAGCGTTTTATCACTTATGAGGTGTTCTTCTCAGTTTGGCTATTGAAAACCGATTCTAGCGGTCAAGCGGGATCACTTTCCCGTTCCCATTCCTCACTTGACCAAGGTCGACACGTGGGACAACCAAGCCATGTGGAAGCTCAACACCGCCGCCCACCGATGAGCCATCGAAGCTAACCCCATCAATGGGGAGTTTAGGAGGAGGAACATTCCTTCTCGCATCCCCACCTTCGACCCCGAATATGACTCTGCCTTCGACGCCATCGAGAATTATCAAGAGGAGGCGGAGAATTCTCAAGCTCAAGGGAGTGGGGCGCTGCCACCGCCACAACAAGAAGAGGAAGAAGATGAGGAAGTTGAAGCCCAACGCCGCCGCACTAGAGCCAACCGCCATCGCGGAAAGCCTAATGTCAATGAGGAGTTTCAAGCCAACACCTCCGCCTAATTAGGAGATATGTTCTCCTGCATGCAAAATATGTCCAACACTTGGGACAAAGGATGGACGGCACAGGGTAATTGGCAAACGATAGAACAAGACTTTTGGGAGTGTCAAAGGCTAGAGGATGTTCATCAACGTCAACAAATTACTGACCTCCAAAGAATGGCCGTCGAGGCTAATGACGAGCACTAAACCATGAGTAGCGACATCACCTATCTCATTGGCGCCTTGGACAACCTCAATGCTCGCTTTCCTCCTCCTGAAGATTGAAGAAGTCAAGCTCATGACTCTAAATGAGAACTTGTATCATTATTTGTTTTTATGTTTTGAGACATGTTTTTTTCTTATGTTTGAACAACTCTTTGAATTAGTTTTTAGTTTGGTGTTTGGAATTGGAATTTTTTTCGCAGGTTCTGGACCATTCCCAGCGACTGCTGGGAATGCACAGAGAGTCTCTGGACTCTGCCTAGTGACCGCTGGCGGTTCTGCAACGGCCCGCCGGCCATTCACAGTGCCCAGCCGTGAAATTTTTGATTTTTTTCAAAATCTCGCCAGTCCAACCTCTACGTGAAAAATTTTAAGGTATCTTTATCGCTTTCTTAGAGTACTCACGTCCCTACTGACTCTACAAACTTATTTTACACTTTGTTGTAAATAAGTTTGGGGGGATGAAGTGGTGGACCATGAGCTTAGGTTTTGTTTTTGTTTTTGTTTTTTGAAAATTTCCGAAGTTGAATCATTGTCATGAATTTAGCATGAAGAACTTAGAAACACACATGCTTAGGGACACATTAGGTCGAGTTGCCTATGATATAAAGTTCTTTCATCTTTGATTAAGAGGTTAGATTCTTTCACAGCTTCTTTAATCTTGTTTCTAAGTATAGTTTTGATGTGAATTTCTTGCCCAAGCGAAATAGGAATAAGAACCATTCTTGTCTTTTTGGTTCTAGTTGGAATTTCGAATTTTGATAGAAAGTATTGATGAAATGGGATTTTATTATTGATTCTTTGTATGTTTTAAGAATAAACACATATTAAATTGAAGTTTCATGTTGGGAGCCGAATTTTGGGGTTCTTGGATTTGGGGGTTTTGTAGTTTTGATGTTTTGGTGTAATTTGGCTTTGAAAATATGCAATTGAGGGTGTGTTGTGATATAGTTTGTATGGAAATGATGGAAACCAAAGTTTTGAGATGCCCTTTTCGCATAAAAGTAGTTAGAGATGCCTTAACATGTATATATACTTTTAATAACTTGTTTTGTGATGATGAAAATGAAGGGGTTGGCAGCGGAAGCGTGCAATAAAAACCGATCACATGAATTTGATCTATTTAGCTGATTATTTAGACAAATTCTATTCGCGTAATTTTCTCACATATCATGCTCATAACTTGAATTATAATCATGCTTTAGATCAAACAATCCCTAAAACATGCATACTACGGAGTTAGCCAATTTACCTCGTTGATTCACTTAAGAATCGAAGATGGCTTGCGTCTTCTCCACGTGAAGATCTTATGAACTCGACCTCGGATCTTCTAACTGGTGTCCCGGACTGTAGACTGATATTTGTGTGGGAAAATCTCACCAGTGTACCAGGACTTAAATAACGAAGATAGAAATCTGCTCATGGAAGGAGAAGAATTTCAATCCTCTTTCAAATCTGAGGTGGACGAAGTTTTGTTATGGAAAAAGTGTGTTTTCTTTCTCCTTTATTCTCCTATTTATATTAAGTCACATATAGGGCCCAGTCAGGGATCTAAGGAAGAATTTGGATATGGCCTCACCCAATTAGCTTTTTACTATTTAAATTGAACCCACAATTTAATACAAGCTCATATTGGAATATTATAAGCAGCCACTACAGAAGTAATATTGCACTGCCTTTCCAAACCCGAAATTACAAGTATTCCGAGTTTCCTTTTATTTGTTTAATTCATTTCCCGCGCTTGACATAGAAACATCCATTAAATAATTAATGTCTGCTATGAACTAAATTAATTAACATATTTTAATTTCCAAGAGTGGACATAGCAAGAAACTCTTATTTATTATTCATAGAGTAATCAAACTCCAACTAGCTAGGTTCTGAATAATAAAACCTTGTTTCGAGCTCCTCTTGTGGATGTTATCAAACGAGACTCTCCTCGCACACGATTCAATATAATAGCAATCCTAGCACCGCCACATAATGATCACCACTAACCAATATACCTGGATCGTTGGGTGACAAAAACCCGCACATTTGGTAAGTCAAAGTAGTAGATACTCAATATCGTATGCTCAATGCTAACGTACATTGATTAAGAAATTAATTATCAAGACCTCGTCTTTCAGTAGATATCATAAAGATTTGTCTTGCTGTTAGATCCATTCAGTGTTATACCACACCAACGTCATCATATTTCAATAAGGCTTAGAAACAATCGGACTGACATTGCAACCATTCACGATAGGTAGTCTAGGCCTATCTAGGTTGTGAAATTCTTATTTTTCTTTGTTCAGGACTGACCGCGTACCTTAAATTGAGCGCAGCCCACAACCGGTCTACT
Organism: Salvia splendens; assembly: GCF_004379255.2. Lineage (NCBI taxonomy): Eukaryota > Viridiplantae > Streptophyta > Magnoliopsida > Lamiales > Lamiaceae > Salvia > Salvia splendens. The sequence goes on from NC_056033.1 coordinate 19,055,752, forward strand.
AAAACAAAGACTTAGACTTTGTTATGTTCACTTATACATTTAAATATGCAATAAACATCCATTAAATGTAAAACATAACAACATTACAACAAGAATAATCTGTTGCATTTATTAGAAAATAATAATTAGAGTTTTACAGTATTCAATCACTCAAAAGGTGATTTCTAGTATACAAACCCTAACAATCTCCCACTTATACTCAAAACAGCTTTCGAGTATACAAAATAGTAGTGCACACGTCTAAATTTCTCCCACTTTAACTGAAAGGGAGTTGAGGTCTTGAATGAGTCAAACTCTCATCCCTTCAACGTGGCACTCGAACGGTTTCACCGCCAATGCCTTTGTAAAAGGATCTGCCAGGTTGTTCTCTGACGTAATCTTGACCACTTCTATGTCTCTTCTCTGCACTATATCTCTGATGATATGAGCTCTATATGTTTGCTCGCTTTATGAGCTCTTGGTTCTTTCGAATTTGCCACAGCACCAGAATTGTCACAATAAACGGTGATGCTCTTGGGCAGATTCGTAACCACACCTAAATCCATAAGAAAGTTCTTGAACCATACTGCCTCTTTTGCAGCCTCCGAAGCGGCCACATACTCGGCTTCCATGGTTGAGTCCGCGATGCATTTCTGCTTCACACTCTTCCAAATTATGGCTCCACCTCCTAAGGTGAACACATATCCTGAAGTAGATTTTTTCGAGTCCTTATCAGCTTGAAAATCTGAGTCAGTATATCTCGAAGGACAGAGCTCGACTGCATTGTAAACTAGAGCATAGTCCTTAGTCCGTTTAAGGTACTTGAGTATGTTCTTTACGGCAGGCTAATGTCCTTGGCCCGGATTCGACTGATATCTTGCCACCATGCCAACAGCAAGCAAATATCAGACCTCGTACAAAGCATAGCATACATGAGACTTCCAACTGCCGAAGCATATGGAATCATTCTCATTACTTGTATCTCAAACGGCGTTTTCGAGCACATCTCTTGAGATAGATGGATGCCATGTCTAAAAGGTAAGAAACCTTTCTTGGCGTCCTTCATGCTAAAACGACTAAGTACTGTGTTGATGTAAGATTCTTGAGATAAGCACAACATATTCTTTTCTCGATTCCGAAGAACCTTGATCCCGAGGATATGTCCAACATCTCCCATATCCTTCATCTCGAACTAGTTTGACAACCAAGTTCGCACTGATGACAACATCTTTTTATTGTTTCTAATTAGAAGAATGTCATCTACATACAAAACTAAGAACACTACATTCCCCTTCTCAACTTTCTTATATACGCAACTTTCAGTTCGGCACTTTTCGAATCCAAACTTTCAAACAGTTTGATCGAAACACTGGTTCCACGATCTTGATGCTTGCTTAAGGCCATAAATGACCTTCTTAAGCTTCCAAACCATGTGTTCTTTGCCCTCTATGGCATATCCTTCGGGTTGTTCCATGTAGATTGTCTCCTCAACACCGCCGTTTAGAAACGCAGTCTTAACATCCATCTGCCATACATCCCAATCCATATAAGCTGCTATAGACAACAGTATCCGGATCGATTTGAGCATGGCCACTGGGGAGAAAGTCTCATCGTAATCGACACCTTCCTTTTTGGTATACCCCTTAGCCACTTGTCTTGCCTTGAAGATTTTAACTCGTCCATCGGGTCCACGTTTACGTTTATATATCCACTTGCTCCCAATGGCAGTACAGCCTTCGGGTAGGACGGACAAATCGTAGACATCTTTGTCTATCATAGATTGTAGTTCCGAATCCAGTGCTTCCGCAAAGTTCCAGGGATCTAATACATTGCTGTCCAATGAGTGATCCATGGATTCCCCCAAACCAATGTATCTGTCGGGCTCATGCGAGACCCTCCCACTGCGGCGCGGCTCTACAATGCTTGGTGTAGAAGTTAAAGATTCGGGAATTGTTTGTACACTTGGTACTTGTTCTTGGTTAATGGAACTTGTGACATAACTTAGCTCTTCAAGAGCCACTTCACTGCTGGGTTTATGATTCATTACATAGTCTTCCTCTAAGAATGTGGCGTGAGTGCTCAAAACAACTTTCTTATCTCGGAGACTAAGAATTCATAACCTTTCGTCCCTTTGGGGTACCCAATAAACATAAATACCTCCGTCCTAGATCCTAGCTTAGTTGGATCATTTTCCAATACATGAGCCGGGCAACCCTAAATCTTGAGATGTGCTAGATTGGGCTTGCGCCCCGTCCACAACTCATAAGGAGTAGTAGGTACGGATTTTGACGGTAAATTTCTAATATATGGCTTGCCGATAGCAAGGCATATCCCCAAAATGAAGTAGGTAGCCGTGCATAACTCATCATCGATCGGACCATGTTTAATAAGGTCCTGTTCCTTCTTTCAGCCAAGTCGTTCTGCTGGGGCGTGCCCCGGCGCAGTCAGATGGGGTTGAATTCCAGACTCCGATAAGTAGTCCAAAAACTCAGCACTGGGGTATTCGCCTCCACGATCAGATCGCAGGCATTTGATACTCTTACCATGATACTTCTCCACTTGAGCCTTAAAGTCCTTGAACTTGTCAAAAGACTCTGACTTGTGGGTCATCAAATAGATGTATCCAATTTTCAAGAAGTCATCAATGAAAGTGATGAAGTATCGAAAACCACCTCTTGCTACAGTAGACATTGGTCCACATACATCGGAATGAACGAGCTCAAGTACTTCCTTGGCCCTATTGCCCTTAGCCTGAAAAGGTCTCTTGGTCATCTTGCCTTCTAAGCATGACTCACACTTATGAAAAGGTTCCTCCTCTAGACCTTTAATAAGATCTTGTTGAATAAGAGAATGGATCCTCCTTTCATTGGCATGACCAAGTCTAAGGTGCCATAGGTACGTTTCGTTCATTGAACTTGAAGGTTCTTTTCGTTTCTTTGAAATTTTCGATGTTGTATTGAGTTCTTATTTGCGATTATTAAAATGTGTAGATGTGATTGTGTACAGATCGTTTTCCATGATACCACGACAGATATAAGAGCCATCTTTCTTAATAACGCAGTTGTCATTAAAAGAAATCGAATATCCATCAAAAACTAATTTAGAAACTGAAATTAAATTTCTTCTAAAAGAAGGTATCAACAAAACATTCTTCAAAATCAATAATCTATCACTTCTAAAATGCAAATAAACGTCTCCCACTACAACGGCCACAACTTTTGTAGCGTCACCCAGCTGGACTTCGATCTCATGATCACGCAGCCGTCTTGTCCCCTGCATTAAGTCAGGATCAAAACAAATATGATTAGTAGCTCCTGTGTCAATAACCCAAGTGCAAGTAGACTTCGAAGCCAAATATGACTCGACTACTAAAGCTTGGTGCATACCTGTAGCCTTGCCCTTTTTAGGACAGTCTGGCTTCCAATGCCCCTTTTCACCACACTTGAAATACTTCCCCGTGGGCTTCTTGTTTGCCCTCTTCTTCTTCTTTCCCTTAGCCACTTTGCCCGATTCTGAGTTCGGTGCCTTCCTTTTTCCTTTGCTAGGCTTAATGCCAGAGGAACGAGGCGCTGAAGTCATCATGGCCGCCTTAGCCTGGACCATAAGGTCCTCTGCCGACTGAAGTTCAGTCAACAGCTCTGCCAAGGTGTAGTTCCTTTTGTTCATCTCAAAGTTAAGCTTGAACTGTTGGAAGCTAAGGGGAAGACTCTGAAGGATAATAGTAACCTGGGACTCGGGATCGATCGTCCCTCCCAAGACTTCAATTTGGTTGAGGTGGCCCATCATCTCGAGGACATGGTCCCTCACAGACGAGCCTTCCTTCATAGTCTTCGACATGATACTCCAAAAGGTTTGAGACTTAGCCGTTCGATTCTGAGTACCAAAAAGATTCTTGAGATTCTGCATGATGTCGGCGGCAGTTTCCATGGCTAGATGCTGATGCTTGAGCACTAATGACATAGATGCCAAATATAGCACTTAGCCATCTCATTCGCCTTATGCCACCGTCTGTGTGCATCTCTGACTCCTGCCGCTGCGTTGGCCGGCGGCACTGGAGGTCGCGGGGTTGTGAGTACGAAATTATACTCTTCTGCTGTAAGAACGATGTCCAAGTTTTGCTTCCATTCTATGTAATTTTGGCCCTCGAGTTTGTTTTCTTTAAGAATTGCAGAAAGAGGATTGAATGACATATTGATGATTTGAATTGCACTGCAAAACAGAGTATTTACCATTTGTCATAAACTTATGTAAGAAGTTTGATTAGATTAACCATAAAACTTTTCAAAATCTTATAACTGCAAAATTAAAATTTTGTATCCTCCAGAGGAGGTCAATACGCATTAAAATCTTACAATTTTATGGGTCACAATCATCGACGAATAGTCCAGAGACCACAGAGTGGCATGGCCACCTAATGTTGCCTAAGCAAGACCACCAAATTTAGTATTACAGAGTCTCATTCCTACAACACACTCCCATAACAATGGTCATGTGCTGCTAACAAGATCAAGCTATCTCATAAATCCTGTGTGAACTTCTGAATCTCGTAGTTTCTTAGGATTATTGTCCCCACAGAGCAGGTGGCGATAATATTGGAAACCACATTCAAGTTCATACTATTTATATTTAAGAAGTCCGCCCTTACGAACTCGCTATTTCTTAGGATTATTGTCCCCGCATAGCAGGTGCGATAATATTAGAAAAAAGGCTTTATAAATTGCAGACCAATTGATGGAGACCATATACAAACGTTGAGTTTGTAATTACAGCTCAGATATGTTGGGTTATGATTTTTATTTAATAATCCTTAGCCTTGAGGCAGATTAAGGCTTAATTAAATTCTATTGGTATTTAATATACTGGATAATAAAATCTTTTGTTCATAATTGGGGTCTTCCTTTAGGAAAATAATGTTCTAGTATTTAATTCTTATTCATGTCGGCGGCGCGCACGAGCCCACGCTCGTCCGCGTGTCCACCCGTGACCCACTATCCCTCGGCTCCCACTGATTCGACCACCTTGCCTCGATAGCGCGTGGTGCGATCCGTCTCGCCGCGAGCCAAAGTGTGTTGGCAACGGAAATTTCGCGAAATTTAAATCCAAATAATCAGAGCCAAAGACTGGCTCTGATACCAATTGAAGGGGTTGGCAGAGGAAGCGTGCAATAAAAACCGATCACATGAATATGATCTATTTAGCTGATTACTTAGACAAATTCTATTCGCGTAATTTTCTCATGTATCATGCTCATAACTTGAATTATAATCATGCTTTAGATCAAACAATCCCTAAAACATGCATACTACGGAGCTAGAAAATTTACCTCGTTGATTCACTTAAGAATCGAAGATGGCTTGCGTCTTCTCCACGTGAAGATCTTCAGAACTCGACCTCGGATCTAATGACTGTTGTCCCGGACTGTAGACTGATATTTGTGTGGGTAAATCTCACCAGTGTACTAGGACTTAAATAATGAAGACAGAAATCTACTCACGGAAGGAGAAGAATTTCGATCCTCTCTCAAATCTGAAGTGGATGAAATTTTGTTATGGAAAAAGTGTGTTTTCTGTCTCCTTTATTCTCCTATTTATATTAAGTCACATATATGGCCCAGTCAGGGATCTAAGGAAGAATTTGGACTGGCCTCACCCAATTAGCTATTTACTAATTAAATTGAACCCACAATTTAATAAAAGCTCATATTGGAATATTACAAGCAGCCACTACAGAAGTAATATTGCACTGCCTTTCCAAATCCGAAATTACAATCATCCCGGGTTTCCTTTTATTTGTTTAATTCATTTCCCGCGCTTAAGATAGAATCATTCATTAATTAATTAATGTCTACCGTGGACTCAATTAATTAACATATTTTAATACCAGGAGTGGACTTAGTAAGAAACTCTTATTTATTATTCATAGAGTAATCAAACTCCAACAAGCTAAGTTCCGAATAATAAAACCTTGTTTCGAGCTCCTCTTGTGGATGTTATCAAACGAGACTCTCCTCGCGCACGATTCAATATAATAGCAATCCTAGCACCGCCAGATAATGATCACCACTACCCAATACACCTGGATCGTTGGGTGACGAAAAACCCGCACCTTTGGTAAGTCAAAGTAGTAGATACTCAATATCGTATGCTCAATGCTAACGTACATTGATTAAGAAATTAATTATCAAGACCTCGTCTTTCAGTAGATAGCATAAAGACTTGTCTTGCTGTTAGATCCATTCAGTGTTATACCACACCAACGTCATCATATTTCAATAAGGCTTAGAAATAATCGGACTGACATTGCAACCTTTCACGATAGGTAGTCTAGGCCTATCTAGGTTGTGAAATTCTTATTTTTCTTTGTTCAGGGCTGATCGCGTACCTTAAATTGAGCGCAACCCACAACCAGTCTACTAAAACAAAGACTTAGACTTTGTTATGTTCACTTATACATTTAAATATGCAACAAACATTCATTAAATGTAAAACATAACAACATTACGACAAAAATAGTCTTTTGTATTTATTGGAAAATAATAATTAGAGTTTTACAGTATTCAATAACTCGAAAGGTGATTTCTAGTATACAAACCCTAACAGAAATGGAAATGGATAGATGTGATGATTTGGTTTTTACTTGTGTTATAATGTTTATTTATGAATCGAAAATGTGGTTGCTTGAAAACTTAGGCGAACATGGTGCGAGCACAAGTGATAGGGGAGTAAGCAAGTAAAAGAGTTTTTGTTGACATGTACAGGTAGTGTACGCGTATTCTAGAATTTAATGCCTTTAATTTTGATAAATATTACTATGTGCTTATGTGGTTATTTTCTTGTGCAATGAAGCTTAAGTATAATTGTGACTGCACTAGACTTCTTTAATTATACGTGATAATGTGAATTAATCGAATAGTAATCAATTCTTGTGTGGACTATATGTTTCAATGAGACATGACATGGATGATGATATTGAAAGTGTAACACCCGTACCTAAAGTTTGAAATTTATTCTATGTAACAGAATAATTGATAAAATTATTTCGAAATGCTATGCTTCTCGATAAGTGTGATAAGGGAAAATTATGGTTTGTGTGTATGATGTGAAAAGGAATGTTTTGATGTTCTTAATTGTGAACGATGGGAGACACGTTTAAAGGTCTCGTTGAAAGATCGACGATGAAATTGCTATTCATTAGCAAGACGAATGAATTAAATGGAAAGGAAAATATATGTTTTATGGTTAACGACGCGCGTAATTTGAGGAACGGTTGAATGAATATTATATTTGGAACAACACCAAATATAATTTATGTACGATTTCTCGTGCTTTAATTTTTGGTTATGAAGAACGAGATAACAAAATCTAATAAAGGCCCGTAATTTTTAATTAATGAGGGAAAATACGAAAAATATATAATGTATGAATTTATTTTGGACTTTCCAAAAATAAATTTGAAGTCCAATTATAAATAAGATAAATTAAATCTAATCACTCTTTAAACCCATCAAGTGATAGTTTTAACTTGGGCTTGTAATTAATTGTTGATTCCTTTCTAGCCCAATTGAAATTTAATCTTTGAAGCCCAAGTATGAATTTAATTTGGCTAAGCCCAAATCCTTTCTTTGCTCTCTTCTTTCTTCCCCCCCCCCCCCACGTCGACGGATCCTCTACCCCCCATGATGACCGAACGGTTTCTTTCCACCTCTCCACTCCCCTCATCAATACCTACACCCTCCCCAAAACCCTCTAACCCACTCACCACTTTCACTTGGCAAAAAAAGAGAAGAGAAGAGAAAAAAAAGGAGAAACAGCGAGAGGAAGTGCCGAGGAGAAGGAGGAAGCTTTGAGCCATCCATCTTGTGTTTTCTTCCATCTTTTCAATCTTCTTGAAGGTATAATCCATCCCTATCATAACGCATGTGTTGTTTTAAGCTTGACATGCATATAGCTTTGATTATCCTCCATAACCAATTATGTAGAAACTGACGTAAAACCAACCGAACGATCGCCGTACGTAGCCGAAGCTTAGAAAGAACTTAGCTTTATGTTAATAACACGTGTTGCGAGTCTTTACGGAGTGTTTCCGGGCGGGTTCGGAATGGTTCGATGGAGAAAAACCACCGCTGGCGACGGGCAGCGGCGGACAGCCGTGCTCGACGCACCGGGGTGGGCGACGGCTTCCGAAGGCAGTAGCTCTTCCTCGTCCCCGTCGTGACCGCGACGTCCCCTCCCCGGCGTTGGAACAGGCGGCGACGGCGGACTGCAGCAGCTCTCGTCGGACGGTGAGACAGCAGCTCCCGGCGGATTGCAGCCGCTCCTGATCTGTGGCAGCCTCTCCGACGGGCAGGAGCACCTCCCGGCAACGATCGGCGATGGCTGGGGAGTCAACTTCCGGCGGCTGCTGCGATCGGCGAGCGGCAGAGAAGAAGGAGTCGAGGAGAGAGAAAGAAGGGAGGAAAGAGAGAGAAGAGAGAGAGGAAGAAGATAGAGAGAATTGGGCCTTGGATTGTTTTTTTTGTAGTTGGGCCTTTTAATAATTAATTGGAGCTTTAATTAATTTTTGGGCTCTTCATTTAATTTGATGGGCTCAGTAATTAATTTTGGATAAATAAAGTGACTAAGAAATGTAATGTCTGGCCGGTAATTGTGAGTTGAACGGGGGAAAATATTTAATTAAATACCGTAAGTTCTTTTTGAAGAAGAATAATTTACCTATGTATGAAGTAATATTTTTTCAACGGTGAATTAGTTAAGAAAAGTTAAAGTATGCGCATAAATAATTTATAGAAATTATTTTCGACGTTATGGAAAATACGAGGAGCCAACGGAGGAAAGAACGAGCGTAAGCGGCCGACCGGCGTCGCACGCGACGCCTTGGGCGGCCGCCGAATAACCCAAAGTGTGCGAAAATCGAGTAAGAGAATTTAAAAGATTTTAATTAGAGTGCATGCATCCTAACTATCGCCGTTACAGAAGTTTGATATGAATTTTATGTGTTTTCCAAAAAGGTGGTTCGCGCATACGTTAAAAGTCGGAACGAGGAATTTTACAGAAATCCTAAGCTTTCGCGGTGGGCTTTATTCTTTAACGTTTATTTTAAATCAATAAGCTTACGGTGTTATAAGGATGTTTCTATAAGTATGTCATGCCTCGTTTATGTTTTTGAGACTGCCTATCTGATTGTCTACTAGAATAAAACTCTACTAGACTTTGATGGTTAACGAATTCGGGTCTAACTAGGGTCTACGCCCTACTTAGACTAGCGCACTGATGGGGATCGTGAGCCGTCCCCTAGGTCGGCCGGTCCAGTGATCGAGATTGTGGCCACAGTCTCGTTTCACATGATGGTTCAGATATGGTATATGATGGAGGATGATGTTAGTCCGCGCGGACACTTTTTAAGGAAATGAACTTTAGTGTTTCTCGGCCTTTGAAAGTAAAACCCGGGATTCACTCGATGATGGCTTGACATATCTTAACGGTGAATGTTTTTGGGCATGAGCTCACTGGGTGCACCAAGTACTCCGCCCCTGCATATGTTTTCCCTATGTGCAGGTTGAGCGAGGTCGGGAGGCGGAGGATGTTGAGCGATGATCCAGGAACGTATTATATCACTGTTCCTGTTGCTATTATGTCGTCATACATAGTAGTAGCCAAACTCTCAAAATTGCTTCCGCTACTCAATGTTTTTTTCAGAATTTCTGTTACTTTCTTTGAACTGTTGAACTCTGTTACTTCCTTTATGGTTGGACTCTGTTATCTTTCATTATGAGACTTGGGTTTGAAACGTTGATCGATTTAGATGGAATTTCCTCTTTGATTGTTAAGTTGTATTGCCTTGAATTGATTATTCCCCCTTCTTCCCCGCTTCTTAGTTTCCCCCACTAGTTACGTTTTCCCGTGTTTCCTATCCTTAGGAAGTGCGGTCGTGACAGAATGGTATCAAAGCCGTGTTTTTCCTTCCGCTCTGGACCGAGAGTCGTTTATTCAATCTAGTCTAGACTCGTTTCGCTAGACTAAAAGAGTATCCGTTAAAGCTCAACACTCCGTCTCGCCGCGCTCAACATGGAAGAAGGCAAAAGTTTGAAACGAAGCATATTAGAAGTGATACAACGAATGGGGCACAGAAAGGCGCGAATTCCAAAGGACGATGAAATGACGAGACAAGGATAACCTTGTGAAGCGCGGTTTGCGTTAGATTGGAGGATAGACGAAGTTGCAAAGGTACCACGGTTATAAAATACGAAACATCTATCCTTAGATGATAACTTAACAAGAAAAGAACTGTTATGACTTTTCCTTATGGAAATCGACAGGTATATGCTCGATAACACGGATGACGTTCTCTATACGTTTTATCTTTTCTACCTCGTTTTTTTTTCTTTTTCTACGATTGGTTGCTAAGAGAACTTACCCTTTTATGTAGATGGCGATCACGATCCACGCATCGCTAAGGGGAAGGTATGTCAAGAATGGATTGCGGGCGGTGGAAATGTACCGCGGGTTCGAGAGGGACGCGAGGGCCCCTTTGATATCTTATGTCGCCGATTACTTGACCTTATGGCGGGATGCTCATGGCTATGGAGTGAGACACTATGAGGGAATCAAGAGATTGATTGATGGACTACCGGCACCTTGGAATAGGTGGGCCGACGAGGCTTCACGGTCATACGTCTGGCATAAGCTTCCCGACTACAGCATGCAAGGGGACATGCATGGTTTTGTGAAGGTTCTCCTGGAAGCACTGGTCGATGCTCGTGATGGACCGCCACCCTATGCTCCTCCAAGGAAGGAGGCGTCTTCATCGAGCCGCAGTCCCTACAGCAGGGGTCGGTACGAGAGTGAGACGCCCCAACCGAACTGCCCTAAGAGGAGAAGGCTCGGGATGCGCACCTCCGCACCTCCCGCGACGGAAGTTCTTGTGGTCGATGAGCATATCGACGTCACTACCGATGTGCGGGAGAGTGATGAGGAAGAAGATCCCCTGGAAGACGAGGAGGATCCCATGGAGGATGAGGAAGACCCTGAAGAAGAGCCCCTTGAAGGGGAGGTTGAGGTTGAAAGCGAGGAAGGGGCGAATTACGAGAGAGCTCCCGAGGAGTAGTGCTTCTGTTGTTGTTTTGTTAGTTTCGAATGTTTTGCTTTGACGAACTATGTAGTAGTTTCTTTTGACGTTTGTTTTTCCTTCCCTGTTTCAAAGACCTTGTGGAAACACGTACTTGTTGGTTTTAAGATAATAAAGTTTCCGTTGTTTTATCGTTATGTTCGTTTTACCTCGTTGTGTTTGGAAAGCTGTGTTATCGTTTTGGAGAGGTTGTGTGGTGTGGTGATGTTAAAAGTTGGATTTTGTACTAACGCATGTGTTGAACAGAATGCCTCCCCGACGTGCCGCAGTTCACCACGAGAATGGGGCAAGCAACGAGACCCAAAGCAGTGTGGGTCCTGAAGGACAACCACCACCACCACCACCTCCACCACCGCCACAGCCGGAACGGAACATCGAGAAAGAGTTCCGAAAGGAACGTCCTCCCGTGTTCGATGGAATGAGAGATCCAACCAAGGTCGAGACCTGGATTCGGGCCATAGAACGCATCTTTAAGTTCTTGAGGTGCACTGACCAGGAGCGCCTATCGTGCGTGACTTATCAGCTCACCGGGTCCGCAGAATTCTGGTGGGAGACTAAGCAACGGACAATGACGCAGGAACAGTTAGACACCCTGACGTGGGAAGACTTTAAGGAGGAACTGTATGACAAATACATTCCAAGGAGCTACCGTAAGGCAAAGGAGGCCGAGTTTTATAATTTAAAACAGGGGCGGATGACTGTGACAGAATATGACCGTGCTCTATGTGACATGTCTCGATATGCACCCGAGCAGGTAAACACAGTCGAGAAGATGGCGGAGAAGTTTTGTGCCGGTCTGAGGCACGAAATCAGGATGGCTTTGGCATGCCGTGGCAGACTCTCGTATGCCGAGTCATTATCCCGTGCACTGGACGTAGAGGAAGCGATGCCACGGGAAAGGACAGTTACACCCACTACTCCAACACCGCCGACCTCACAGCTGAATTTCCGGGATAAGAGGAAATGGGACGGGAACCGCGCACCCTTCGACAACAAGAGGTTCCAGAGTACCCCAAACACTTCCCAGGGAAAAGGAAAGCAAGCTGCTCCATTCCAAAGTGGAGATTTCCGTCAGAGAGCACCTCCTTGTGTCAAATGTCAGAAGAACCACATGGGAGAGTGCAGAGTCGGGACCAACGTGTGCTACAAGTGTGGTGGAGTTGGACACTTCGCCAAAGAGTGCCCGAGCAACAACAATATTGGAGGTGGGGGAATGCCGAATGGGCCTCGAGGGAATCCTACACCACCTCCGCAGCAGCAGCAGCGTCGCCAGCCATACCCGACTTAAGCTAGGGCCTATGCCTTGGGGCGCAACCAAGCAAAAGCCCCACAGGGAGAGCCAAAACGAGATAATCTGGCAGGTATGGGAACATTACTTGACATGCATGTTGCTGTTCTGTTTGATACGGGTGCGTCGCACTATTTTATATCGCACTTCTGCGTGAATGCTTTAAGACTGTCTGTTGATGAACTTGAACTTAAGATGAATGTGAACTCACCGGTAGAAGGCCTTGTAGAAATTTCACAATCCTGCCCGAACATAGAACTCATGGTGGGAGACCTTAGTTTAGTGGCGCACAACTTGCACGTTATGCCGATGGATTGGCTAGCTGAAAACTATGCCACTATCCGATGCCAAGAGAGGCAAATCTTGTTACAAACCCCGGGAAAGGAGCCCTCTACCTTCCACGGAATTTCAATGAATCAACGAACTTGTGTGATATCGGCACTTCAAGCAACCACGATGATTAGAAAGGGGCATCCGGCCTATCTTGTGTATCTACAAGGACATGACAAGAAAGAGAGGAAAGTGGAAGATGTGGTAGTGGTACGGGAGTTTCCCGACGTATTTCCCGATGCGTTGCCAGGCCCTCCTCCTGACCGACAGTTGGAGTTTACTATCGATCTGGAACCAGGAGCCGCACCAGTGTCGTAAGCACCCTATAGGATGGCGCCGAAGGAGTTGGAAGAACTCAAAATCCAGCTACAAGAATTACTGGACTTGGGTTTTATCCGACCGAGTGTGTCGCCGTGGGGAGCACCGGTGTTGTTTGTGAAGAAGAAAGACGGGACATTGAGAATGTGCATAGACTATCGGGAACTGAACAAGTTGACTCTCAAGAACAAGTATCCTCTGCCGAGAATAGACGACCTGTTCGATCAACTCAGGGGAGCAGGAGTATTTTTGAAGATGGATTTAAGGTCGGGATATCATCAGTTGAGGGTACGAAGGGAGGACATACCCAAGACGGCATTCCGAACGAGGTATGGGCATTATGAGTTCGTAGTAATGCCGTTTGGACTGACAAATGCACCGACAGTATTTATGGACTTAATGAATCGAATATTCCATCCATACTTGGACAAGTTCGTCCTGGTATTCATAGATGATGTGCTAGTTTACTCGAAGGATGAAAAGGAGCATGAGGAGCATCTAAGGATCACACTAGAAACACTCAGAACAGAGAAGTTATACGCCAAGTTTAGTAAGTGTGAATTTTGGCTAAAGGAAGTGAATTTTCTGGGGCATGTTGTGACGGCCGAAGGGATTCGAGTTGACCCCGCAAAGGTGGAGGCCGTACAACAGTGGAAGGCACCAAAGACCCCAAACGAGATTCGGAGTTTCCTTGGACTGGCAGGATACTACCGAAGATTTATTGAAGGATTTTCTAAAATCGCAAGGCCAATGACTCAACAATTGAAGAAGGGGACCAAGGTCAATTGGACACCGGAGTGTGAAGCTAGCTTCCAGTTGTTGAAAGAGAAATTGACCACCGCACCTGTTCTAGCCGTGCCGGAACCGGGAGTAGACTATGTGGTTTACACTGATGCATCGAAGATTGGACTGAGGTGTGTTTTGATGCAGAATGGTAAGGTGATTGCCTACGCTTCGCGGCAGTTGAGACCACACGAGTTGAACTACCCTACTCATGACCTAGAACTAGCGGTTGTTGTACACGCGTTGAAGATTTGGAGGCACCATCTCTATGGAGTTCGGTGTGAGATCTTTACCGACCACAAGAGTCTGAAATACTTCTTTGAGCAGAAAGATTTGAACATGAGGCAACGCAGATGGCTCGAGCTAGTCAAGGATTATGACTGTGGCGTTAACTATCACCCGGGCAAAGCAAACGTAGTGGCAGATGCTTTGAGCCGGAAAGCTCAACCGCAGTTGGCTACATTTCTCACTCAGGAAGCGGAGTTGATTCGCGATTTTAGCAAGATGCAATTGGAGGTAGTAAGAGCACCGGAGACCGTGAAGGGAAAGATTGCCACCTTGGTAATTGCATCCGACCTGCGGACAAGGATAATAAAAGGGCAGCGAAATGACGAAATTTTGGAGAAAATTCGACTGAAGGTGAGGAAGGGCGAACAAGAGAAGTTTCGAGAGGAGGCTGATAATGCTCTCACCTACGAGGGGAGACTATGTGTGCCAGGCGACGTAGGACTTCGAAATGAAATTCTGACCGAGGCACACGAGACCCCATACACCGCTCATCCTGGAAGTACGAAGATGTACCAGGACTTGAAGGGATCATTCTGGTGGGATGGAATGAAGAGGGACATAGCCTTATTTGTGGAAAGATGTTTGGCATGTCAACAAGTAAAAGCTTTACATCAACGACCCTATGGGAAGTTGCAACCGTTGGAGATTCCGGAGTGGAAATGGGAACATATCGCCATGGATTTTGTGACGGGACTACCAAAGACCCGACAGGGGAATACAGCCGTTTGGGTGATTATAGACCACCTCACCAAGAGTGCGCATTTTATACCTATCCCTATAACACATGGATCCGACAAGCTAGCTCGGATTTATGTGAAAGAAATCATTCGGCTACATGGAGTGCCAGTAGCAATCACGTCAGACCGGGATACAAGGTTTACTTCAAGGTTTTGGATAAGTCTGCAACGGGAGCTTGGTACACGACTGAATTTCAGTACTGCCTTCCATCCACAAACCGATGGACAGTCCGAGAGAACGATTCAAACTCTTGAGGACATGCTAAGAGCTGTGGTGCTCGACAGAGGAGAAAATTGGGAAGTAGTACTACCTATGATTGAGTTTGCCTACAACAACAGTTTCCAAGCGACAATAAATATGGCCTCATATGAAGCATTGTATGGGAGGAAGTGTAGATCACCACTCTACTGGGATGAGGTTGGTGAAAGAAGAATACTCGGTCCAGATTCAGTCGAGGAGATGATTGAGATTGTGCGACAAATCCGACAAAGGATAAAAGAAGCTCAAGACTGACAGAAGTCGTATGCTGATGTCCGGCGTACAGATTTACAGTTCAATGCGGGAGATAAGGTGTTCTTGAAAGTATCTCCGTCGAAGGGGATAACGAGGTTCGGTGTAAAAGGGAAGTTGAAGCCACGATACGTAGGGCCTTATGAAATCCTTGAGAAGGTGGGACCCGTAGCGTATAGGTTGGCACTACCACCAAGTTTTGGGATTGTGCACAATGTTTTCCATGTGTCACAATTACGAAAGTACGTGTTCAATCCCAAACACGTGGTCCATAAAGAGGAAATGATTTTGAATCCTGACTTGAGTTACGAGGAGAAGCCCGAGGCTATTCTGGACATGAAAGTGCAAGAGTTGAGGAACAAATCGATCGCGTCCGTGAAGGTACTTTGGAAACACCATGGCTACGAGGACGCTACTTGGGAACTCGAGGATAAAATGAAAGAGAAATACCCGGAACTTTTCGTTAGAAATGAGTAAATTTCGGGACGAAATTTCTGTTAAGGTGGGTAGAATGTAACACCCGTACCTAAAGTTTGAAATTTATTCTATGTAACGGAATAATTGATAAAATTATTTCGAAATGCTATGCTTCTCGATAAGTGTGATAAGGGAAAATTATGGTTTGTGTGTGTGATGTGAAAAGGAATGTTTTGATGTTCTTAATTGTGAACGATGGGAGACACGTTTAAAGGTCTCGTTGAAAGATCGACGATGAAATTGCTATTCATTAGCAAGACGGATGAATTAAATGGAAAGGAAAATATATGTTTTATGGTTAACGACGCACGTAATTTGAGGAATGGTTGAATGAATATTATATTTGGAACAACACCAAATATAATTTATGTACGATTTCTCGTGCTTTAATTTTTGGTTATGAAGAACGAGATAACAAAATCTAATAAAGGCCCGTAATTTTTAATTAATGAGGGAAAATACGAAAAATATATAATGTATGAATTTATTTTGGACTTTCCAAAAATAAATTTGAAGTCCAATTATAAATAAGATAAATTAAATCTAATCACTCTTTAAACCCATCAAGTGATAGTTTTAACTTGGGCTTGTAATTAATTGTTGATTCCTTTCTAGCCCAATTGAAATTTAATCTTTGAAGCCCAAGTATGAATTTAATTTGGCTAAGCCCAAATCCTTTCTTTGCTCTCTTCTTTCTTCCCCCCCACGTCGACGGATCCTCCACCCCCCATGATGACCGAACGGTTTCTTTCCACCTCTCCACTCCCCTCATCAATACCTACACCCTCCCCAAACCCCTCTAACCCACTCACCACTTTCACTTGGCAAAAAAAGAGAAGAGAAGAGAAAAAGGAGAAACGGCGAGAGGAAGTGCCGAGGAGAAGGAGGAAGCTTTGAGCCATCCATCTTGTGTTTTCTTCCATCTTTTCAATCTTCTTGAAGGTATAATCCATCCCTATCATAAAGCATGTGTTGTTTTAAGCTTTACACGCATATAACTTTGATTATCCTCCATAACCAATTAAGTAGAAACCGACGTAAAACCAACCGAACGATCGTCGTACGTAGCCGAAGCTTAGAAAGAACTTAGCTTTATGTTAATAACACGTGTTGCGAGTCTTTGCGGAGTGTTTCCAGGCGGGTTCGGAATGATTCGATGGAGAAAAACCGCCGCCGGCGACGGGCAGCGGCGGACAGCCGTGCTCGACGCACCGGGGTGGGCGACGGCTTCCGAAGGCATTAGCTCTTCCTCGTCCCCGTCGTGATCGCGACGTCCCCTCCCCGGCGTTGGAGCAGGCGGAGACGGCGGACTGCAGCAGCTCTCGTCGGACGGTGAGACAGCAGCTCCCGGCGGATTGCAGCCGCTCCTGATCTGCGGCAGCCTCTCCGACGTGCAGGAGCACCTCCCGGCAACGATCGGCGATGGCTGGGGAGTCGACTTCCGGCGGCTGCTACGATCGGCGAGCGGCAGAGAAGAAGGAGTCGGGGAGAGAGAAAGAAGGGAGGAAAGAGAGGGAAGAGAGAGAGGAAGAAGATAGAGAGAATTGGGCCTTGGATTGTTTTTTTTCTAGTTGGGCCTTTTAATAATTAATTGGAGCTTTAATTAATTTTTGGGCTCTTCATTTAATTTGATGGGCTCAGTAATTAATTTTGGAGAAATAAAGTGACTAAGAAATGTAATGCCGGGCCGGTAATTGAGAGTTGAACGGGGAAAAATATTTAATTAAATACCGTAAGTTCTTTTTGAAGAAGAATAATTTACCTATGTATGAAGTAATATTTTTCGACGTTATGGAAAATTCGAGGAGCCAACGGAGGAAAGAACGAGCGTAAGCGGCCGACCGGCGTCGCACGCGGCGCCTTGGGCGGCCGCCGAATAACCCAGTGTGTGAAAATCGAGAAAGAGAATTTAAAAGATTTTAATTAGAGTGCATGCATCCTAACTATCGCCATTACAGAAGTTTGATATGAATTTTATGTGTTTTCCGAAAAGGTGGTTCGCACATACGTTAAAAGTCGGAACGAGGAATTTTACAGAAATCCTAAGCTTTCGAGGTGGGCTTTATTCTTTAACGTTTATTTTAAATCAATATGCTTACGGTGTTATAAGGATGTTTCTATAAGTATGTCATGCCGCGTTTATATTTTTGAGACTGCCTATCTGATTGTTTACTAGAATAAAACTCTACTAGACTTTGATGGTTAACGAATTCGGGTCTAACTAGGGTCTACGCCCTACTTAGACTAGTGCACTGATGGGGATCGTGAGCCGTCCCCTAGGTCGGCCGGTCCAGTGATCGAGATTGTGGCCACAGTCTCGTTTCACATGATGGTTCAGATATGGTATATGATGGAGGATGATGTTAGTCCGTGCGGACACTTTTTAAGGAAATGAACTTTAGTGTTTCTCGGCCTTTGAAAGTAAAACCCGGGATTCACTCGATGATGGCTTGACATATCTTAACGGTGAATGTTTTTGGGCATGAGCTCACTGGGTGCACCAAGTACTCAGCCCCTGCATATGTTTTCCCTATGTGCAGGTTGAGCGAGGTCGGGAGGCGGAGGATGTTGAGCGATGATCCAGGAACGTATTATATCACTGTTCCAGTTGCTATTATGTCGTCATACATAGTAGTAGCCAAACTCTCAAAATTGCTTCCGCTACTCAATGTTTTTTTCAGAATTTCTGTTACTTTCTTTGAACTGTTGAACTCTGTTACTTCCTTTATGGTTGGACTCTGTTATCTTTCATTATGAGACTTGGGTTTGAAACGTTGATCGATTTAGATGGAATTTCCTCTTTGATTGTTAAGTTGTATTGCCTTGAATTGATTATTCCCCCTTTTTCCCCACTTCTTAGTTTCCCCCACTAGTCACGTTTTCCCGTGTTTCCTATCCTTAGGAAGTGCGGTCATGACAGAAAGGTAAGATGGTGGAGATTGTTGGTATTATATATTGAATTTGTCAATAAGTATATGATGTGCAAAGTGACTTAAAGGTTTATATATGTTGAGCAACTTGAAGAGAGATGTAAATATGTGTGTTACACTCCATTGCTTAAATGAGTCATAGGGTATAGTTGGCATGCCATAAGATAGCAGTACTGCACCCATGTTTGATCATTCGTCTTCTGGATAACCGAAGCAATGGTCTATATGATATGTTGATAGATGATATGTGCCCTATACAGGTAATATATGACAGATGCCTTACGATAGGCCATATGGGTGATGTACAACATCTGATAGTACGTCATCCAGATGTACAAATGCGACAACATCTGATAATACCTCATACAGATGTACAGATGCCCTCATCGGGCTACTTATAGTGTCCGTGTACCCGTGTCCATCACTAAGCAGAACTTGGGGCTGAATGTGTTATCTATTTGAGAAATGATAGTTTGTCTTTAACATTAATTAAATGGTTATGAGTATCTTGTAGTATATATATTGTGTTGACTGATAAAAGAAAGTGACAGGGATGATGTGTTATTTATATGAGATTCAAGGAAGGTATATGTGCCTAAAATGATTCAAAGTGAAGTGATTGTCTCAAATGCTATATATTATGTTGATTGATATATAAAGTGAAAGCTGTCAATATGATATGCTATATTTGTTCTATAATTACTACATGTATTAATTTGGTTAATAGGTGACATTGTTAGAGTTTGTATACTAGAAATCACCTTTCGAGTGATTGAATACTGTAAAACTCTATATGATATTTTTCAAAGGAATGAAACAGATTATTTTTGTCATAATGTTGTTATGTTTTACATTTAATGGATGTTTCTTGCATATTTAAATGTATAAGCAACATAACAAAGTCTAAGTCTTTGTTTTAGAAGACCGGTTGTGGGCGTCGTCCACTTTACCGAGCTTTCTAAGGATAAAAAGCCCGGTTGATCGCGACTAGGGGAGAATGAAAGAAGTGGGGAAGAAAGGGGAAAACTGTGGCACAACTGAAACTTGAACCGAAATAACTCAAATAATATATATATGAGTGCACGATACAAAGAGCGCAAACTCGACTTTTACATTGCAGCGGAAGAGTCAAGAACAGATAACGTCGTGTATGGAGACACGTCGCATCCGAGTATTGTTCTATCGAAGGATCTTCATCGTCTATGCTCAACATCGCCTGCCGTCATCACTGCTCAACCTGCACATTTTTAAAACATATGCAGGACTGAGTACTTGGTATACTCAGTGGACACGTGCCGAAATATATTTTACTGAAAAACTAGTTTTGTCAAGCCACTCTTTGAGTGAACTCGGGGTTTTAGGAAAAGGTCTGAGAACACTAAAACATTTTACTTTTTTTTTTCTTTTTCAAAAGCGATTTGTCGATCTATTTTCCTAGAACATATGCCCTTCATCAGTAAGGTCCACTGTCCAGCGCTTATATCGGAGTCTCTCTGCCGGTGGATGTAATAACTCCCGATGATCGTTCGGAAGTTGTTGTTCCTTGTACTCCTCATCCTCCATGGACGTATCACTGGCCGATTCAGATTCCTCACTGATCTCATACTCACTATCACTCTGCTCTCGTTGGCTGGATGGGGTCCTCTGAGCAGCCTCGGTGATCACTATGCCAGTGTTCACGACACGCGGTTTCTTGGTGCTAGGCTTCTTCTTCATAGGGGCCTTCCCCTTTCGTTTTCTCTCTTCACGGTATCTTGCTTCCTCTCTGTCAACTTTCCCTTTCTCTGCTTCGGGTTCTTTCTCGGCTTGTGTTGAAAGTGGATCCTGGGTAGTTGGACCTGTCTCCCCGTGGCCTACTGACCTGGATGCGAGGTCCAGACCCTCAGCTATCCCGTCAGCCTCTTCACCTTGGCCATTCAGTGTTGGGGAGACCGCTTCGGTTTCCATTGCAGTCTCCTCTAGGTCAGTAACAGGTAAAGACTCCTCCCCAGGTTTTGTGGGAGTGGTTCCCTCCTCTTCACTCAAGATTTCCACGGGATCTGCCTCTGTGTTCGGCTTCGCCCTACTAGCTGCCCACTTTCCTAAGCATCTCTGCGAAACCCTCTGCGGTTTAGGCCGATCCGCCTTAGGATCAGTCTTCAATAATAAGCTCCGCTTTATGGGCTTGGGCTTCACTACTGGAGGCGCCACCGGTTCTGGCTCTTGGATTTCTGCAGCTGACTCCTTCTCTCCTACCTGCATTCTATCATCCCCTACTTCCACTCGGGGATCTACTGGCTCCGGCTCTGCCTCTTCACCCTGTACTGTCTCAACTCCTCCTACTGACCTTGATGCGTGGTCTAGACCCTCAGCCATCAAAGCAGTATCCTCTCTGCGGTTTACCTCTTCCACGATCGACTCAAACTCCGTATCGATCATGAGGCTGCGCTTCTGTGCCGATTCGTTCAGATCTATTTCTTCCCTAACCCTCTCTCGACGGACGGTCTCCACAGTAGGCGTTTCCTCCGCTATATTTCTCCCCTCACGGTCATGGTTCTCCTTCCTCAGCCTTTTCGCCCTCTCCTCCGGATCAGAATCGTAGTAAGCCAAAATTGCTTCATCATCCAAGGGTTCGGTTTCTTGGTTTACCGGAGAGAGTTTCTCTGTTTCTGTAATTGCGGCTTCGACGGGAGAGTGTTCTTCTTGTGGAATTGTAGGGGGAACTGGAACGGTATGTGGAGGCTGCACCGTGGGATGCGCACTGGTTACTGACATCGCCACCGCCTGACTTGCTGCGGTCATATTCCCCTGCCCCCTATTTTGGCTAAAATTCGCCAACTCCGCCACCCAGTTCCTAGTGGGGTCTTGTAAAAGGAGAAACTCCGCCATTGCGTCTAGAGATATCAAAGGTGGGGCTTGCTGAGTTGGTGCCGAAGGTTGAGGGTTCGGCGGTGGTTGCGTTCCAGGGTTTTCTTCCCGGCTTTCTTCACGGCGAGACGAAGGTGGTTTATTCTTAGTAGCGAACGCCTTTTTCCCCATGGTTTCAGTGGTGATTTGTTGGTGGGGTCTTGGGTTTTGATTTCTGGGAGAGAGTTGGGTTTGAGAATTTTTTTTTTTTTTTTGAAAGGGAAATTGAAAATGAGGGTTTGTGAGGGAGAAGGGTTAGGACGGTGGGTATAATTTGGGTGAGTGATTGCAGTTGCAGGTAGTTGCAACCGGTAGTAGCCGGTCGCAACGCTTCAGATGGGAGGCGGTTGAGGTTGCTGGCCTCTGATTGGCCAGCGTGTCTTTTCTCTCTGCTCACGCGCCATATTTCCTGCTTCCTACCTGCAAAAGTTGCACAAGCCTTAATTCAAAATTCCCACTTAATGATTTCCCCTATACTTTACCCAAAAAAAGAAACTAATTCAAATGGGCACTTAAATAAAATTTGAAATAGCACCAGATAAGTAATCCCTTGGTCAATGTGCACTCTAAATTAAAATTAAGGCCCGAAAATATTTTTGGATTTTTAGAAATTATCTAGTAAGCAAAGATTAACTACGTATTTACAATATTTACATCTTCCTTGGGCAATTTGGAATTCAACTTGGCCAGTATATGCAAACTATTTTCAAAGGGAAACTGGCCACGTGGAACTCCAAATTCCTATCTTACTGATCAGTATGAAACCGATGTAAGTGGCTGTAGTGGAATTTCATCCACTACACCCACCTCGCTATTATCCCTGAATATTTTCAACATATGCCCATTTACTATGAAAGGTTCAGAGTTAGAAAAACTCCCTGAAATTTCTACTGCCCCATTAGATCGGAGTGCAGTTATGATGTAAGGTCCTGTCCACTTGGACTTGAGTTTCCCTGGCATAAGCTTCAATCTTGACTGGAAGAGTAGTACTTTCTGGCCAACATGGAGCTCCTTAGTTCTCAGATTTCGATCATGCCATAATTTAGTTCGTTCTTTGTACCACATGGCAGAGTCGAATGACTCCAATCTAAGTTTCTCAAGCTCCTGCAGTTGCAGCTTCCTTTCCTCTTCACAGGCTGTAGCATCCATATTCACTTTCTGTACTGCCCAGTATGCTCGATGCTCGATCCCAACTGGTAAGTGGCACATCTTCCCAAAAACAATCCGGTAAGGGGACATGCCTATGGGGGTTTTGTAGGCTGTTCGATAAGCCCAGAGAGCATCCTCTAACCTTACACTCCAATCCTTCCTAGAAGTGTTCACAGTCTTCTCCAAAATTTTCTTTATCTCGCGGTTAGAAATTTCTGCTTGACCATTTGCTTGCGGATGGTAAGGGTTGGATAGTCTATGGTGCACACCGTATTTCTTCATCAAGGCTTCAATTGTGCGATTACAAAAGTGTGTACCTTGATCTGATATGATCGCCCTAGGT
This sequence comes from Salvia splendens, assembly GCF_004379255.2. Taxonomy (NCBI): domain Eukaryota; kingdom Viridiplantae; phylum Streptophyta; class Magnoliopsida; order Lamiales; family Lamiaceae; genus Salvia; species Salvia splendens. The sequence continues at coordinate 19,078,895 of NC_056033.1, forward strand.
ACACCGAATCGGCTGAAGATATGACTCTTTAAGAACTTGGCCACTTCCTTGGCTTCACACGTGCCTGTGGCCTTGGCTTCCACCCATTTGGAGACGTAGTCTACAGCAACTAGGATATACAGATTCCCATAGGATGAAGGAAAAGGCCCCATGAAATCCATTCCCCATATGTCGAATAGCTCGCAAACTATTACGGGTACCTGCGGCATTTCGTCCCGGGCAGATATTCCACCGGTCAGTTGGCAACGCTCACAACTTCTGCAAAACTCGTACGCATCTTTGTTGAGGGTTGGCCAATAAAAGCCGCTATCCAAAATATTCCTTGCCGTCTTCTTGGACCCGAAATGTCCTCAGCATGCTAACGAATGGCAGTGGGTTAAAACATCCCGTAGATCCCAGTCAGGAATGCACCTCCTTATAACTTGATCGGACCCTACCCTCCACAGATAGGGATCATCCCAAAAGTAGTATTTCGCTTCACTCTTGATCTTCATTCTTTGGGCTTTGGTAACACTCGGCACTTCTGGAAGCTCTCCAGTCACTAGGTAGTTGGCCAGGTCCGCATACCATGGTTCCTGCCCTACCCTCTCTTTTCCTTTTGCTGTATCATTCTGACCAGTAAGTTTGAACACTTCTTCCCAATCAATTTTTCTGGGCGCAAAAATCACCTCACACAAATGTTCCTCTGGAAATTTATCATGCACTTCGTCACCGTTTCCATCTTGCACTATTCTGCTCAAATGGTCTGCCACCTTGTTCTCGACTCCTCTCTTATCTTCTACCTCCCAATCAAATTCTTGTAACAAGAGTACCCATCGGATCAAGCGTGGTTTGGATTCCTTCTTGGTAATCAGATACTTAATCGCTGTATGGTCGGTATACACTATGACTTTGGATACCAACAAATATGGCCGGAACTTCTCGAAAGAATACACCACTGCCAGCATCTCTTTTTCAGTGGTATCGTAATTCCGCTGGGCTTGATTTACAGTCTTGGACGCATAAAAAATTACGTACCTCTTCCCGTCGATCTTCTGACCCAGTACGGCTCCTACCGCAAAATCGCTGGCGTCGCACATTACTTCGAAAGGATGGTTCTAGTCAGGAGCCCTTATGATAGGTGCGGATATCAACTTTTTCTTGAGAAGGTTGAAAGCAGCCTTGCATTGCTCATCAAAGATGAATTCCACGTCATTCTGAAGTAATCTGGTAAGGGGCTGGGCGATCTTGGAGAAATCCTTGATAAATCTTCGATAAAATCCGGCGTGCCCCAGAAAACCCCTTATTCCCTTCTGATCAGTAGGAAATGGTAATTTGGATATAACATCTACCTTGGCTCGATCCACTTGGATACCTCTTTCTGAGACCACGTGTCCTAAAACTATCCCTTCGGCGACCATAAAATGGCACTTCTCAAAGTTCAAAACCAAACTCTTTGCTTGACACCTTTCCAAAACTATATCCAAATGGTGAAGGCAAGAGTCGAATGAGTCTCCGTAAACCGTGAAGTCGTCCATGAATATCTCTATGCAATCCTCAATCAAATCGGAAAATATGCTCATCATACATCGTTGAAACGTACCTGGAGCGTTGCACAGGCCGAAAGGCATGCGACGGTATGCATAGGTTTCAAACGGGCAAGTGAAAGTGGTCTTGTCCTGGTCCTCAGGATCTACGTAAATTTGGAAATACCCGCTGTACCCATCTAGAAAGCAGAAAAACTTCTTCCCAGCTAATCTCTTCAACATTTGGTCGATGAACGGCAGGGGAAAATGGTCCTTCCTGGTCGCATTGTTCAGCTTACGGTAATCGATGCACATTCGCCAACCCGTGACTAGCCTCGTAGGGATCAGTTCATTCCTCTCATTCTGAACTACTTGGATGCCCGACTTCTTTGGGACCATGTGGATCGGGCTGACCCACTCACTATCCGGTACTGAATAGATAATCCCTAGCGACAACAACTTCAAGATCTCCTTCAATATCTCTTCTCGCATGTTAGGGTTTACCTTCCTTTGAGCATCTCGATGTGCCTTCGCTCCTTCCTCCAACCTAATGTGGTGCATGCAGACGTCGGGGCTAATTCCCACTAAATCTGTAAGACTCCATCCAATCGCCTTCTTGTTCTTGCTCAGCACGGTCAGTAGCCTAGCCTCTTGTTCCTTCGTAAGGCTGCTACTGATGATCACTGGATATGAGTTCTCCTCTCCAAGGAAGGCATACTTCAAATTCGGTGGAAACTTCTTCAGCTCAACTTGAGGTGGAAGTGTGTCTTCGGGTAGAGGGTTTTTCTCAATCTCTCCTTCTTTTTCTAAATCTCCCTCCGATGGTTCTTCTATACTGACTGGTAGCTGAGGCCCTGCGGCTCTAATGAACTCCGATTTCTGACAAAATTCCTTGATTGCTACTTCTATTTCTTCATCAGTCAACCCTTGGCTACTGATCATATCACACCATGATGCAGCTTCGACGTCAGCCTGCTCATAAACATCTAATGCTTGGAGTTTCTCCTGCAATAGTTCGGTCTCAAGAAAATCTTGGACAAGGGGGTCAATCACATCAACATAACACAAATTTTCAGAATCAATCGGTTTCTTCAAGGCTTCATTGATATCAAAAGTAAATTTCTCTCCATGGAAATCAATGCAAATTGTCCCCTCGGCCATGTCTACTATTGTCTTAGCCGTTCTAAAAAATGGCCTTCCTAACAACACTCCACTAGATTCCCTAGTTTCATGCTCACGTATTTTGATCACATAAAAATCAGCAGGATAGGTAAAATCATGCACTCTTACTAACACATTTTCTAAAACTCCCTCAGGACTTATGCACGACCTATCAGTCAGTTGGATCAACACCCTAGTATTCGACAATCTAACTCCCTTCAATCGGTTATAGATAGACAATGGCATGCCATTTATGGATGCCCCCAAATCACACATTGCATGTTTGACCTTCACATCTCCTATAGCTATAGGCAAAGTGAACATACCTGGATCGGCTCTCTTGGGTGGTAACTTCTCTTGCACTATTGCTGACGCTATCCCTTCCACCATAATCTTGCCATCCTTCTGGGCTCTCCCGGCTATGAAGTCCTTTATGAATTTCCCGAGAGGGGGTAGCTTCACGGCTTGGAGGAATGGTATGGTGACATCCAACTTCCCAAAAATCGACAAGTAGTCAACCGGGTTCTCTTTCTTCCTCCGTGTAACAAATCGGAATGGGAATGGTTTCTCCCCTTTTTTCTCCTCTACTGGTTCCTCAGCAACCTTCTTGGAGTTTTTCTTGGGTAGTTCCTGGGTCTGGGCCTCCATTCTGGGCTCTACCTCTTGAGGAGGTTCCTTCCTGGTCAGTAGGGTGTCGAGTTCACTTCTTACACTTGGAGTATCATCCAACAAGAATGGATCCTGCATCTGAGGCATAGGTCTCCCTAATTCTTCTGCTGAAATGGTATCACTAGGTTGTTTCGGTTGAGGCGCGTCATAAGTGGTTCCTGACCTCAACGTAACCTTACTCACATTTGCCTTTTCGGGCATTTGGACTGTAGATGGGAGTTTCCCTGCATTTCCCTTCAAATCACCCACCGAACTGGCCAGTTGAGCTAACTGCCTATTCATCATATCCATGTTCGCCTTATGTTCCTTTTGGGCATTTTGCATCCCCTGCACGACCTCATTATGGGATTGCAATTCTCCTTTGATGCTCTGTTGTGACTCTATCATTTCACCCATCATGTCCTCAACGGATCTCCTTGACCTGTTCGAGTTTTGGAAATGACTCGGCCCTTGGTGTTGATAGTTTTGGGAGTTTTGCTGGCCTTGATTAGGCGGGTATTGGTTATACTGGGCAGGAGGGGTGTATTGATCTTGAGGATATTGATTCTGGTGCTGGCCTTGGAATTGATTTTGGTTCTGATGGTGTTGGGGTCTTGGGTTCGGCTGATTTTGGAAATTTTGGAAGTTTCTCTGGTGGGGTGGCACATAGACAGGGTTCGGGTTCTGGTTTAGTGGGTTTTGGTTTTGGGAATGTTGGTTTCTTCCTGACCAGTTGGGCTGGTAGTCTGGGTTTGCTGGTCCACGGTTAGGGTTTTGGTTCGGATGGGGGTTATACTGGTTCTGACCTTGGTTCTGATTTTGGCTCCCGTCACCCCATCGGAAGTTTGGATGATCCCTCCATGGTGCATCCCGTTGCCTACCTTGAATCCAATGCCCACTAGAATTGAAATACCCCGCAGCATTAACTTGCTCTCTATTCCCGAAGTCATTAGGCTGATCATAGTTCGGTCCTTGATTTCCCTGCTCTGCACCCTTGTAATTCCCAGCTGGGGGAGGCGGTGGAGTGCTCTTCTCGATCGCACTCAGAAGTGACTTCTTCAGCTCATCCATTTTCAAATCCATTTTCTGCTCCAGTGTATTTTCCTGATCAGTAACCGAGGCAACAACAGCCCGCTCTCGGTTGTATCCTTCCCTTGAATGGTCATACTCTTTCTTTGCATTCATTAGCTTCCTTAGGACTCTCTTTGCTTCGCTAACCCGTAATTGCGTGAAGCTTCCTCCTGACGATGAATTTGCCAGGTCCTTGGTTACCGCGTTCATGCCTTCGTAGAAAGTATGATGTACTTCAATGTCCGCCATGTGATGGTTGGGACATGATTCCAAAAGACCCATGTATCTTGCCCAATAATCACTCAAGGGCTCATCATACCCTTGCTTCACATTAGTTATTTCCCTCTTCAGCGCACTTGTCTTGGATGACGGAAAAAACTCGTCCAGAAATGCTGACTTGAAATCGGCCCAAGTCTCAATAGAGTTGGGGGGCAGGCGCATGAACCAGGTGTTAGCTTCCCCGTTGAGCACAAATGGCAAAGCCTTCAGCCTATAATCATCCTCCGTCGCTCCTGTTGGTCTCCTCTGCTCCCTACAAATTTTGCAAAACTCATGAAGAAACTCATACGGCCCTTCATAGCTCTTCCCACAGTATGTAGGCAGGATTGCGATCACATGAGGCTTCACATCGCAGGCGGTTTGCCCTGGAGTAACGACTATGGCTTGCGGGGGCTCTCCTTCAGTATGTGCGTTCAGCGTCCCGATCTCCGGGTCCTCATCTCCCTGGTTGGCCATTTCCCTTGGGTTGCCTTCCAATAGTGGTATCTCTTCTGGTATCGGTCCCTCTATGGTGCCCTTCTCTTCGTCACTACTCGTGCCTAGGTCAGACAAGGTGGTCGACAGGCCAGAACGAGTGGTTACGAGTATAGATCCTCGCTGAAGTATCTTCGGTTTCCCCTGGTCAGGAGCCGAACTGCTTCTCATAAACTGAAATGAAAAGAAAAAGGAAGATTATGCACAATATATACACCAAAGTATCACACACAAAAGTAACTAGTAACGTCATCCATCCCCGGCAACGGCGCCATTTGAAAGGTCTCAGGATGCGTAGGTGTCGTTCAAGCAAGGATTTATCCTACTGGTCAGGATAGAGATCCTAACTAAGCCTAGACCCTGGTTTCAAAGATTCCTCAACCCACTCCTACTGATCAGTATAGTGATGGTAAGGGTCGAATCCCACAGAGATGGTGCGTTAAAACTATTGTGGTGATATTCTGGATGGTTTGGTTAGCTACCACGCTCGGGTTGAGTCTCTACCTAGGCAAGAACTTAAAGGTAATCTCCTACTGACTAGAATGGGGAAAGAAGTGTAGAGGTGCAGCTGTGTATGTGGAAATGGGGAGACATTTTTGTAACAGAAAATATTTAGAAGGTACGGGTTTCTATTTTGGGCTAGACAGAATATTCAGAGGGTAGTGGTGGTTATGGTGACTAGGCTGACAGATCTGCAGGGTACAAACTAAAGGTGAAGGACAAAAAGCAAAAAACATCTAAAAAGCAAAAGTGGTCCCCAACTATTGACATGGACATCGTCTTCTTTAACAAACATATCCAACATTCAGATAATAATTCCAGATTCAACACGGAAACACAGATTATTAACTCGCGAACACAGATCCACAAATAAGAACACCAAATCTGAAATCAAAACACAGAAACTGCAACTCCGCATACTGGTCAACAGGAAAACGAAACGAACTCAAACTAGACTTCACATGCAGCGATTCACTCACGATCAAACAGTTCCACGTTTAACTAAAGGAATTGTGACGGAAACAAGGACCAATAATTTCACGCTGAAAACAACCAGAAACACTAGATCTAAGCTAACTAGGCGGAATAGGAAGGAAAAGAAATCAACACAAATAACGAACGGAAATCAACTTCATAGCATAAACACGTTCGGATCTTCAACAAGTACTTCAAAAGCAGGAAATATCTAAAAGCAACAAAGATCCAACGTACAGAAAGCAAGTAAATTAAACTACGAAAGCGAATAAAAGTGTTTTGCCACTCCGGGCGATGGAATCTCTAACTACGGTCTTGCTGGCTGGAACGGACGATTTGGAACTCCAGGAACATCTAGATTCTTCAAGTGACCATGGCAGTGGCGAGGAACGAGATTCAGGACTGGGCTGGAGGACTGAACTCCGAGAGAATTCTACCTAAGAGTGATGATGATGAATGGTCTCCCTCTCTCTCTCCAAGTGGCTTCCTTTTATAGGGAGGCTTACCTTTGATTTTAGGGTAAAACCTTGTTGTGAGATGACTTCTTTGCCCTTAATTGTGATTGATCAGTCCCAGCTATCCTCCTTCTCCATCTCGAGCCATTTTTGCATGTATACTGGTCAGTATGTAATCGTCCTGACGCCCTTTTCACTTGAAGTATCAGAAACTCTGCCTACTGGCTAGAACGCTTACCCTGCACGCTTAAGCAACTAATTTTGCAGATATAATTCAATTATGCACATCATACTGACCTGTAACCTAGGCCTAGAATACGACTTATCACAAAGCCGAACTCAAATCTTTCAAAACTTCTATTTCCCCATAAATATATTTGGAACAGACTCATTTCTATCGGTCAAAGCCGAACTCAAAACTTCAACAAAAGCTACACTTCATAAGCACTCGTAAAGCAACACATAACATCTTGTAATAACACCAAGCAAATAACATTTTTCATAATACTTCACATTAAATAGCAAGCTCTCGCACTTAACATCACATCTTAAATAGAAGCACACAAAAAATACTTCTCATAAAACTGTACTTTTAACAGAAAGCCCACATAAAAACAATTTTGTTAACGAAAGTCCACCTCGTTCGCTTAAAACTCCTTAACTTGAATTTTCCTGACTCCACCCTTAACTTGTGAAGATAGCCTTTTGAAAACAAATAACGTACTAATAAGACTTGAGAAATTCTTAAACTTTAATTAGAATGCATGCCCCTGATTAATTTCTTTTATCCTTCGTTCACTTCTAGAAAATTTTTTTTAGAAACTTGCATATTAATTAAATCAGAAATTTAATTAACAGTATTTCTTTCATAAACTTGATTATTTTCGTGACTTGAGAACACCGTTTCCCTTTTCTTGCGTCTCCAAAATTTCCACAATTTAAAATCCCGGTGGCCCAAGAGAACTAATTAATTCTATCTCAGGCCCATCGCAAAATAACTGATCCAAACTAGAATTAATTCCAAGCCCAACTTCTCTTCTCCTTCTTTGATTTATCTTGGCACACTGATCAATGACCACAGCCGAAATTCACTTCTTATTCTCACTGAATTAAATGACCCAAGCTTCTAATTAATCTAGCCCAGCAAAAAAAAAATAATCCCCTTGGCCCAAGATTTTAATTATGATCACTGGCCCCAAATCACCAACTAATTAAATGGTGGCCCAATCAATTAAATTAAGGTATGGCCCAACAAGTGGAAAGAGTGCAGTACGTATACTTAGGCATGCACAACAGTTCCGAACCGCCGGTTCCGATTCATGAACCGGCGGTTCACGGTTCAAAAAACCGCCGGTTCATGAGGCAGCTCAAAACTGCCGGTTTTTTGCATGAACCGGCGGTTCGCCGGTTTGAACCGGCGGTTCAACCGAAAATTAAAAAAAATACTTTTTATTTATAAAAATTGATTTTTGTACCTAAAAACAATTTTTACAAATAAATGAATACAAGAAATTCATAATAGCCCATGGATATTTGATGGGCTTGTGAATTTCTGAAACCATTCTTGGTTGTTTCTCTTTTATAGAGACATCCTTGAATGTTTTATGTTTCACTTTCGATGTGGGACAAAATCATTCTTGGTTGTTTCTATTTTATAGAGACATTCTTTAATGATTTATGTTTCACTTTCGATGTAGGACAAAATCATTCTTGGTTGTTTCTCTTTTATAGAGACATCCTTGAATGTTTTATGTTTCACTTTCGATGTGGGATAAAATATATTGAAGTATTTCTTTTATAAATACATGTTTAGAGCATTCATTTATCTTTTTCCAATGTGGGATACAAAACTTTCTTTTATCTTCTACTTTTCTTCATGTTTTGTATAATATATATAAACAAAATTATTATTCAAATATATTCTTGATTGATAAAAATAAATAATTATTGAGAAATATGATTTGTATATAAAAAATATTTATTAGTATAATAATTATTGTTAGGTTTATACAATTTGTATAAGAATTATTCTTTCAATGTGTATAATATTATTTATTAGTTAACATATACATAAATTTATAAACCTAAGCAAATCATTAATGATAAATTTATGTATATGTTAACTAATAAATAATATTATACACATTGAAAGAATTCTTATACAACTTGTATAACCTAACAATAATTATTATACAAATAAATATTTTCTATATACAAATCATATTTCTCAATAATTTTTTATTTTTATCAATCAAGAATATATTTGAATAATAATTTTGTTTATATATATCATACAAAACATGAAGAAAAGTAGAAGACAAAAGAAAGTTTTGTATCCCACATTGGAAAAAGATGAATGGATGCTCTAAACATGTAGTTATAAAAGAAAGTACTTCAACATATTTTTCCCACATCGAAAGTGGAACATAAAACATTCAAGGATGTCTCTATAAAAGAGAAATAACCAAGAATGATTTTGTCCCACATCGAAAGTGGAACATAAATCATTCAAGGATGTCTCTATAAAAGAGAAACAATCAAGAATGATTTTGTCTCACATCGAAAGTGGAACATAAAACATTCAAGGGTGTCTCTATAAAAGATAAACAACCAAGAATGAGTTTGTCCCACATCGAAAGTGGAACATGAACATTCAAGGATGTCTCTATAAAAGAGATACAACCAAGGATGGTTTTATAAATTCGCAACCCCATCAAATATATAAGGGCTATTACGAATTTCTTGTATTCATTTGTTTGTAAAAATTGATTTTAAATATAAAAATCAATTTTTATAAAATTCGGTTGAACCGGCGGTTCAAACCGCCGAACCGCCGGTTCACGGTACACGATTTCGCCGACCCTGAACCGGCGGTTTGAACCGCCAGTTCAAAGCGGTAAACCGCCGGTTTTGAACTGCCGATTCACGGTTCACGCATCCTTTGACCATGAACCGGCCCGTTGGAACCGGCAACCCGCCGGACGGTTCAAACCGCCGGTTCCGATCCCGGTTTCGGTTCATGAACCGGCGGGCCTGAACCGTCGGTTAACCGCCGAGCCGGTTCGGTTTGTGCATGCCTACGTATGCTACTCCATCGTCCCTTTCTCCCTCACTTTCAAAATCAGGGCAATCCACCTCTTCTCCTTTCTCCCTCTCGACGGCACCGGTCTCGGGCCAATCAAGACGTCGCCGGTGAGCGACGACATCCGGCCCTCCGCCTGATTCTTGCCGTTGCCAGAGAGCGCCTATCGATCTCTCTCTCAATTCACTCCCAAATTGCATAAATGAGATAAACCCCCATATTGAAACTACAGTCGCCTCACTTCTCTACTTCGCCTCTTCCGGCGACTCCGACAAACCCAGCTCCGCCGAATTAACGGCAGTGAGTTCCCTCACACGATTTCTCGTCTTCTTCTTCTCTACCTCTCTCGATTCTTCCTTGGAGACTTGCTGTCGTAAACACTCCTTCGGCGCTACCGAATCGCCGGCACTCTCACTGTGAGAGCTCGCTCTCTCTCCGTCGAGCTCCCCGGAAGGCAGTGACACCATCGCCCCTCTCTCTATCTTCACTCGGCGTCGCCGGCACCAGCCTCTGCTACCTCGCGCTGCTGCTCCAGCAGCGCCGCTTCTCCGGAGCTCCGTTCTCACTCGACCCCCGCCGGACAGCCCCTTATGCTAAGCTAAGCCCTCTATCTAGTTTGCTACTAACATAATTATGTTCGATGTTTAAGCAGTAGCTATGTGAGCTCAAGGTTTCTTGAATTGATTTGTTTTGTTGTGGTGAACCTTTGGTTCATCTCTTGATATTGAATTAGCTAAGGCAGCTTATGATCAATTTGTCTCTTGTTTTGTGAGGTGAGGTTCCTAAAGCTCTGAGTCTTGAGCTTTAACCATGATGTTCTATACTTGCTATTGTTATGAGGTTTCTATAGCCACGATTCTAAGTTCTTGAGCCTAGCATGATGTCTTGAAACTAAAGGAGAGGGTGTGTGGAAGTTTGTGGTGAAGTTTGGGATTGAGATAGTGTGTGGAAGGAAGTGGGGAAGGGCTGTTTTTATAGCAAAAATTCTTGGACTTTTGTGGCAGACATTAGGAGCTTCTACTCCTACTTTGAGCTATTGTCTCCTTCCTCTTTTGAATTTGGCTATGAGACTTTCTTGCTTATTTTGTGTAAGCTGATTCCAGCCTTGGTCTTGTGGAAGAAAATCTTATTCACTTCTATTTTAAGCTTAAAAGATGAGCTCACATCACCTTGTACTATTTGTATCTATCTCTATTATGGTGAAAGTTTGGGGAGGAGACAGGTTGGCTAATCTTACAACATTGATTTGTGGGGATTTGCCTTTCTCCTTTTGAGCTTAGGTGGTGATCTCATCTTGAGGTTTCTACTGCCTCTTTTCTCCTAATGGAAGATTTGGAGGATCTTGATTCTTATCCCCACTTTGAACTTTGGCAGGAGTTGCTTGATGGGAACATGGAATATTTGGCATTCTTACTAGATTGATGAAAATCCAAGACTTCACCTTTTTGGTTGAGAAAATCTCTAACCCCTTTTGGTGTTTGACTTGTAGGATAGGCCGTCACATTTGGAGCTTGGCGGCTGTGAGATCGAGAAGGATGGAGGAGAAGAGAGAAGATTTACTTACATCACTATTTTGTCTCATTTTCCTCTTTTGACTAATCCTCATCCTAAGATAGGGATAGATGAAAGTTGTACTCCCATTCCCATGTAATACTAGGTATTGGAGCCCGTAAAGTAAAAGTGTAGTATTCCTGGTTTTAGTATCATGATGTAACAACTTGCATGTATCCACTATTCTTGTATTTCAACTTTTCCAACAATTTGTAATTCAAAACTTAAATTTCCTTGCACTTTAATTTCCAACCGTCTCTTCATCCTAAATTTTTTTTATACTCCGAAATCTGCGCACGAAAAACTCGGGGTGTTACACGGTCAGTTCTGAACAAAGAAAAATAAGAATTTCACAACCTAGATAAGCCTAGACTGCCTATCGTGATAGGTTGCAATGTCAGTCCGCATATTTCTAGCCTTACTGAAATAAGATGACATTGGTGTGGTAGCACTGAATTGGATCTAACAGCAAGACGAGTTTTTATGCTATCTACTGAAGGACGAGGTCTTGATAATTAATTTCTTAATCAATGTACGTTAGCATTGAACATACGGTATTGATTATGCACTACTTTGACTTACCAAATGGTGCAGGTTTTTCACAACCCAAGAATCCTGGTATATTGGGTAGTGGTGATTGATATATAGTGGTGTTAGGATTGCTTTTATATTGAATAATGCGCGAGATGAGTCTCGTTTGATAACGTCCACAAGAGGAGCTCGAAATAAGGTTTTATTATTCGGAACCTAGCTAGTTGGAGTTTGATTACTCTATGAATAATAATAAATAAGCGTTTCTTTTTAAGTCCACTCTTGGAGTTAATAATATGTTAAATAATTAAGTCCATAGCAGACATTAATTAATTAATTGGCGTTTCTATCTTAAACGAGAGAAATTGATAACAAACAAATGGAAACCCGGAATACTTGTAATTTCGGATTTGGATGGGCAGTACAATATTACTTCTGTAGTGGCTGCTCGTAATATTCCAATATAAGCTTATATTAAATTGTGGGTTCAATTTAATTAGCAAGAAGCTAATTGGGGGAGGCTGTATCCAAATTCTTCCATAGATCCCTGACTAGGCCCAATATGTGACTTATTATAAATATGAGAATAAAGGAGACAAAAATATACATTATTTTCCTTCGCAATTTTCGTCCCCCTCTCTGTCTTGAAGAGGGACGATTTTCAGCTCCCTCCGTGAGCAGTTTCCGTCTTCTTTATTTGAGTCCTAGTATTCTGGTAAGATCAGCCCACACTGATATCAGTTTACAGTCCGAGAACCAATCAGAAGATCCGTGGTTTAGTACTCAAGATCTTCACGTGGAGAAGGCGCTAGCTATCTTCGATTCTTTGGAGAATCAACGAGGTAAATTGGCTAACTCCGCAGTAAGCATGTTTTAGGTGTTAATTGCGCTAAAGCATGTTTGAATTTAAGTTATGAGCATGTTACATGTGAGAATTACGCGAATAGATTTTGTCTAAATAATCTTCTAAATAGATCAGAATTTTATGTGATCCGTTAGAACGCACGCTTCCGCTGCCAACCCCTTCAGACACATCATTGTTGAAAGTAATTTGTGTTTTGAAAATAAATATATATTAGTTGTTTGATTCGAGGGTATTCTTTGGGGCCTAAGGGATTGTTTATTTGAGAATGATATATGTGCTAAAGGAATTATCAATATGTTATGAATGACTCAAGGTATATGATCTATTGATTGAGTAAAGAAAGTGATAAAGTTGGCAGGAGGATGATATGTTATAAGATGATGAATCTGACAGGTAACCTGTTATTATCCAAAGTATAGTCTGATTGTTATGATTATGTTTGTTACATGGTTTGACAGAATTTCTATTATAAAAAAAATGGTAATATTGATTGATATTAGATTGGGAGTGGGACGTAAATATGAATAGATGTATACAACATTCCAGGTAATAAAGTGATTGTTTTGTAATAGCGTTATAAATTGAAATCTTAGGGATTATATTCTTGAATGCAGTTACACTACGAGCTTAAGCTCACTCCCCTCTCTTCTCCCTTTGCAGAATATAGTAGTCAAAGATCTCGCTAGTTGGGCAACTGCGCGTGTCAAGTCACTATCTCTTTTGTCGATAAAGTTGAAGTGGTATACGTGGCATGCTTAATTGAGGTTTTATAAATATGTATAGTTAGGATAGATTCTTTTTGTTGTAGCATGTTTCTAAGTATGCATTAGTGTGTCTGGTTGTATGTCTCAAAACAAAAAAAAAAAAAGAAGACACATACAGATAAAAAGTAAATATGAGGTTAAGCGTATCAAAATGTGACACCAATTATTCATTTTCATAAAACGAGCAAGGGGTGTTACAGTCTCTTATACGTTTAAATATGTAATGAACATCCATTAAATGTAAAACATAACAATATTATAACAAAAATAATTTGTTTTATTCCTTGAAAAATAAAATAAGAGTTTTTACATTATTCAATCACTCGAAATGTGATTTCTAGTATACAAACTTTAACATTATTGACTCAATTCACTATATCGTAACTAATTAGAATTTGATATATGATATATTTATACTAATTGGGTTTACGACTTTGATTTTGAGATTTCATAATTTTAATTTTTTATATTAAAAATTTTAATCTTTTAAGCTCTAAAATTTTGGAACTTTGTGTTGATCTCAATAAAAAAATAGTTATAATATTTCTAATTCATATATTATTTAATATTTTAAAGATGTATAGTTAATATTTTCTCTTTTTCTTTAAAAAATATTAGAGTTCTTGGTTTATTCACTAAATCATTGACAAATTAATATTTGAATATGATGGGATAGTACTCTCTCCGTCCCGCACTACTTGCACTTATTTCCTTTCTGGGTGTCCCAAGTTATTTGCACTCTTTCCATTTTTAGTAACAATTTATAACTACAGTCGTAATTGTTGACTTTGTCTATCACTCATTCCTTAATCTCCGTGCCCAAAAGCAAAGGTGCGAGTAGTGCCGGACGGAGGAGGGAGTATAATTTATACTGATTGAGTTTGTGGTTTTTATTTTAATTATTCGTTCCAAAATTTTAATTTCATTAAATTCTTAATTTGAGTGATAAAGTCTAACTAGTACTAGTCAATTAAAATTAAAAAAATTATTATATGTAACGAAACTATAGAAAATAACACAAAACTACGATAACACAAAAAAAAATGCTTCATCGTAGTAACTATATTATTTTATTATACAATTCAAATTTGAATAAAAAAATGTTTTATTTTAAATTTTTTCATATATTAAAATAAATGATTTCATTGTTGTATATTTTAGAATATTTAAATAAAAGAACGAGCTATAAAAGAATAGTAGTACTATATTAAGTTATCGAATTATTTTATAAATAAATATAATATTTTAGTTGTATAGTGTGTTAATTAATACTACTATAATGACAAATTTATAATCTGAATTATTATTTTTAAACAAGTATTAAATTAACTGGACAAAAGTATATATATACATATGAATTTTTTTGAAATCCATTTATAACTTTAATGGATGATTCAAGTTTATCTCTAATTAATGAACATGCATTTAGATAAATGTATTTAATTTGATTTAATTTTCCTTAACTATATATATCCATTTAATATGATATTAGGGTAAATTAGTCACAATATAAAATATAGTTACGACAAAGTGACATAGAGGCATTATGGTATAGAGGCATTATGTCTCTAAATCACTACCTCTCACGTAAATCATTGTTGAAAAGATAAATATATTAACAGTTTGAAGGGATTATTCTAAATTTTGTCTTGATTGGCTTTAGCGGTAGTAAACCCGGTGGTGGCGGAAGATGAGACGACGGAAGAATGTGTCAAGGTGGAACTTGAGAGTTGGTAGTGTGGAACCGAGTAAATTGTGGCATATGATACAAAAAAATACAAGAAAACACTAAAAATTACTCCTTCCCTCCACCATTAAGAGTCCCGATTTACCTTTTAGTCTGTCTCCCATTAGTATTCTCGATTCACTTTTACTATAAATGGTAGGTACACCTCACTTTCCACTAACTCATCTCACTCAAATTCTATTATAAAACTAATACTCCCTCCGTCCGTGAAATGTTGTCCAGTTATTCCATTTTCGTCCGTCCGTGAAAAGTTGTCCACTTTGCTTTTTTCTAATTTTGGTAAATGGTTCCCACTTTCCACTAACTCTTTACACTCACATTCTATTATAAAACCAATATATAAATGTCAGGCCATTCCACTAACTTTTTAAACTCACTTTTCTTAAAACTCGTGCCAAGTCAAACTTGGACGATATTTACTGGACGGATGGAGTATATAAAACTATGTGTCACATTTCATTATCTTTTCTAACCCACTTTTCTTTATATTTCCTAAATCCGTGTGAACTCAAATGAAACTCTTAATGGCGGATGAATGAAGTATTATTTTTTAATTAAGAACTATAACCTGTCGCACTGACCCCCAACCCATTCGGGCTAACCTGTTTAACCCGTCAACCCTAATGGGCTAATCCATTTAGCTCGTTTTGTATTCGGGTTATGAAACTGCAGTCCTAACCAGCTTATTTTATCACTGGATTGACATCCCTATAAATAACAGATGCACATATCATCAAAATGAGTGACGTAAAACATGGCATTCACATTATGCACCAAATGAACGAGGAAAAGTTTAATTTATAGAGTATTAATATGGGATCATTTTTTAATTTTTATAATTACATTCTGAAAATTTGGAAATTGGAGTTGCTCTTTTTATCTCTCCCGTCCTTTTTTTCTGTTTTGTTGTGCCAGGAGAAGTTTTGGAAAAGAATGATACGCCTGTAAATATATACGATTATATTTGGAGAGAGAGAAGGTGAAGCAATGGGGTGTTTCCTCTGCTCTGGCGAATCGTCAGTTTCCAAGAAGGACCCCAAGAAAAGGATAATTGATAGAAAAACTAACCGGTGTGAAACAAGCAATCATGCGCAAAACTCACAAGGTATCATTTTCAATTGTGTTTTGGATCGTTTTTATCCTTCCGTATGATCTAATTTGATGAATGCATTTTCCAACAAACATGTTTCTGGAATTGTAAATGTGGGATCTTTGAATTTACGTGCATGTTGTTTTATATCCATAGGAAATTCTTGGTATTGAATTTGAATCTTAAAAATCTTAGGATTTTGATTTTTTTTTCTTAGAATTTACATTCATGTTTCGTGTATCCATAAGAAATTCTTAGTAATATTAAATCTAGGATTTTGATAAATTTTTTCCTTTGAATTCCTTTTCAGATTAATTTTTGGGAGGTGAAATTGAAATTTCTTCTTCTTTTTTTGTTTAATTTATATAGGAATGGCTACATTGCATCACACAATCTCAGTATCTGTTGCTGTTTTGTTGCATAGATATGCGTAAATTTAGTTTGCCTAATGTTGCGAGGGAAGATCGCCCTGTTGCAAAGGAGGAGTCAGATGGCAGTGGTGGTAATGACGAGGCCAAAGTGCGGACTTTTACCTTTGCCAACTTAGCTGCTGCAACCCAGAATTTCAAGGGAGACAATTTCCTTGGAGAAGGAGGTTTTGGAAGAGTTTATAAAGGTCGTTTGCTAGACACCGGTGAGGTCAGTGACATTCCATATCAAGTCATTATTTTCGTCTTCAAGAAAACTTGTTAAAATTTTGTTGCATTGCAGCTTGTGGCTGTCAAGCAGCTTGATCGCGGTGGGTCTCAGGGGATTAGGGAGTTTGTGGTTGAAGTTATGACGTTAAGTATGGCTAACCACCCCAATCTTGTTAACTTGATCGGGTATTGTGCTGAGGGTGATCAGAGGCTGTTAGTCTACGAGTACATGCCTCTAGGTTCTCTCGAGGATCACTTACACGGTATGCCTGTTTCTTGTTTTCCCCTTTACCTTGCATCTTAATTAGCTCTGCTACTTTGTCCTCGCAGGCCCTAAACTGAAAAGAAAGAAGCTGGACTGGAACACAAGGATGAATATAGCAGCTGGTGCAGCCCAAGGCTTGGAGTATATGCACGACAAGATGAAAACCCCCATTATATATCGAGACTTGAAGGGTTCGAATATTTTGTTAGGGGATGGATATCATCCCAGACTATCCGACTTTGGTTTGGCTAAAGTTGGGCCTTGCGGTGATCAGAGTCATGTTTCCACCAGAGTAATGGGCACTTATGGATATTGTGCCCCCGATTATGCGATGACCGGACAACTCACCTTCAAATCAGATATCTATAGTTTTGGTGTTGTGCTTCTGGAGATTATCACGGGAAGGAGAGCCATTGACCATAGAAAATCTGGTCCAGAGGCAAATCTAGTCTCATGGGTAAACTTCTCTAGTTTCTACACTTTACTGTGTAGTGTTTTTATCGCCATACGAATCATTATGAAGTAAACTAGCTCGTTTATGAAGATTTGTCACATCGGTTACAAGCGTTATTTGTTAGCTTATAAGGTCCAGTGCTTATGTTTATAGTCCATGTCTAACAGGGTAAACTTTTTGAATGATTTTAGTTAAAAGTTTGTCATGATGTTGACAAAATAATAGCAATAAAAAATGTGTTATATCAACACAATGTCAACGGTTGACGATGTGTTCTCATCAAAATCTTGAAAATTTACACTATATTGAGGAGGAGTTTGGAGTTTGTACAGTATTTAGAGTTTTCAGAATTACATCCCCACTCGAAAAATTACTCATTATTCTGGCCTTGTGAAGTACACAAATATTTGCTGTCCCAAAGTGTGAAATCACACAACTAAATCAACTTCTACATATCTGCCCGCACCTTTTGTCAGTTGAATGCTGCATAGCTAAATCTTAGTTTGATTTGTATTGTTGGATTTGCTGATATTTTCTGACGATTTTAACAGGCAAGGCCGTTATTCAAGGACCGGAAAAGATTCCACCAAATGGCAGATCCAGCGTTGGAAGGGCAATACCCGGTGAGAGGGCTGTACCAAGCTCTAGCAATCGCTGCAATGTGCGTCCAAGAGCAACCAAACATGAGGCCCCTCGTTGCTGATATTGTCACGGCCCTCAACTATCTTGCCTCACAGACCTATGATCCGAGCGTCCCAGGCCCCAATACTCTGCGTAGCAGATCAAAAGGAAATAGCGAGCGCAACAACCACAACGACAACCAAGTCCAGGGACGGCTCAGTATCTAGTTGCTTCCACTCTCATCATTTTTTACCATCACATGGAGTTAACTCCTACTCAGCTCTTTATGTAAATCCACACTTTTGGAGAAATAAATATACAAGCTATTATAACATCGGCTTTGGAAGTTACATTTCTCAAAGATTGAGAGAGGCTGTGTAGAGCTATGATTGCCTTGTGTATGGAGCTTATTTTTCTCAATATATACACTTTAGGGATGTATTCAAATATTACTCCATCCGTTCCATAATAGTGGAGAGATGAAGAGAGAATAAAGTAGGAAAGAGTAAATTAAGAGAGAAGAAATATATTGATTTTTGCTAGAAAATGAAATGATTCTACTATTATAGAACGAACCAAAATAGTAAAATGAGTCCACCATTGTGAAACGAAAGGGAGTAGTATATTTTATATGCTAATATAACTAAAACTAATCTGTACAAATTGGTTTATGGTACATCTCTTCCAGGATCTTCATCATCTCCTTCGTGGATGTTGTTGTAGTTGTGTGATACCCTACATCTTTGGACCTTTGATAGTTGAATCACGCTCATCACTATTTTGTCCATCAGCTCCCATTGTTCCATCTTTTTAAGTTTAGATAGTAGGGCCTAATATAGATATTTACCATACATGCTATCCTCAATCTGCTTCTTCTGATACCCAAAATCAAACTATTCCACATTAATCTTTCTGTCAATCCCATCATGATTTTTGTCTCTCGAACCGTAGACTTAATACCAGTTGTTGAGGAATAAACACAAATAATAACAAATATAAAAGATCTGAACGTAAGAATTGTTACCTTGTTCAATACGAAGTGTAGTTCCGTCTGGGCGATGACAAGTTAGTGTTAGAATATTGAAGACAAATCATGAGGAAATCAAATCATGTAAACTAAGGAAAGAATCATGTAATTATTGTGTAATTGATAGCACCCAAAATTAGGGGATTCTTACCATATGTAATTATAGCAATCCTCTATATTATGAGGATTGCTCCATTGATGAATATAACACACAGAAAAACGTCCCCAACATGTCTTCTTCTTCCCTCTCGGTAATCCAATTCAATATGGTACCAGAGCAGGTTGAGCAATAGGGACTCAGAATATAACATCATCATCGTCCAAATACCAATCTCGAACCCCCGGCCAAGAGGCAAAAATCTGCAATCATCAGAAAAACGATGTCAGAATCGGAGAACGAGAATAAGAGTTCGATGGTGACTGTCCCGGACGACATCACAATGAAGTTTGCAGAGTTTCTTCGACACCTCCAGACCGTACCAATTCCCCCACGATCGACGACGGTAAACGCAGACAACCTCGGTGAGGTAGTCGTCTCAACCAAGTTATCGGGAGACAACTACCCACTATGGGCGAACCTAGTCAAACGTGCAATTGGGGGAAAGGGTTTAACCTCTCACATATCAAAGGATTCAGAACCTCCGGCAGAAACCGATCCCGGCCACGAGACATGGCAAAAATTGGATCACTGCGTGTTCGGATGGATCATCAACAACATGGAGCCCGAACTTGTGAACGAGGTATCACAATACCCTACTGCACGAGGACTCTGGGAGGGGCTAGCCGTGACATACGGCAGCGGAGGAGACTCGCTTCAAGTATACGATCTGCACCGAAAAGCAAGCAACATCAAACAGGGCGAATTGACCCTCGAACAACTGTGGAACCGACTCCAAAGTATTTGGATGTCGATCGACAGAAGGAAGCCAAATCCAATGAAGGACCCAGAAGATATCACAATCTACAACCGAGAGAGACAGGAGACCAGGCTCTTCCAATTCTTAATGGCCCTCAACGACGGACACGAAGCAACCCGAAGAGAAATCCTCAAACGGTAGCCCCTGCCCTCAGTCCGGGACGCCTACGCGACCGTCCGGCGTGAAGCAACCAACGACGGAGTTCTAAAACCCCAGATCGCCGATGGACCAGAACCCCAAACCAACGGCGGAATCGGGATTGGGCTTGCTTCGCGTGGCGGAGGACGGCCGGGGCAGACCCCGAATCGAGGAGAGGATCGTCGAATCGACGAGGACCGGAATCGATTGGTTTGCGGTCACTGCGGGGGGAGAAAACACACCAAAGATCAATGTTTTCTCCTCGTCGGCTACCACGAATGGTGGGACGAAATGAAGAAGCGGAGGGCCTCGCGAAATTTCTCGAACAGGGGAAACAGAGTCGCTCCGGCTGCGGGGGACAGAAACCGGGCTACCGGCGCCGCAAATGCAGCGGGCAGCACCGGACCCACCACCACTGGAAGGAGCGACGCAGCCGAAACGGAGAACGCAGCGGCGGCTCAAATTGGAGAAGGAATCGCGGCGGCTAGGGTCGGAGAAGGTAAAGAGGGGTTTGATTCTAAATTAAACCCCTCACTTCCGCCTTTACTTCAATTCAGTCCCCCCAAATCCGGAATATATGAAAAAATACCCCATTCTCTATTTATGCGGCCCCCGAATAACCTTAAATTAGAGATTGACCCCATATATTCTCACATTGTTGGAAAAAGGCCCCCAGACTCTAGGAAATTAGAATTTGAGCCACAAATTAATTGCAAAAACAGTTTTCAAGTCCTAGAAAATATGTCTGCAGCCTATAGCATGTCTGAATCCTCACATAAGGATAAAGATTGGATTTTCGATTGTGGGGCAACCGACACTATGTCATTTGATGAGTCTGATTTTACTGGGATAACTAAACCTCACAAAAAGTACGTTCAAACGGCCAATGGGGAATTACTTACTGTCCAGGGAACGGGAACCATTCAGATTTCAACCGCTCTAAAAATCTCAAATTGTCTATATGTGCCGACCTTGTCTCATAAATTGTTGTCGGTTAGTCATGTCACGAAAGAACTGAATTGCACCTTACTAATGCAACCATCCTTTTGCATGTTACAGGATATTCAGACGGGGACGATTGTTGGGCGTGGCACTGAGCGACGTGGTCTCTACTATGTGGATGAGGTAGCTCAACAGAGTATCGCGATGCTGACTCACGGATCCACAAACAGACATGCTTGGCTATGGCATCGTCGCTTAGGACACCCATCACTAGGTTATCTTAAAGTTTTGTTCCCTAGTTTTGATAAAATTTCTCGTCTGGATTGTGATACATGTTTTTTGGCTAAGAGTCATCGACATTCTTTTAAACCTAATGATACCCGTGTGGATCAAGTTTTTTCCCTTATTCATTCTGATGTGTGGGGACCAGCGCCTGTTACGGGTGGTCAAGGGTTTAGATATTTTATACTTTTTATTGATGACTGTTCACGCATGACATGGATCTATTTCTTGAAATCTAAGTCAGAAGTTTTTGATAAATTTGTCATGTTCTACACTTTCGTGCAAACCCAATACAAGAAAAGTATACAAATCCTTAGATCTGATAATGGGGGGGAGTATGTCAATGCCCAAATGCAACAATTTTTTGCCAACAAAGGCCTCATACACCAAACCACTTGCCCTCACACACCAGAACAAAACGGGGTAGCAGAACGAAAGAATAGGAAACTCCTTGAAATGACTAGAGCCCACCTTATAGAATCCAAAGTCCCAAAATCTTTTTGGCCCGAAGCCATGGCTACCTCTGTCTACACCTTAAACCGTCTGCCCACTAAAGGACTCAACAAAAAATCCCCTATCCAAGTCCTATCTAAACATACCCAAATACCTCTTCCACTCACCCTTGAACCCAAAATCTTCGGATGCTCCACCTTCATTCACATACCCAAACATGAGAGGACCAAATTCTCCCCATGCGCGGTAAAAGGTGTCTTCCTAGGATATGCCCAACAACAAAAAGGTTACCGGTGCTACGACCCCAAAACCAAACGCATGTTCATCACAATGAACTGTGATTTCGTAGAAAATGAGTACTTTTATCACCAACTCAGCGGTCAGGGGGAGGGAAAACAACCAACAGAAACTGTGAGTGACCCGCTAAGTTTGTTTCCAAGTATCCTTACCAGCCCTACGCCAAGTCCCGGTCTCGATGTGGGTCCAAACGAGAAGGTTAGCTTTAACACAGAGCAGGCCTCAAACACACCGTCAGAGACCACTGAACCTAGTGACGAGCTCCCTATCGCCTCGACTGATAATCCTGAGGTAAGAAATTCTGGTCCAAGTGAATCAACTGTTATTGAGACTGACCTTGAGCGTAGAGAGGAGACCATCCAAGATGAGACTGGCACATCAGAACAACACATTCTTCCACCACGAAGCAATAGAGGAGTGCCCCCAAAAAGATACTCCCCGGATTGGAAGGGAAGAAAGGCTCGCTACCCCATTGCCTACTCCATGACTGCCCAGATGACTGAAATGGCAAGAGCATTTGAAGCTGCCCTATATGAAAATGAAATCCCAAACTCAGTGGAGGAAGCAATGAAGCACAAACACTGGAGAGAAGCCATGAAAAAAGAGATGGATGCTCTTCTCAAGAACAATACATGGGAAAAATGTGTGCTACCAGAAGGGAAACGACCAGTCGGATGTAGATGGATCTTCACCATAAAAAGACGAGCCGATGGTTCCATTGAGAGATACAAGGCAAGGCTGGTAGCAAAAGGCTACACTCAGACGTATGGGATTGACTACGACGAGACTTTCTCACCGGTAGCTAAAATGAGCACAGTAAGAATTATATTGTCTGTTGCAGCAAATCAGAACTGGCCTCTACATCAGCTCGACGTTACTAACGCATTCTTGCATGGAGAACTGAAAAAGGAGGAAGAAGTATACATGGAAGTCCCACCTGGCTATTCTGGTGAATTCGGCCCAGGAGAAGTATGTCGCCTAAAGAAGACGTTGTATGGTCTGAAACAGTCACCCAGAGTATGGTTTGGGAGGTTCAGCCAGGCAATGCAGAAGCATGGATACCAGCAAAGCAACTCAGATCATACTCTTTTCCTCAAAAAGGAAGGTGAAAACATAACTTGTCTCCTAATCTATGTGGATGATATGATAATCACAGGAAATGACTCAGCTGAAATCAAGAAGCTACGAGAAAATCTGTCTCAAGAATTTGAGATGAAGGATCTAGGAGACTTGAAGTACTTTCTGGGAATTAAGGTTCTACGATCAAAAAGGGGGATATTTCTGCGACAGAAGAAATACGTCCTCGATTTGCTAACAGAGACAGGGCTACTAGAATGCAAGCCAGCAGAGACGCCAATGGTACAGAACCATGGTTTGAAGATAGAGGAAAGAGCAAAATCAGCAGACCGAGAACGCTACCAACGCTTGGTTGGAAAGTTGATCTATCTAGCCCATACACGACCAGATATCGCATATGCAGTTGGAGTGGTAAGTCAATTCATGCACAAACCACAAGAAGAGCACATGAATGCTGTGATAAGAATAGTGAGATATCTTAAGGGGATAGTTGGCTACGGAGTCTTGCTTAAAAGAGAAGGACAATTGGAAGTCTCAGGCTACACCGATGCTGACTGGGCGAGCAACCCAATCGATCGAAAATCAACAGCGGGATACTTCATGTTCATAGGAGACAATCTTGTCACATGGAGGAGTAAAAAACAGAAAGTAGTCGCACTCTCTAGTGCTGAGGCCGAATTTCGAGGGGCAAAAAGTGGAATAACTGAGATTCTATGGATACGAAGGCTCCTGACAGAAATAGGCTTTCCACCAACTCAGAAGAGTCAACTGTTCTGTGACAACAAGGCTGCAATCAGCATCGCCGAAAATCCAGTCCAGCACGACCGAACGAAGCATGTGGAGATTGATCGACACTTCATCAAAGAGAAGATAGAGAAGGGAATTATTGAGTTACCCTTTGTCCGCTCAGAAGATCAGCTGGCAGATATCCTAACCAAAGCTGTTCACCCCGAAGGTGTTTGAAGAAGTAATAGGCAAGCTAAGTATCGGAGATGCCGTCACTTAGCTTGAGGGGGAGTGTTAGAATATTGAAGACAAATCATGAGGAAATCAAATCATGTAAACTAAGGAAAGAATCATGTAATTATTGTGTAATTGATAGCACCCAAAATTAGGGGATTCTTACCATATGTAATTATAGCAATCCTCTATATTATGAGGATTGCTCCATTGATGAATATAACACACAGAAAAACGTCCCCAACATGTCTTCTTCTTCCCTCTCGGTAATCCAATTCAATAGTTAGAGCTTTTCATTATATAATTTTTTGGATTTAATTTGCAGTGAGAGAACAACTCTATTATAGAAAAAAACAGAGCTCCAATTTTAGTCACTCTTGAAAACATATCATCTACTATTAATCTAATTGTTTAGATATTAAGAAGTAGCAAATGAATAGTTTGATTTGATTAATGAAACGATGAGATTAGATATATCATTTTGTAGTGATCAGAATCATATACATAATGTTTACAAATTCCTGCATTTTTATGCCGTCATGGGACACTACTTCGATCTCCTTAACGGCTGGTTGTGACCTTTTCATGCGTTATGTGGCTAGATCATCAGCTTTAGATCGTGAAGACTTCGGTTCAGCCAAGTCCCGACTACTTGAGCGTGCTGAGAAGTTTGGCGAGATACCATATAAGGTGTTCATTTTGTTTGATAGTTTTGCGTTTTCAACATCATCTTGAATTGAAAGATGTTAGTATGCCTTGAATCTGTATAGTTTGCCGCTAGCCGAACGGGGGTCTCGATGTGTGCCTATTAATATAGAAGTAGGGGGCATAACTCTGATATACGAAAAACAATCTGAATACAATATGTTCTCCGTTTTCTGCCCGTGGACGTAGCCAACACAACGTTGGTGAACCACGTAAATTCTGTTTCTTTAGGTTTCTGTTTTTATCGATTACACAATTGCTCTATTATGTCACAACTAAATATTTAATGAACCTTTCTCATGAGGAGGATAATAGCTATGCTCAGTCAAGATTTCATATTTAATGGCTGCACCACTTTGGTCCATGGCTTCTCCAGGGTTGTGCTCGAAGCTTTGAGAACATCAGTTGAGAATAAAAAAAGTGTTTCGAGTTCCCTGCACAGGTAACCTTGTTACCTCGTAACTAATCTGGATGAATAAATAGTTCTTGACTTGACTCAGCAACCTTTTGAATTACTCCCTTGGTCCAGGAACAAAAATCTCATTTTTTTGAGCACAGGTTTTAAGAAAAATTAAGAAAAGTGGATAGAAGAAAGTTTGTGTAATATGAGTCTCACTTAAATATATTAGTTTTGAATGATATGTGAGTGAAATGAGTTTGTTGAATGTAAGTCTTTTTACCATTTATGTTAATTATGAACTGGGACTCCTATTCGCGCACTGACCAAAATGAAAAACGAGACTCATATTCACAGATATAGAGGGAGTATTTGACTTCATCACACCACCTTATTAGTAATATTAGATTTGAATTTCAAACTTGTGGAAAAAACGTGTAGACAGAAAGAAGAGTGAAAAGAGTGACCCAAAAACAAATCCGTACAGGCTTGACCCAGAGCGGACAATATCAAACTAATATGCAGTCGATGATCCTAACATGAGTACAAAACAACACAAATAATGCTAAAAGTTCCTTAAACGAGCATGGTGTCCATGTAAACTTCATTCTCTCCTACCGTTGTTCCCCTCTCTCTCTCTTTGCTAGCTCTTGGCTAGCCATGGTGTCACCGGCGAGCCACGCCCACTGTCATTAGTTGCTCCCCCTCGATCTCAATCTCTCTCTGTCTCTGCACACCTATCTCTCTCTCAGTTGCTCTTCTCTCTTGCACTCTGGACCGTTGTCTCCTCGTTGGACCGCAGTCGTGACGCAGAGCTCACAACGAGCCCTTGCCAGCTGCTACGGCTTCCATTCCCGGACACTCTCTTTCTCATTTTTTCGAAGTCAATGCGGATCTCCTACTCCAACACTCATACCCCATTCCTACTCCAACACTCACAACACAATAAATAATGTTACAATAATGTTATAAATTATAACATTATTTATTGTGTTGTGAGTGTCGAAGTAGAAATGGAGTAGGAGATCCTTTAATTACTAACTACACATATTAATTAATACCATTAATTTTTTATTTGTGTAATTACTAATTAACTTTCCGATGGATCATTCATACTCAATTTTCACAAGCTATTAAAAACAGTATTCAATTAAATTTATAATTAAAACACTTATACATTTCGATCATGATATGAAAATTATTTCTATAAATTTATAAGCTGTATTCTATCTGTCTAAATTGCATATCATCTCGGCTAGGGAGAGTTTTAACTGATAAACATAATGTACATATATTACTGTGTAATGGTTTTTATTCACTCAGTAATGGACGATTTATGATATGTAATGTATATGTTTGCTGAGCCGTTTTTTTTTGTGATTGGCCGTGTTTGATTGTTCGGCGCACGTTTCATGTATTTCCCAAGGGTTTACCAATCCTTGGGGCTAGGGTGTAGTATGTAGTAAGTAACAAAACCGTCACCAAAGTCCATGAGTTTCAGTCATTCATCTAGGGTTTAGATATCATCTCGGCTAGAGAGTAGTTTTAACTGATAAACATAATGTACATATATTACTGTGTAATGGTTTTTACTAACTCAATAATGGACGATTTATGATCTGTAATGTATATGTTTGCTGAGCCGGTTTTTTTGTGATTGGCCGTGTTTGATTGTTCGGCGCACGTTTCATGTATTCCCTAAGGGTTTAGCAATCCTTGGGGTATGGTGTAGTATGTAGTAAGTAACAAAACTGTCACCAAAGTCCACGAGTTTCAGTCATTCATCTAGGGTTTAGATATCATCTCGGCTAGGGAGTAGTTTTAACTGATAAAAATAATGTACATATATTACCGTGTAATGGTTTTTATTTACTTAGTAATGGACGATTTATGATCTGTACTGTATATGTTTGCTGAGCTATTTTTTTTGCTATTCAATACATTGATGGTTGTACCTGAATGTTCTCCAGAATTGAAGCCCGTCGTTGGTCAAAAGTTCCTATCACTAGATTTTGCTTTTGCATTTTCCGATGTATATGCTCGCGCTGTTGGTTTTGATACTCGCAAACAAGGAATGAGAAAGACGGACGATGTTACAACTTGGTATTATGTTGTATGCAATAGGGAAGGCAAGAAGAAGTCGAACGAGGATGACCAATTGAATGCACGTTCTGGTTTTTCTATGAAACGCAGACGGTTATCCAAGCGTTGTGGTTGTAAAGCGAGTATATCGTTCAAGTTCTTCTCCGAAGGAGGACTTCCAGGTTATATTATTCAGGAGTTCAAGGAGGTTCAGAACCATTATATGGTTGAGTCAGAGCATCAACATTTTATGGCACTTAATCGAAAGTTGGATGATGTACATCACAAATTCATTCTTGACTGTTCCAAGGCTAATATAGGCCCCACACTTACCTTTAAGGTGTTGAAGGAAATTCTCGGTGGGTTTGAACTTATCGGTTGCACTGTCGGGGATATCGGGAACGCTTCTCGAGACATCAAAGTATACACACATGGATTCGACGTGCAAATGGTGTTGGATGATATTGCTAAGAAGAAGGAAATGTCCGAGGCGTTCACATATCACTACGAAGTTAATGCTACTAACCAGTTGGTTTCTCTCTTTTGGTATGACGGTTTGATGAAGAGGAATTACCATATGTTTGGTGATATTGTAGCTTTTGACTCCACGTACAACAGAAACAGATATACATTACAATGAATTGTATTGTACATTACAACGCATGTATTGTACATTACTCTCTGCATTACAATGCTTGTCCTATACATTATTACGTAGCTAATGATGCATTATTCGTTGGTAATGATGTTGCTGATGCATTACTCTGTGATACGCGGGTATTGTATGATCTTCACACCTTTCACGGGAAAGGACAATCATGGAAGACCTGTAACCTTCGCCGCCGGATTGGTGTGCAACGAGAAAACAGGGGCATTTGCTTGGTTGTTCAAACATTTCGTTGAATGCATGGGTGTAGCACCCAAAATGATCTTAACAGATCAAGACTTGGGCATGAGATCAGCTATTGAAGAGGTTCTTGTTGGCACTCGACACCGATGGTGTATGTGGCATATAATGCATAAGTTGGCCACCAAGGTTCCAAACAGGTTGTTGAGGGACGAAGATTTCAAGAAGGAATTCAATGACTGGTTCAACACATTGTATGTCTATAGGCAATTCTGGATACCGGGGTACTTCAGAGATTTTTCACTGTGTTTGATGATTAGGACTACGTCCATATCCGAATCGGAGAACAACTTCTACAAAAAATTTTTGAAGCCCCAAGCTAACATTGCCGAATTCTACTTAAATTTCTACAATGCCGTTGAATTTCAGCGGAACAGTAGAACAATGTTGGACTACTACACTGCAACTGCCCTGCCCATATTGGCCACTACTTTGCCATTCGAGAAACATGCTTCGACGCTGTACACCGATAGTATGTTTAAGAAAATACAAGAAGAAATTGTTGAGGGCAATGACAGATGCCGCGTGCTTGGATTTTCATCTACAGATATAGTTGACACCTACAAGTTTGGGGACAACAATCGCAATTCATATTTTGTGAGTCACGATAAGACCGATGACTCATAATCGTGAGAATGCAAACTTTTCGGTAGGTAGGGATATTTGTGTAGCCATATCTTTTTTTTGTTCAGGAATAATGAAGTGAAAAAAATCCAGATAAATACTGCGAAAGCAGGTGGATGAAGACTTCGTTAGCCAAGGTTGTACATGGGGAGTTTGATGACGCCCTACCTACCAGGTCCATTGTTGACGATAGGCAAACTATTTCAAATCAAGGGATTTCGATGTTCTATGGTTTTCTTCGACGATTTGAGACGGACATTGATGTGCTCCGTGCATTCGTAGGTGGTGTGGAAGAACTTGGTAATTCTCTTCAAGCTGTAACTCTTACAACGTCCGCCTCGGAAAAGAGGCGAATGATTGAAGAGTTTTATGGAATGGTAAGGCCTGACGTAGTTGAGGTCCATCCTCTAGATCTTGTCAGCGAGTCATCTGATTTCCAAGAGAAAAAATGCTATAAAGGAGGCTACTAGGCCTCTTAGACGGTGTAAGACGTGTGATGAGATGGGCCATCACGACTCTAGAAATTTTCTAATGCTTAAAGAGATGGCGAAGGAGAAATAGCTTTGTAAGGGCAAGAGGAAATGTTGAAGTATTTTGTACCTTACAACATTATTGGTTATGTTTTTCGGTTTAGTTTTATTATCCAACTCGTTGTCTTAGTCTTATTAGTCTTACCACTGTCTACATTTTATGCATAATAATTTTACGCTTCTAATCTGTTTATGTACATTATTATTAATGAAGTTTTACATTATTGTTTACAAGCACTTAACTTACTGTACACAATCATTCAAGTACAGTTCATTATTAGACACATTCTATACATTATACATTGCATAATTAAACTGTTAATGTACATTATTATACATGAAGTTCTACATTTTTATTCACAAGCACTTAACTTACTGTACATTATTATTCCAATACAGTTCATTAATAAGCACATTCTGTACATTATTCGGTTAATTACATCCATTATATTTTTGAGAGTCTATGATCGCATAACTCTACATACAATATCTATTTTGTTCATTATTAAAATCCAGTTAACTTGTTATACATGATTTTCTTCCTATTTTACATTATTAAGGAATGACGTGTCATTATTCGGTAATTTACATCAATTATAGATTTTGAGTTGATGACATCATACACTAATACCAAAATATGATTCTGTTTGCAAGAAACACACTACATATTGTTCAAAACATACCAAGCCACAAGTCGGCTATTTTCCATTCCAACATGAGTTATAAAAAAAATGTAGAGTTCAAACACATATAAATAGCGTTTCCAATTGTCGACCCACTTATCAAATGTATCCACTAAAACGTAGAGTTCAAACTGTTGGGGTTTGGAGCCGCTTGCACAACGGAAAACTTGTACAAACAAATAAATCAGACATAGGATCTATTTGACCGATTATGAGATTAATCTATTCACATGTTAACACGGAATTGCATGCTAGAACGCAAATAATTCATGCTCATAGAATGTAAATCCTAAACACAAATTCTACGGTTTAGAGTTACCGATTTGATTCTCCAAAGAATCGTCGATTGCTCGCGCCTTCTCCACGATGATCTTCAATACTAGACAAAGGATCTTCTGACTGGTGTCCCGAACTGTATCTCGCCATCAGGGTGGGCTGATCTTATCGAAACACTAGGACTAGAATAAAAAAGACTGAACTTTCACACGGAGGAGAGCCGTAAAACTCACGGAGGAGAATTTCACTAAAAAATCGTCCTTCTCTTAATAATTAGAGTGGGCGAAATTTTTCCCACTAAAAAATTATGTTTTCTGTCTCGTTTATTCTCCTATTTATATTAAGTTCATATTGGGCCCAGTCAGGGATCTATGGAAGGTTTTGAATATGGGCTCCCCCAATTAGCTTTTTACTAATTAAATTGAACCCACAATTTAATATAAGCTTATATTGGAATATTACGAGCAGCCACTACAGACGTAATATTGACCTCCCCATCCAAATCTAAAATTACAAGTAATCCGGGTTTCCATTTTGTTTATTATTTATTTCTCGCGCTTAAGATATAAATGTCCATTAATTAATTAAAGTCTGCTATGGACTTAATTAATTAACATCTTATTAATTCCAAGAGTGGACTTAGCAAGAAACACTTATTTATTATTCATAGAGTAATAAAACTCCAACTGGCCAGTTTCCGAATAATAAAACCTTGTTCAAGCTCCTCTTGAGGACATTATCAAATGAGTCTCTCCTCGCGCACAATTTAACATAATAGCAATTCTAGCACCGCTAGATAATGATCACCACTACCCAATATACCTGGATCGTTGGGTGACGAAAAACCCGCACCTTTGGTAAGTCAAAGTAGTAGATATTCAATACCGTATGCTCAATGCTAACGTATGTAGATTAAGAAATAGATATTTATCTAGACCTCATCTTTCAGTAGATAGCATAAAGACTCGTCTTGCTGTTAGATCCATTCAGTGCTATACCACACCAACGTCATCTTATTTCAATAAGGCTTAGAAATAATCGGACTGACATTGCAACCTTTCACGATAGGTAGCCAAAGCCTATCTAGGTTGTGAAATTCTTCTTTTTATTTTGCAAAGCATTGCATAGAACCGACTGTAGTTACCTTAAAGTGGACGACGCTCACAACCAGTCTACTAAGCAAAAGACTTAGGCTTTGTTTACTTCTTATGCATTTAAATGTTTATAAAACATCTTACAAAAGCACAAGCAAACACAATGTAATAATATATTGATTCAATTCGTGCGAAATGCTCGAATAATACTGAATCGGGTCAAAAGTGGATTGTAGAGTTTTTCCGTACACAAGCAAGATTCTATTCGTGCGAACTTGCTCGAAACATGCTTTTCAGTATACTAAACCTAACAATCTCCCACTTATACTCAAAACATGCTTTCGAGTATACCCACTGCCAAAAACTCTCCCACTTATACACAAAGCAGGTCTTGGAGCTAGATATATCGAACTACCATTCATTTCGCATCATGTTTGAAACATGTTGCCACAAATGCAATTTCTGTGAAAAATCTGCTTGGTTGTTCTCTGATAATATCTTTTGCACCACTATGTCTTTGCTGCGTACTTGATCTTTAATTAATTTCATCTCTCTATGTGATTGCTTAGCTTATGATCTCGTGTTCCTCTTGAGTTAGCCATTGCTAGAGTAAAATACTCATAGGCATACTCAAACTTACGATCAAAGCTACTAGGAGTATACTCCTAATGTAAGCACATATAATGAGGATGACTTACTCGATCACTGATTAGTCATAAGACTAAGTCAGTGTAACTCCAAGGACATTACATGAATGACTGGTAAACTAGAATATAGCAATTAGTCTTTCTCAAGTACTATGGTATATCCATTACCTCAATCAAAGTCCTTCGTCATGGTTAATATGATATATACTTGCTATGCAAAAGCAAAACTAATATCAAACTTAGTACACATCATAGCATACATGAGACATCTATCTCCAAAACTAGTCTCATAATTCTTGTTCTCACTAAGCGTCAAACGACACTTGACTAGAGACAAGACAATTCCATCTTGAAAGGTAAAAACCTTTGCATGGAAATTCTAATGCTAAAATGTTCCAAGTAATGTATAGATATAGGATTCCTAAGAGAATCTCAACATTCTTTCTAGCAATCTTAAAGACTTAGATGCTTAGAATGTAATTAGTTTTTCTTAAATCCTTTATCTTAAACTGGGTAGACAACCAGTTTCCTACGCTAGATGCCAATCTTAGTTGTTTGCAACTTTTGTAGATTTCATCATCGTAGAGTACCAATAATACCATATTTAATGCACTTTCAACTTCCTTGTGCTTACAACACATTTAAGGGCACATGTCAAATTTCAAACATTTGACAATCTTGATAAAAACACATATACTCTGACTTAGACGCTTGCCTAAGACCACAAAGGTCTTCATAAGCTTCCAATCATGTGTTCCTTGCCCTTTATTACATACCTATTAGGATGTTCCACGTAGATGATTTCTTCAAGACTTCTATTAATAGAAAGCTGTCTTGACAATCATAATACATACATTCTAATTTATGTAAGTTCTGATAGACAGAAGGATCGAATAAATCTTGGCACAACGACAGCGAGAAGATGATATTTCTCTTTGGGCATAGCCCATTGTCATTGTTTAGCCATTTGAGATCCACATTTACACTTGCAAATGTACTAACTCCCACTGACTGACACAGCCTGTAGGTAGTATTGCAAGTCTTGTAAAACATGTTGTCTATCTAAGATTGTAGTTTGGAATCTATCACCTTTCCAAGGATGAATATCCAAATGAACCAATTCTACATTGTAGTTAAAGGGAATATGTTCAAGTTAATCTAAGACCGAGTCTTGTGACACTCTTAGACCCATGAACTTGTTATGTTCCTAGGAACGCTCCCACTACGATATGGTTCTTACAATCTTGGGTGTTGAAGTTGATTTTATTAGTGCAAAATTTCTAATGGTATGAGTCCTTGGTAATGTGGAAAATTCGATATCTCTCTCTGTCTTGAGAGTTATCACGATGTTAGGCTTTTAGTTCTTCTCATGATCTTCATACGAGAATTCTATCTTTGAAGATTACAGAACTAATAATCTTACATCATTTGGGACAACCTTAAAACATACCTCAGTACTTAACTCCAATTACTTGGATACCTTTCCAACATGCGTTGGAACAACATTACACCTTGAGATGTGCTAGACTAGAGTCGCTCTAGTCCACAACTCGTGTTTTGTAGAAGGTACTGATGATGGTAGTTTCTTTAAGTTGTATCTCGTTGTATCTAACGTTTATCCCATTAATATGATAAGATTTTCATGAGTACAACTCATCACTTGATCAAACTTGTCTTAGAAAGACTTTGATTCCTTCTTACATAACTATCTCATTCTATGAAAGAATGCTTGGATTCGTTAATGGAGATTAGACTCCCACTACTGATCATAACTCTTTGCTCGTCTCCTAATTGGTGTAAACCATTGAGACTTGCTAGTCTTTCTACGTTGCACTTCTATAAGTATTATGAATCAAATGATTCTAACTCATAGTGCATCGAAAAGACATTCTCGACTTTCAAGCTATTTAATAAATTGTTAAAATCTTGATAGTCTAGATCAGTTTGAACAATAACTAAGTATTTTCTTGGCCTTAAGACTAAGAGCCATAAATACTTTATCATTCATTGTTTAAGAAGTTGATGTGTTGTTTAATACTCAATCTTGTTGCATCTATATTGTTTCAATACTATGATGCCTTAAACATCAACCATAAAACAATAATTGAGCATTAATAGCTCCCACTGCCACAAAAGCCTATTTGGACCAAGATCTCTTACTTGGAAGTTGCATTGTCATGTAAGTCATTGTCCTGCTATAAAAGAGGTCAATCCAACTTACAAAGCATCTTCACTCGCTTTAAACAAACTTTGATGACAATTCAGGCTCTCCCATTTCCATATCTAGTCTTTTGTTCAAATGAACTAGGACTTAGGAAAAATGCAGCCTTTATGAATTCGTCATCTATCATGTTACTTTCCTCTAACAGTAATATAACGACTAATGTTCTGAAGGTTTTCTACTTTTCGGTTAAACCTTCTTTTAGTCATTTCTTATTACTCCAGGTGATGACTTGAGTCAGAAACTATTTGAGTGATCAAAAGATTCCTCAAAATATTCTGTCCTTTTAGGATATTCTAATCGAATCATCTTGACAGATTCTATTGATATCCATCTTTCATCGTCACTAACCAAGACATGTCGTGCTACTTAAAAGAAAATAGCTTGACCTTATTCCTTAAAGAACTTGTCAAGTTCATGCAAAAAGCATTCTCGAACAATCTTCGTGGAATTATGTCGAGGAAATGGAGGACATGAATCATTGAGTATAATCTCCAAGTTTTAGCGATGAGAATCTTATCCATTTTAATTTCCATTCTACATAATTTTGGCATTCGAGTTCATTTCTTTAAGTATCGCAGACAAAATATGAATGACATAATGAAGATTTGGCATATAAACTTATTATCACATACTTATGCTCAATACATAATCGCAAATAACCACAAAACAATTATGTATCTTGCAACTGTAAAATTAAAATTTTGTACCCTCCAGAGGAAGTCAATACGCATTAAAATCTTACAATTTTACTGGTCACAACACCGACGAATAGTCCAGAGACCACAGAGTGGCATGGCCGCCTAATGTTGCCTAAGCAAGACCACCGAATTTAGCATTACAGAGTCTCATTTCTACAACACACTCCCATAACAATGCTCATGTGCTGCTAACAAGATCAAGCTATCCCATAAATTCTGTGTGAACTTCTGAATCTTGCAGTTTCTTAGGATTATTGTCCCCACAGAGCAGGTGGCGATAATATTGGAAACCACATTCTAGTTCATACTATTTATTTTTGAGAAATCCGCCCTCATGAACTCGCTATTTCTTAGGATTATTGTCCCCACAGATCAGGTGGCGATAATATTAGAAAAAAGCTTCATAAATTGCAGACCAATTGATGGAGACCATATACAACGCACTTGTTGTAATTATCGCTTAGATATTTTTATATGGTTTTTGCATAATTATCACATAAGCAGATAAGGCAGATAATCCACTTAAAATAGATAAACACCAAATAAACAGATAATTCCATTTAATGCACGGCATTTAAACACGCTGGATAATTAACGACAATTATTTAATCTAGTCAAGGGAGAATCAATTAAATAATTATGTTTTATCTTGGATAGTAATTATCCAAATTCAATTAGGATTTATCAAGATAGTGTTAACTATCTAAATCCATTTAGGATTATTCTCGATTTTATTCCGATAAAATCAAATCCTTTAATTCAAGACAACGTTGATATAGGATTATCATTATTTAAATCGTTCTAGGATATTACTAGATAGAAACGATTCCATCATAATCCATACGATAAATAAAATCCAATCAACCAAGATTTATACAAATCTTAATTATATTTAGAATAGACATCTAGAATATATCAAACATTACTTAGGATTTCTTCGATAAATTAATTTATCTAAATCCAATTAAATAAGGATTCTCTTATATATTATCTTTATCATATTCTATCTAGGATATAGATCCAAAAGATAAGGATAACTTGGATTAATGCTTATTTTAATCCATCTAAGATTTGTCTTAATAGAATTAAATCTATTCAAATCTATAGGATAAAATAAATTAATATTAATATTAATCCTAATCCATCTAGGAGTTATTCTTGGAGTAAATCCATATAAATCCATAGAATTAGATAATATTATATTATAATTATTCAAATCTATCTAAGATTTATCTAGGAATAAATCCATATAAATCTATAAGATAAGAATAAAATATTATTTTATCACTATCCAAATCTATCTAGAATTTATCAATGAATAAATTCATATAAATTCATAGGATAAGAATAAAATAATATTATCATTATCTAAATCCAACTAGGATTTGTCTAGGAATAAATCCATATAAATCCATAAGATTTAGATAAAAATTAGATTATTATTTTCCTAATATAACTAGGATTCATCTAGGAATAAATATCCATGTAAATCCATTGAATAAGAAAAAAATCTAATTAATCCATGATTTGATACAAAATCAAATCTTATATAATATATAAAATCCATAAAAGATGTATTCAAATTTTATTTCTATATTTATCTTGAATTATTTCTAAAATTGAATCCAAAGAAAAACCCTAATCAATTTTTGGAAAGCGAAGTCACGGAACGAGACAAAACGGCGTCACGCATAGGGAAACCCTAATCTTGCGTCTTCGTACTCCCACTTGAAATTTGCCGCTGCTCAGTTTCCGGCAGCCTGTGCTTCGCCGGCGCCGCTACTGTTGCTGCGTCGTCACTGTCGCGACATCGCCTTCGCAGCGGCTGTGACAACAGCTTCCTTCGAGCCCGAAAACTGCCCAAGAAAAGCTCCCACTCGAAAAGCTGTCCCCGCCAGAAACCTGCTGTCTCGCTGCCGTTGCTGTCCGTCGACGACACAGCTGTTGTCCGGCGCTGCTGTCCGAAGACGAAGCAGTTGCTGCCGGAGCTGCTGTCCGTCGCCAACTCTCTCGCTTCCGTCGACTGTCGAGTCTGGGGACTGCCCACGAAGGACTCCCACTCGACTCGCGAGTTCGCCCAGCTCGACGTCTCCGACGCTGCTGCGTCGACGTCGCTCTGCCGGTATCTCCGAGCAGCGCAATGAATGAATAAACGATTTGAAGAAGATGTATTCGACAATCGATACGAATTGATTTAATTTTAATCAAGTCTTGCAGTCAATGCATTGATTAATTATCTAGGAGAATCAAGTCTCCATTATCAATTCTCACGTGTACTAGTGTTTTCGAAGTATTCAAATTATAAAAATATAATAAGCAACCAAAACAAAAACGTTAATGCATTCCAGAAATTCACATAATATGAAATTAATCTACATAATCAGAGCCAAAAATTGGCTCTGATACCAATTGTTGGGGTTTGGAGCCCCTTGCACAGCGGAAAACTTGTACAAACAAATAAATCAGACATAGGATCTATTTGACCGATTATGAGATTAATCTATTCACATGTTAACACAGAATTGCATGCTAGAACGCAAATAATTCATGCTCATAGAATGTGAATCCTAAACATGAATTCTACGGTTTAGAGTTACCGATTTGATTCTCCAAAGAATCGTCGATTGCTCGCGCCTTCTCCACGATGATCTTCAATACTAGACCACGGATCTTCTGACTGGTGTCCCGAACTGTATCTCGCCATCAGGGTGGGCAGATCTTATCGAAACACTAGGACTAGAATAAAGAAGACAGAACTTTCACACGGAGGAGAGCCGAAAAACTCACGGAGGAGAATTTCACTAAAAAAATCGTCCCCCTCTTAATAATTAGAGTGGGCGAAATTTTCCCACTAAAAAATTGTGTTTTCTGTCTCTTTTATTCTCCTATTTATATTAAGTTCATATTGGGCTCAGTCAGGGATCTATGGAAGGTTTTGAATATGAGCTCCCCCAATTAGCTTTTTACTAATTAAATTGAACCCACAATTTAATATAAGCTTATTTTGGAATATTACGAGCAGCCACTACAGACGTAATATTGACCTCCCCATCCAAATCCAAAATTACAAGTAATCCGGGTTTCCATTTTGTTTATTATTTATTTCCCGCGCTTAAGATATAAATGTCCATTAATTAATTAAAGTCTGCTATGGACTTAATTAATTAACATCTTATTAATTCCAAGAGTGGACTTAGCAAGAAACACTTATTTATTATTCATAGAGTAATAAAACTCCAACTGGCTAGTTTCCAAATAATAAAACCTTGTTCAAGCTCCTCTTGAGGACATTATCAAACGAGACTCTCCTCGCGCACGATTCAACATAATAGCAATTCTAGCACCGCTAGATAATGATCACCACTACCCAATATACCTGGATCGTTGGGTGACGAAAAACCCGCACCTTTGGTAAGTCAAAGTAGTAGATACTCAATACCGTATGCTCAATGCTAACGTATGTAGATTAAGAAATAGATATTTATCAAGACCTCATCTTTCAGTAGATAGCATAAAGACTCGTCTTGCTGTTAGATCCATTCAGTGCTATACCACACCAACGTCATCTTATTTCAATAAGGCTTAGAAATAATCGGACTGACATTGCAACCTTTCACGATAGGTAGCCAAAGCCTATCTAGGTTGTGAAATTCTTCTTTTTATTTTGCAAAGCATTGCATAGAACCGACTGTAGTTACCTTAAAGTGGACGACGCCCACAACCAGTCTACTAAGCAAAAGACTTAGGCTTTGTTTACTTCTTATGCATTTAAATGTTTATAAAACATCTTACAAAAGCACAAGCAAACACAATGTAATAATATATTGATTCAATTCGTGCGAAATGCTCGAATAATACTGAATTGGGTCAAAAGTGGATTGTAGAGTTTTTCCGTACACAAGCAAGATTCTATTCGTGCGAACTTGCTCGAAACATGCTTTTCAGTATACTAAACCTAACAATCTCCCACTTATACTCAAAACATGCTTTCGAGTATACCCACTGCCAAAAACTCTCCCACTTATACACAAAGCAGGTCTTGGAGCTAGATATATCGAACTACCATTCATTTCGCATCATGATTGAAACATGTTGCCACAAATGCAATTTCTGTGAAAAATCAGCTTGGTTGTTCTCTGATAATATCTTTTGCACCACTATGTCTTTGCTGCGTACTTGATCTTTAATTAATTTCATCTCTCTATGTGATTGCTTAGCTTATGATCTCGTGTTCCTCTTGAGTTAGCCATTGCTAGAGTAAAATACTCATAGGCATACTCAAACTTACGATCAAAGCTACTAGGAGTATATTCCTAATGTAAGCACATATAATGAGGATGACTTACTCGATCACTGATTAGTCATAAGACTAAGTCAGTGTAACCCCAAGGACATTACATGAATGACTGGTAAACTAGAATATAGCAATTAGTCTTTCTCAAGTACTATGGTATATCCATTACCTCAATCAAAGTCCTTCGTCATGGTTAATATGATATATACTTGCTATGCAAAAGCAAAACTAATATCAAACTTAGTACACATCATAGCATACATGAGACATCTATCTCCAAAACTAGTCTCATAATTCTTGTTCTCACTAAGCGTCAAACGACACTTGACTAGAGACAAGACAATTCCATCTTGAAAGGTAAAAACCTTTGCATGGAAATTATAATGCTAAAATGTTCCAAGTAATGTATAGATATAGGATTCCTAAGAGAATCTCAACATTCTTTCTAGCAATCTTAAAGACTTAGATGCTTAGAATGTAATTAGTTTTTCTTAAATCCTTTATCTTAAACTGGGTAGACAACCAGTTTCCTACGCTAGATGCCAATCTTAGTTGTTTGCAACTTTTGTAGATTTCATCATCGTAGAGTACCAATAATACCATATTTAATGCACTTTCAACTTCCTTGTGCTTACAACACATTTAAGGGCACATGTCAAATTTCAAACATTTGACAATCTTGATAAAAACACATATACTCTGACTTAGACGCTTGCCTAAGATCACAAAGGTCTTCATAAGCTTCCAATCATGTGTTCCTTGCCCTTTATTACATACCTATTAGGATGTTCCACGTAGATGATTTCTTCAAGACTTCTATTAATAGAAAGCTGTCTTGACAATCATAATACATACATTCTAATTTATGTAAGTTCTGATAGACAGAAGGATCGAATAAATCTTGGCACAACGACAGCGAGAAGATGATATTTCTCTTTGGGCATAGCCCATTGTCATTGTTTAGCCATTTGAGATCCACATTTACACTTGCAAATGTACTAACTCCCACTGACTGACACAGCCTGTAGGTAGTATTGCAAGTCTTGTAAAACATGTTGTCTATCTAAGATTGTAGTTTGGAATCTATCACCTTTCCAAGGATGAATATCCAAATGAACCAATTCTACATTGTAGTTAAAGGGAATATGTTCAAGTTAATCTAAGACCGAGTCTTGTGACACTCTTAGACCCATGAACTTGTTATGTTCCTAGGAATGCTCCCACTACGATATGGTTCTTACAATCTTGGGTGTTGAAGTTGATTTTATTAGTGCAAAATTTCTAATGGTATGAGTCCTTGGTAATGTGGAAAATTCGATATCTCTCTCTGTCTTGAGAGTTATCACGATGTTAGGCTTTTAGTTCTTCTCATGATCTTCATACGAGAATTCTATCTTTGAAGATTACAGAACTAATAATCTTACATCATTTGGGACAACCTTAAAACATACCTCAGTACTTAACTCCAATTACTTGGATACCTTTCCAACATGCGTTGGAACAACATTACACCTTGAGATGTGCTAGACTAGAGTCGCTCTAGTCCACAACTCGTGTTTTGTAGAAGGTACTGATGATGGTAGTTTCTTTAAGTTGTATCTCGTTGTATCTAACGTTTATCCCATTAATATGATAAGATTTTCATGAGTACAACTCATCACTTGATCAAACTTGTCTTAGAAAGACTTTGATTCCTTCTTACATAACTATCTCATTCTATGAAAGAATGCTTGGATTCGTTAATGGAGATTAGACTCCCACTACTGATCATAACTCTTTGCTCGTCTCCTAATTGGTGTAAACCATTGAGACTTGCTAGTCTTTCTACGTTGCACTTCTATAAGTATTATGAATCAAATGATTCTAACTCATAGTGCATCGAAAAGACATTCTCGACTTTCAAGCTATTTAATAAATTGTTAAAATCTTGATAGTCTAGATCAGTTTGAACAATAACTAAGTATTTTCTTGGCCTTAAGACTAAGAGCCATAAATACTTTATCATTCATTGTTTAAGAAGTTGATGTGTTGTTTAATACTCAATCTTGTTGCATCTATATTGTTTCAATACTATGATGCCTTAAACATCAACCATAAAACAATAATTGAGCATTAATAGCTCCCACTGCCACAAAAGCCTATTTGGACCAAGATCTCTTACTTGGAAGTTGCATTGTCATGTAAGTCACAGTCCTGCTATAAAAGAGGTCAATCCAACTTACAAAGCATCTTCACTCGCTTTAAACAAACTTTGATGACAATTCAGGCTCTCCCATTTCCATATCTAGTCTTTTGTTCAAATGAACTAGGACTTAGGAAAAATGCAGCCTTTATGAATTCGTCATCTATCATGTTACTTTCCTCTAACAGTAATATAACGACTAATGTTCTGAAGGTTTTCTACTTTTCGGTTAAACCTTCTTTTAGTCATTTCTTATTACTCCAGGTGATGACTTGAGTCAGAAACTATTTGAGTGATCAAAAGATTCCTCAAAATATTCTGTCCTTTTAGGATATTCCAATCGAATCATCTTGACAGATTCTATTGATATCCATCTTTCATCGTCACTAACCAAGACATGTCGTGCTACTTAAAAGAAAATAGCTTGACCTTATTCCTTAAAGAACTTGTCAAGTTCATGCAAAAAGCATTCTCGAACAATCTTCGTGGAATTATGTCGAGGAAATGGAGGACATGAATCATTGAGTATAATCTCCAAGTTTTAGCGATGAGAATCTTATCCATTTTAATTTCCATTCTACATAATTTTGGCATTCGAGTTCATTTCTTTAAGTATCGCAGACAAAATATGAATGACATAATGAAGATTTGGCATATAAACTTATTATCACATACTTATGCTCAATACATAATCGCAAATAACCACAAAACAATTATGTATCTTGCAACTGTAAAATTAAAATTTTGTACCCTCCAGAGGAAGTCAATACGCATTAAAATCTTACAATTTTACTGGTCACA
The DNA here is from genome assembly GCF_004379255.2 of Salvia splendens. Classification (NCBI taxonomy): domain Eukaryota; kingdom Viridiplantae; phylum Streptophyta; class Magnoliopsida; order Lamiales; family Lamiaceae; genus Salvia; species Salvia splendens. The sequence goes on from NC_056033.1 coordinate 19,121,308, forward strand.
ACACCGACGAATAGTCCAGAGACCACAGAGTGGCATGGCCGCCTAATGTTGCCTAAGCAAGACCACCGAATTTAGCATTACAGAGTCTCATTTCTACAACACACTCCCATAACAATGCTCATGTGCTGCTAACAAGATCAAGCTATCCCATAAATTCTGTGTGAACTTCTGAATCTTGCAGTTTCTTAGGATTATTGTCCCCACAGAGCAGGTGGCGATAATATTGGAAACCACATTCTAGTTCATACTATTTATTTTTGAGAAATCCGCCCTCATGAACTCGCTATTTCTTAGGATTATTGTCCCCACAGATCAGGTGGCGATAGTATTAGAAAAAAGCTTCATAAATTGCAGACCAATTGATGGAGACCATATACAACGCACTTGTTGTAATTATCGCTTAGATATTTTTATATGGTTTTTGCATAATTATCACATAAGCAGATAAGGCAGATAATCCACTTAAAATAGATAAACACCAAATAAACAGATAATTCCATTTAATGCACGGCATTTAAACACGCTGGATAATTAACGACAATTATTTAATCTAGTCAAGGGAGAATCAATTAAATAATTATGTTTTATCTTGGATAGTAATTATCCAAATTCAATTAGGATTTATCAAGATAGTGTTAACTATCTAAATCCATTTAGGATTATTCTCGATTTTATTCCGATAAAATCAAATCCTTTAATTCAAGACAACGTTGATATAGGATTATCATTATTTAAATCGTTCTAGGATATTACTAGATAGAAACGATTCCATCATAATCCATACGATAAATAAAATCCAATCAACCAAGATTTATACAAATCTTAATTATATTTAGAATAGACATCTAGAATATATCAAACATTACTTAGGATTTCTTCGATAAATTAATTTATCTAAATCCAATTAAATAAGGATTCTCTTATATATTATCTTTATCATATTCTATCTAGGATATAGATCCAAAAGATAAGGATAACTTGGATTAATGCTTATTTTAATCCATCTAAGATTTGTCTTAATAGAATTAAATCTATTCAAATCTATAGGATAAAATAAATTAATATTAATATTAATCCTAATCCATCTAGGAGTTATTCTTGGAGTAAATCCATATAAATCCATAGAATTAGATAATATTATATTATAATTATTCAAATCTATCTAAGATTTATCTAGGAATAAATCCATATAAATCTATAAGATAAGAATAAAATATTATTTTATCACTATCCAAATCTATCTAGAATTTATCAATGAATAAATTCATATAAATTCATAGGATAAGAATAAAATAATATTATCATTATCTAAATCCAACTAGGATTTGTCTAGGAATAAATCCATATAAATCCATAAGATTTAGATAAAAATTAGATTATTATTTTCCATATATAACTAGGATTCATCTAGGAATAAATATCCATATAAATCCATTAAATAAGAAAAAAATCTAATTAATCCATGATTTGATACAAAATCAAATCTTATATAATATATAAAATCCATAAAAGATGTATTCAAATCTTATTTCTATATTTATCTTGAATTATTTCTAAAATTGAATCCAAAGCAAAACCCTAATCAATTTTTGGAAAGCGAAGTCACGGAACGAGACAAAACGGCGTCACGCATAGGGAAACCCTAATCTTGCGTCTTCGTACTCCCACTTGAAATTTGCCGCTGCTCAGTTTCCGGCAGCCTGTGCTTCGCCGGCGCCGCTACTGTTGCTGCGTCGTCACTGTCGCGACATCGCCTTCGCAGCGGCTGTGACAACAGCTTCCTTCGAGCCCGAAAACTGCCCAAGAAAAGCTCCCACTCGAAAAGCTGTCCCCGCCAGAAACCTGCTGTCTCGCTGCCGTTGCTGTCCGTCGACGACACAGCTGTTGTCCGGCGCTGCTGTCCGAAGACGAAGCAGTTGCTGCCGGAGCTGCTGTCCGTCGCCAACTCTCTCGCTTCCGTCGACTGTCGAGTCTGGGGACTGCCCACGAAGGACTCCCACTCGACTCGCGAGTTCGCCCAGCTCGACGTCTCCGACGCTGCTGCGTCGACGTCGCTCTGCCGGTATCTCCGAGCAGCGCAATGAATGAATAAACGATTTGAAGAAGATGTATTCGACAATCGATACGAATTGATTTAATTTTAATCAAGTCTTGCAGTCAATGCATTGATTAATTATCTAGGAGAATCAAGTCTCCATTATCAATTCTCACGTGTACTAGTGTTTTCGAAGTATTCAAATTATAAAAATATAATAAGCAACCAAAACAAAAACGTTAATGCATTCCAGAAATTCACATAATATGAAATTAATCTACATAATCAGAGCAAAAAATTGGCTCTGATACCAATTGTTGGGGTTTGGAGCCCCTTGCACAGCGGAAAACTTGTACAAACAAATAAATCAGACATAGGATCTATTTGACCGATTATGAGATTAATCTATTCACATGTTAACACGGAATTGCATGCTAGAACGCAAATAATTCATGCTCATAGAATGTGAATCCTAAACATGAATTCTACGGTTTAGAGTTACCGATTTGATTCTCCAAAGAATCGTCGATTGCTCGCGCCTTCTCCACGATGATCTTCAATACTAGACCACGGATCTTCTGACTGGTGTCCCGAACTGTATCTCGCCATCAGGGTGGGCTGATCTTATCGAAACACTAGGACTAGAATAAAGAAGACAGAACTTTCACACGGAGGAGAGCCGAAAAACTCACGGAGGAGAATTTCACTAAAAAAATCGTCCCCCTCTTAATAATTAGAGTGGGCGAAATTTTTCCCACTAAAAAATTGTGTTTTCTGTCTCTTTTATTCTCCTATTTATATTAAGTTCATATTGGGCCCAGTCAGGGATCTATGGAAGGTTTTGAATATGGGCTCCCCCAATTAGCTTTTTACTAATTAAATTGAACCCACAATTTAATATAAGCTTATTTTGGAATATTACGAGCAGCCACTACAGACGTAATATTGACCTCCCCATCCAAATCCAAAATTACAAGTAATCCGGGTTTCCATTTAGTTTATTATTTATTTCCCACGCTTAAGATATAAATGTCCATTAATTAATTAAAGTCTGATATGAACTTAATTAATTAACATCTTATTAATTCCAAGAGTGGACTTAGCAAGAAACACGTATTTATTATTCATAGAGTAATAAAACTCCAACTGGCTAGTTTCCAAATAATAAAACCTTGTTCAAGCTCCTCTTGAGGACATTATCAAACGAGACTCTCCTCGCGCACGATTCAACATAATAGCAATTCTAGCACCGCTAGATAATGATCACCACTACCCAATATACCTGGATCGTTGGGTGACGAAAAACCCGCACCTTTGGTAAGTCAAAGTAGTAGATACTCAATACCGTATGCTCAATGCTAACGTATGTAGATTAAGAAATAGATATTTATCAAGACCTCATCTTTCAGTAGATAGCATAAAGCATTGCATAGAACCGACTGTAGTTACCTTAAAGTGGACGACGCCCACAACCAGTCTACTAAGCAAAAGACTTAGGCTTTGTTTACTTCTTATGCATTTAAATGTTTAAAAAACATCTTATAAACGCACAAGCAAACACAATATAATAATATACTGATTCTATTCGTGCGAAATACTCGAATAATACTGAATCGGGTCAAAAGTGGATTGTAGAGTTTTTCCGTACACAAGCAAGATTCTATTCGTGCGAACTCGCTCGAAACATGCTTTTCAGTATACTAAACCTAACACAAACACATATAAATCATCGATACCATCACTTCAGCCCATAATTGTCGACCCACTTATCAAAGTTGAACTTTGGCGGCCTCTCTCTCCAATGCCTGGTAGCTTGCGTTTGGTTGATGCCACCTCTGGAGTTATGTGCACAAGTAAGAAGAGTCTTTGCAAACTTTATTCGGAACATCTTCAAGCTCTTTGTCCCCTTGGTGTTGAATCCACACTCCCATTCTTTCTCCCTTTAGCCAAAGTAGGTCTCCATATGCCGCATGACATAGACCCCCGTCTCCATGGTGCAGATGTTGTTCCTCTAGGGCATTGTCACGACATGTGTACTACATTTTCGCACCTGAGCTGCCATTTTTGGAACCATGCACTTCGTCATTGCATCTGTCAAGAACTTTTTCTACAGCAAATAAATAAAAAAGTGTAAGAACTCAATATAATGTACAGTTTGTTGAATATAATGCAACGTAACTGAAGACCCACAATACGTACCAGAATGGAGGGTGTCTTCCCATACTTTGCACTGAAAGAGCCGTGGGGTTCAGCCAAACTATGGTATATGATATTCATTTTTCCATCAGGCAGATCGAAACAGACCACGTACTGTTGGCTCATACCCCAAATTGGGAAAAGGACTGCACAATGAAAGGTACATTACATGACACAATATTTTGTACATTATTAGTGACTATCAGATACATTATGTCACGACCGCCCATACCAGGGGTATCACAAACGCGGCGATCGTGACCGACATGCATGGACAACAGTTTAAAAGAACAGCTTAAGACTTAAAGAAAGAAAACAACTTAGTTTAAAGAAGTTTAAGGTCATTTTTTTTAAAAAGACGTAAAGAAACATACTTTTAGAAAGGGCACCGGAAAAATTTGACTTAAGAGATACAACTATATATAAAAAAAACTAAGGTCTTAAGACATAATTTAAAACATAGCAGCGGATAAATAAAGTTCAGGGAGAGTCAAGGATCACGCCTATGTATGACGACAAAACGTATCCTAGGGTCTTTAGCCAGCTCAACATCCACCGCAACATCCCGCTCAACCTGCACATAAGAAAAAAAATGACCTTAAACTTCTTTAAACTAAGTTGTTTTCTTTCTTTAAGTCTTAAGTTGTTCTTTTAAACTGTTGTCCATGCATGTCGGTCACGATCGCCGCGTTTGTGATACCCCTGGTATGGGCGATCGTGACAGAGTGGTATCAAAGCTTAGTGTTGCGCTCTGGTCTGAGAGTCTTCTTTTATCTTAAGTCTAGATTAGTGAACCCTTATTGACTAGTAGTGTCATGAAGGCTCAACATCCACAGCATCACGCTCAACCAATGAAAGTGAGGTATGTTTTATTTGTTGAAAGCATGTATTATGTGTGTGAATATGACGTTGTGATAGTATGATTATGTGGAGACATGAGCATGATTGGCATGATGACTTAAATATGTGCTATGTTTTTTAATCATGTTTCAATACTTAAATCTTTTCGTACTATGTTGAGCATGTTTTGGTCGTGTTAGGTTTTAAACGTCTTTTTACATTATTGTCTGAAAATGATGTCTTTCACGTGAGTTAGACTACATGTTTTTCTTAGAAGTTGATTGGGTTTTAAATAACTATTTTCTCCGCTCCTTCTTTTAAAAGTGTTTATCATATGTTGTTTTATTTAATAGCAAAGTTATAACTTTAAGCTTCTTTAAAACACAAAGAAAATGTTTTCTTCATCCTTTAAGTTAATTAAGTTTTCAATAAAAGTCTACCTTTGCATGTTTGGTCGCGATCGTCGTATTTGTAGCAACCCTAGTATGGGCGGTCGTGACACATTATTATAATATCACTCACCATGTCATATGTCTCCCATTGAAAGCTACCCGTTCCAAGCGCTTCCTCGAATAGTAGAGTCCATAACGACTCGAACTGCCGTTGTTCTGTCCATTCAGGAGGTGTGTCGACCATGGTGTGTTTCTAGAGTTTATTTGGCTAACTTGTTAATTATTTGTAATTACAACAGTAATTTGTAAATGATAGTAATCACTATTGGTAAACAGGGGATATAACGCAAGGAAGCACCAATCAAATGCATAAACTTAGATAATTACACAAAAACAATACTTACGGCGAAACAAAAGTGTGGCAAGCTGAATAATGAGTTTGAATAGCTATAATATACTGGTCGAAGAGCGTTAGTTCAAAATTTTGAAGGCTTAATAAAAAAAATATGTACTGCAGAGACGCTTAGGGCATGAATAACCCCGTCCCCAAGTCCCCTCCATGTCATCATTCCTCTACAGTTGCGGCCCAGGCCCCAACTCATCTAACCCTGCAGGCCGCAACTAATAAATGACACTATTCACAACTCCAACATATTTAACTCGTAAACGTAATTCGTTCAACAATTGAAATCGGGAAAATGCATTGTTCATTAGAAAATTAACATTACATTACTAGACGAAGCAAATTTAAAATACTACAAACCTGGGCCACGACTACTACTTCTTCATTTGGGCACGAAGGTAGGCGATCATCTCACGGTGCAACTCGAGCTCGTCGTCCGACATCTTCGACGTATCCCTCGCTGTCAACTCCGTCAGCTGGCTCATCCGCCATGTAATATTCATCTCCGATAAAGTGTCGGACATCTTATCCAGAGACGGATTGATTGGCTGTGGCACCATGGCGGAGTTGCCTGCAGTTGCCTTCCCCTTTGCTTTCCTCTTTGCCGCCTTTGTTCCCATCGGGCGGCTCTGAATGCTAGGAGAGGAGCCGAAGATGTCGTCGTCCGTCACGTTGAGGTCGATCGCCGGACCTCCATCGCTCGAAGAGTAGTTTCCGGAGGCGGAAACTTTGGTTCTCTTCGCCGCCCCAGTTGTCGTCGGCTCGGCACCGCTCGTGTACTTCTGGCTCTTCTCGACGAGGTCCGTCTCGCTGTGCCCCCTCGGCCACATCCGGACTACGTTGGCCCACTTTCCGTTCCACTTGCTCATATCCGCCTGGACTCGGCCCCAATGCTTGCGCAGCTTCACGTAGCTACGCTCGATCGACCCTTTAGGACGACCAGCGTTATACTTCTGAGCAATCCGCTCCCAGAAAGCCTTGCTGGTCTGCTGGTTGCCGATGTTAGGATCCTCGGCGACGTCGATGTAGTTCCTCGCAAGCCACATTGTCTCTTGCGGACCGCACTTCTTCGGCCCATCCTCCTCACCGACCTTCTCCTTGCCACGCTCTTGAGCGGGCTCCATCTAGCTGATCTCGAATTCATCGGTGTTGACTGGCGATGTTACATCAACGTTGCTACCAACTCCTGGACTAGGCTGTGGCTGCGATCGTTGCGACCCCGGTATGTACCAATTGTTCGAGTTAACGAACTCCTCCATCTCACGTTCATCGCTGTTGAACCAATCCATTTACGTCGAAATAAAGGGTATAATATAGATTGAAATGGAATGCACGTAAGATTGATGCACAAATGGAATGCTCGTATTTATAGACACAAAATCAAAAAAAAATTAAATAAGTAAATTGGACTTGCGGCCCGGCCCGAGAGCGTGTAACACTGGGCCGGGACTCGCGGAGGCCGCCCGTCCCCCGAATAACGTAGTCCCAGGCCGAGATCGCGGCACGGGGACCGGCCCAGGCCGTGCCGCCTCCTCCTCCAACGCACGGGACGGGCAAGGACTCGCGATTTGCGGCCCGGCCCCAAGCGTTATTCATGCTCTTAAGAATGTGTCCGTTGCGGAGCCTAGCGTTTGAAATTTGGCGAGGAGAAAATTAGCTGCTGTAAAGGGCAAGAGCCAGAAATTGACCGTTAATATTCAATTTGCTGAGAGCATCCACAACCGTGCTCTTGCCAACGAATAGGGTTGTGGGCCCGACCCCACTTTTTCTGCCTGCTCTTAGGCAATAGCACAACACCCAGAGTCGTGCTCTTCCGCAAGGACGAGCACAAGGGTCCCACTATTCCATTATTCAATTTAAATAAAAAATTTCCACAAAATTAAAATACATTAAACATACCCGGAATAATATTACAAAATACATTAAAAATTAAATATTACATAATTAAAATCCTAAAAAATAAAAATTACATAATTAAAATCTTAAAAATTAAAAATTACATAATTAAAATCTTAAAAATTAAAATTTTCATAATTAAACTCCTAAAAATTAAAAATTACATAATTAAATTCGTAAAATTAAAAAAACCCACTACTCGTTGCCGAATTTCGCCCACATGTGTTTGATTAGGTCTTCTTGTAGCTCAACGTGGGTTCGGGTATCGCGCATTGTGTGTCTTGTTTCGATCCTCTCACCCACCGTCGTATGCACACCTCGGCGTGGGGGAGACCTCGCGGTTGAGCTTCCGGCTTCATCCTCGTCGTAGAAGCTAGCCGCCCTCGGTCCTTCGTCGGCTATAATCATGTTGTGTAAGATAATACACGTGTACATGATGTCGGCGATATTATTCACGTACCACAGCCGAGCCAGGGCCTTCACAATGTTGAATCGGGCTTGAAGGACCCCAAAGGCTCTTTCGACGTCTTTCCGAGCGGACTCTTGACGCTGCATAAAAAGAACATGTCTCGGGTCTTGCGTGTTGCTGAGCGTCTTCACGAAAGTCGACCACCTTGGGTAGATACCATCGGCGAGATTGTAACCCATGTGGTATGTATTTCCGTTGACGGTGAAGTCGATGACCGTGTGATACACCATTCAACACATCATTGAAGAGGGGTGAAGAATAGAGCACGTTCAAGTCGTTGTTGGATCCGGCAATGCCGAAATATGAATCAAATCCATAGGCGGTAGTCGGCGACCGCTTCAAGGATAAGTGTTGGGCCGCCGCCTTTGTGGCCGCTTAAGTGTTGCCCCCTCCAAGCAGTCGAGCAATTCTTCCACCTCCAATGCATGCAGTCAATGCTGCCAAGCATTCCGGGAAAGCCATGGACTGATTCGTGAAGATGAAGCAACCGTTGGCAATCATCGGTGGTGGGTGCCCGAAGGAACTCATCACCCAAAGCTGTACGAACGCCCTCGCAAAATTTTTTAAGACAAATGATTCTAGTGGATTCACCGACATGCAAATACTCGTCGAAGAGGTCGTCCGTTTGCCCAGTAGCGAGTTGTCGGACGGCACACATACACTTCTGCAACGCCGAGATACTTTGTCGACCGACTGCATCTGGACCTGTTTGGAAGAATTCAACACGGGCGGACAATGTGTTGACAATACGCATAAACAAGCGCTTTAACATGTGAAAACGGCGCCTGAAGTAATCTTCCGGAAACCGCGGCGGGTTGGCAAAATAGTCGGCAACGAGCCTTTCGTGGGCTTCCTCCCGGTCACGATGGATGTAGCAGCGAGTTGATCTAGTTGGTTGAGGAGGAGAGGCGGGGGTATTCGCTGCGACATATGCTTCATAAGCGGCACGATGTTGTTCGTAGTATTCTTGTTCTTCGCGCTCCGCTTCCGTAATAAGATGGGTGAAATCCATTTGAGGTTTTTAGTGAGAGATGAAGGTGTAGATAAGTTGTATGAAATATATGAATGAGAGATGAATGAGAGATGATTTGATGTGAAAAATGGATGATGAATGTGTGTATTTATAGATGATTTTGGGGAAAAATAAAAAAAATTACAGAAAAATGGGAAAAAACGGCCATTTTTTTGGGATTGGGAAAATATTTTTTTTTGGTATTATTTTCGATTTTTAAAAAAAATATAAAAAAAATGATTTTCCAACGGATAGTTGGCCAATCAGACTCTGCCACGTCGCCTGTTCGCTGGCACGGACGTGCTCAATGCATCGCCGTGCCAGCCGCGCGAACGCAGCGGAGGACAGCTTCTCCGTGTCGCTGGCACGGTCGGACGGACGCGACGGTGCTCACCGTTGCAGATGCTCTGACATTATAGATTTTTAAAATTTTTAGAAAATAGAGAATTCAAATATGGAAGCATTATTAGTGAAGAATGAAGTTTGCATCATTAAAAAGAAATGTTACCAAATATGGAAGTGACTAATTTTGGGATATACCAAAAATAGCAAAAGTGAACTATTTCTCATGGACGGGGTGTATTCGATATCCAAACGGGATTTTGGCTTTTTTTCACATTATTTATCAGCATATTTATGATACTCTATCAGTCCTATGTCGCTTGAGGTTATTCTTTTCAGGCACTGAAGTTAAGAAAATTAAATGTAGTGGATTAAATTGATATAGGACGATTTAAGAGAGAAAAATAAAGTAGGAGAGGGAAAATTGAATAAAGTAGGATTGAGAATAAAGTAAGTGAGATTAGAATTTTTTTGCCATAAACTGAAATAAATAAAGTAATTTCAGATAACTTAAAATGGAATACAACTCAAATAACTTGGAATAGTAATATATTTATAATACTAACATATATTATCGTGTTAATATGTCTATTTCCTATGAATGTGCATAAACTTGTTCAAAAATTACATATAAAATTTTTGTGAGAAGTAATACGACTCAACATGGTGGGACCTAATAAAATCATTCTATATAACTTCATATACATAGATATTAGATTGTTATAAAATAAACTCAACATGGTGGTCTCATAAATTAGACTAGACCTAATAAAATCATTATTAGATTGTTATAAAATAAAATAAATAAGATACTAGATATAATTAATGTAGTGCGATATTTGTACGATTAAAGGTCCATTTTGGTCCTTAACATATTGCGATTTTTTTATTTTGGTCCAAAATATTATCTTTTGAATTATTCGGTCCCTCACAAATAAAAACGAGTCACATTTGGTCCATTTTGGACGGTTCCGTCAAAAATTTGACGGTCAACGCCAATTAACTTAATTTTGACTAGATTAACAATTTTAACACAATAATGTATTCTACCTATTTGGTCCTAAACATATTGTCTTTGTTCATCCATCATGTCATCCCCTCCATCCCCAAAAAAGGTCCCAATCCACAGTGACGTCCGGCAGCAAGACTGGGGAAGTGGGTGGCGGAGATCCGCGAGCCGCAAAAGCAAACGTGGCACTGGCTCAACTCCTTTTCCACTGCCGAGTATGCAGCCCGCCCCTACAACCTTGTCGCCTACGAATCTGACGTGGTGGCGGCATTTGTGGAATGAATTGATGGAATTCGGCGACGGCTTGGGTTTGTTAGAGACTAGGAAAGAAGTCGGCGTCAGAGGTGGCGGCTGTGAGGGCGAGGTCAGCGACAACAGGTATGGCGGAGGGGGTAAAGGGGAAAGATGATGTTAGCCTCTAGGGCTCGCTGCCTCCCTCCCTCGGAAAGCTCACATCTCTCCAAACTTTGGAGGTCCAAAACAACCAGCTCTCCGGCGCCCTCCCGAGTCTCGCCGGGCTGAACTCGCTGAAAACGCTCTCCGTCAACAACAACAAGTTCACCTCCGTCCCTCCCGACTTCTTCGACGGTATGACCTCTCTGTAAGAGGTCTCCATGGATTACAATCACTTAGCTTTGGGTTAATTAGATATTAGACATTAATAAAATATATTTATTAACTTAATCCGGTCAAAATGTAATTAAAATTCGTTGACCGTCAAATTTTTGACAGAACCGTCCAAAATGGACCAAATGTGACCCGTCAAATTCAAAAGATAATGTTTTGGACCAAAATAAAAAAAATAGCAATATGTTAAGGACTAAAATGAGCCTTTAGTCTATTTGTATGTGTCAAACATTGACATTATGAATATAGACCTAGACATTAATTGTAGTACTATGACTTTGGAAATTAAATTTGAATTTGGTGAATGTTCAAGTAGAAGGACACAATAGGATCCTTAAAGAGTTGTCTTAAATTCTGACTAATTATGTCTTGCCTTATTCTGTCGTCTACAAAAGTCGCAGAGTGCAATCAATCAGAATAATATTGTTGGGATGAATTTGAAATTCAAAATCTACTAGTCTACTAGTTACTCCCTCCGTCCGGCAGTAGGAGTCCCGTTTTTCCATTTCGGGACGTCCGCGAATAGGAGTCTCGGTTCGCTTACCATATTTGGAAATACAAATTAAATATACAATCCACCCCACAAACCCAACACTTGTCGCATTTCTCTCACTTTCACTCTCATTTTCACTCTCTTTATCCTCTCACTCTCTCCATCATCTCACTTCGTCGAACCCTAATCGCCGCCGACCCCTCCTCCTCAAAACCTAATCGGCACCGCCTAGATCTGTGAAATGGACTCCGATTCTGAACCAGTTTCTCCAATCTCTCTCTCGGAGACCCCTAACCCCCTTCCATTTCCTCCTCCTCAAACCCTAATCGGTGCCGCCTCGCCTCACTCCCAGGAATGGGTATTCGACCCCTCAGAGGCGTCGATTCTGACCCCAATCGCGACCCACTACTCTCCAATTCCAACATATTCTTGGAAGAACACCGCCTACATGTATGCAACTGTAGTTCCTGAGACGCCGATGGGAGAAGACCTACTCCCTGAAACTCTGGTGATTGTGTCGCCTGAGTTTGATTGCACCACCACTGTTGTCCCTGAGACGCTGATGGACAAATCCCTACTCCCTGAAACTTCGGTCACTGAGTTTGAGTGGGAATCTCCTTTTGTCCCTCAAACGCCGCTGGTCAGGCGACCGAGAAAACGCCCGATTGAGGAGGAGGAATGGTTCAAGGAAATGTTGGTGATACTCTTGCCAGGCATGAAGGATCTACTCTAAATCTGTGAGTCTTTCTTTCAATTTTACCTTGGAACCACCCCCTACATTCATAGGGTTTGGAGGTTCATAGGGTTGGCGATTTATGGGATTCCGAGGGGGTTGGGGATATCTGGCTCTATGATGAAGGGTATAGCCACCCCCAATGTTGGGTTAGGAGGCTGCTCTCTGATTAATTCTTTGTGAGGAGTATTGGTTGTTGGTTTTGTCCCTGTATTGGTTAGTTTAGCCACCCCCAATGTTGGGTTTGGAGGTTGATTATAAAATGTCCTATGATGATATTTTGCTGAGGATAATTGGGGTTCCTTGATTGGTTACTGCATTCTGCTATGTTTTGTATTGATGTTTTGATTGGTTCTGATGATGTTGCTATTGTGTTGGTGGTGCTTGGTTTGTCTCTGCCTTGTGTTAATTTGAGTTCAGCCACCCCTTTAGAGGTTTGGAGGCTGATTATAAACTGCCCTATGATGATATTTTGCTGAGGGTAATTGGGGTTCCTTGATTGGTTAAATTATTCTGCTATGTTGGGGATTGATGTTCTGATTGGTTCTGCTATGTTGGGGATAGATGTTCTGATTGGTTCTGATGATGTTGCTATTGTGTAGGTGGTGCTTGGTTTGTCTCTGCCTTGTGTTAATTTGAGTTCAGCCACCCCTTTAGAGGTTTGGAGGCTGAGTATAGACTTCACTACATATGTGTATTAGTACATGTTCTTTGCACTAGTTCTACATACAAAACACAAAATACCAGACCTTACTGACCAAAAACATGAAGGTCTTACTACCAAAACACTTCTACTATCTATCTAGAAGCCAAAAGCAGTAGCCAAAGCCCTAATGTCATATCCACAACCAACATTGTTCTCTGGTTGTTGTAAGTACTCCAACACATCTCTCACAAGATCCTCATCTACATCCAGTGCATTGGGCAGTCCCACAGTTCTTTCCAACCTGTCCTTGTTAATGTGAGGGACCTTGTAATTGTTCCCACCCCTAAATACCATGATCTCTGTGAGGCAAGCTTGCAATGAGAGGAATACTTTGTTTAGGGTTTGTGGTGACAGCTCTGCATTAGAGCTACACACATTCTCCAACAATGTGTCAACATTATTGCATGGTTTCTCATGCCGCAGTGTCTGAATGGCCCTGAAAAACCCTAGGTCTAAAATATTGGTGTTAGGTGAATTGGGTGGTTGACAAATCAGATGGATTTTAAATCCATCTGATTTGGCAACAACCTCAAATTCAGCATCCACACCATTTATGTGGGGTGTGGCATTGTCTTGCTGGATATAGATCTCTTTGCTTGCCCACTCATGCCACTTGGCCTTAATTGCTGGTACAATCTGTAAAGTTCACAAAAAAACCTAAATGATGATGTTTGTAAACATTATGATCTGATAGGTTGGGAAAATAGCATACCTTGTTGATAATGCAGTCCCTCATCACACTCTTGTTGGCTGAAGGAATTGGTTTAGTCTCAAGTGTGCCTTTAGGCCTATTCTTGGATTTCCTTTGTGCTGCAACCAATTCAGTAAAAGGGAAAATACCCAACTTTCCATCAAATTTGGTTTGGCCATCCAAGCCAAACACAGGCCTACTTACAACATACATGAACGTCACTTTGGTGATGAACCTCTTTGACTTGCATGCCCTATATGGCTCAGCCTCATCAGGCAAGAGGTAATACATGTCTGATGACTTGGTCATATAGAACCATTTTTCATCAATATGCACTACATTGTGCATGCTTTCAAACTGCACTCTACCTGCATTTATATTTGGTTGAAGTTTACTAAGGCACCACTTTAACCTAGCTAACTTATTTGCATCAGTTAAGGCAGGTTTGATAGCATTTGTATGTGGCCTTAATTTGGCCTCCTTAATCCACTGACCTAATGTGCATTTGCTAACAGACAATTTGTGGGCAATTTTTCTAATTGAAGACCTTTCAAGTGCGGATAAAGTTCTTACCTTTTCTTCCTCTAGAATTAACTTATCAGAATGATGATAGCCTTTAACCTTGCCTTCCATGATTGCAGGTTCCCCCCTTTGCATCAGCTGTTTTGCTTTGTTCCAAAGCCTATAAACTGTCTTCCTACTAATGCCGTACTCCTCTGCTGCCTCCATTACTGCGCCTCTTGTGAGCACTCCATCGATGCTGTGCTTCAGTAGGATTTGCACCACCAAGTTCTTCCTACAGCTGCTTAAGAACAGTGTTGTTCTTGACCCCTCCTCCATCCCAATGATGAACTTTTTCTGTTGGATTTTTTTGTTTTTTTGTGAGGTTGGTGGAGGTGTAAATGCAGCCTGTTAATGTATTTATAGGAGGCTACTTTATGAGGGAAATTTAAGTGCAAATTTGTGTTCAAAGTTCCCTCTAAAATGTTTAAGAGGGAAACTTTAATTTTTTTGGTCACCTCTTGTACTATGTGAACATATTTCGGTCAATTCAGGTATGGAAGGCAGTTTTGTGGATCAGTTGAAAATTGCCTATTTTATATACACATATTCCAGTTTTTTTTAAATTTAAATTAGGAATACTAAAATCCAATTAAATTTAAAATTAACACAAAAAATCTTTATTCCACACTCAAGTTATTAAAATTTGGTCATATAGATCTATTTTTATATTCAACCAACATTTTAAGTGGGACCCAAATTCCAATATCACACTACATTTATTACACACTCAAACTCTTTCTTAAAACCCGCGCCACTTGTGAATGAGACTCCTATTACCGGATGGAGGGAGTATATAATACGACTGGGAACCTGCAATAGATTGTTTTAAAATTTTAAGAGATATACTAATTTAATTCGAACTTTGGTCAAATTATTTTGTATGTTTTGAAAAATATTCATTCATGAATTTTATTTTTCTTAATTTTCTCATTGATACACAAAATGATACTCCATCTGTCAGCGAATAGGAGTCTCATTTAATTCCGTCACGGGTTTTAAGAAATATTAAGAAAAGTGAATGGAAGAAAGTTAATGGAATTGAGTTCCCACTTGTATATATTAGTTTAAAATGATGTGTGAGTTGAATGAGTTAGTGGAATGTGAGACCTCTTTACAATTTATGGTAATTATGAATCGAGACTCTTATTCGTGGATGGACAAAAATGAAAAAACGGGACTCCTTCATTTCGCGGACGGAGGGAGTATATTCTTGTGCTCAAACACCATTGTATTAATTTTTGCCTTAATATTACTCCATAAGACAACCAATGTTCCACCTAAGTATTTCTATTAATCCTATTCATCAAAATATTTTCCACAAAACACAAGCTAAAAATATGTTTTTACAAAATAAAATATTCTCCCTCCGTCCACTAAATAATGTCCAATTTTTGCGATTTTGAGATGTCTGTGATTTAAAGTCTCATTTGTTGTTTATCTAATTTAGGTAAAAGGACCCACCATTCACCTAACTAACTCATTTGCTTTACATTTACACACATTCTATAGTAAACCAATATATAAAAGTGGGATCTAATTTCCACTAATTCATTTCTCCATTTTTCTTCACAAAACAATTTTTTAAAACTCATGCCGAGTCAAAATGGGACTACAAATGGCGGACAGAGGGAGTATCCGATCCCCAATTGGAAAACTATCAAAGAAAAATCTTCGCCCAAAATCTCTGAAGAAGTAAACGACAACTCCACCAAAATCTGATTCGTACAATTGTGAGCTGGTTTGATTATGTTTTTAATTCTGTTTCATGGGGATTAGGTTCCTCATTGATATCAAAATCAAGAAATGAACTAGTTCTTCAACAGCTCATGGCATTTTCTGCAAGACAGATCCAACAAATCCAGTTTGCGCCTACGCCTGAACCCTAACTCGGAGCTCCTCCGCCGCCCGTCATAAGCTTCCTCGTCGTCCCCCTCCACACCATTGCCACCGACAGCAACCCCACAGGAGGCAATCTCCTAAAAACTTCCCACAAAGCCTAATAGGGGTAAAGCCAATCGTGACCTGGAACAACACTCAAAACACCAGCAACAACACAACAATAGGAACACGAGAAAATAGGGGAATTGGTTGTATTGCCAAAAGGAACTTAGAGAAAAACCACAATGGAATAGGAATTGCTGAAATGATAAAATGCGATATCTAATATCAGTCCCGTAGGCTACAGGACACCACACAATCAACGAATAACAAATGTTTGTCCCCTCCTTTTATAATATCATCTGCCATTAGCTCCCTTCTCGTTTGTTAATAACGACCTAACGTTCGTCACCCCCTCACGCCCCACACTCTCTCACATTCTGACTCGGATATTCTCACGCCTTTATTTCATGGCTGCTAGTTCATAGCTACGGATAGGATGCATGCACATACACGTCCCCTTCGGTCATGCATGCATCAAATCCCACCCGACCCGTCCAGATGCGGATATTCATCCATCTCTAACTCATCCTCTCCCTCGTCCAAATCATCTGCGGACTTCGGGGCAAATGTGACATCATTGCGAGCTCATTGATTGATTCTGCTAAAGAGTGGTTTAAATGTCTACCCACGGAGCAAGTCTCCACGTGGAAGGATATAATGGTTGCCTTCCTCGACAAGTACTATCCGCGGCACAATCTTAAAGCTCAAAAGCTAGATGTTCCAGTACATGCAAGGCCACGACGAGCTCCTCTACGAGGCGGTCTCTCGTTTCAAAGGCCTCCTCCGCAAGTACCCCAACCACGGTTTCACCGTGGACCAGCAGGTAGGAATCCTCTATAATGGGTTTAATGAAAAACTTTGTGCTATGTTGGATTCAGGGGCCAATGGAGGATTTTTGTAGAAGAGCAGACCGGATGCCATGGCAGTCATAGATGAATTCGCCACCAACAGCAGGGGGTGGTCAAAAGAAAGGCATAACTCAAGGACAGTAGCAGCCATTGAAGAGGCATAAGAGAGCTCATTTGCAAAGGAATTGGCCGAGCTTAGAGTTCGGGTTGATCAAATGGACACATTGAGAAGAGAGGATCCGGCTCCACCGACCTCCATCATTGCGATCACCAAACCCGACGCTCATCCCGCTCCTATTGAGGACGTCAACTATGTTCAACAAGGAGGCGGTCCCAATAGACCATACAACAACAATTATTGCTCTAACCAGGGGGTGATAATTTCAATAATTATAATGGGAACCGTCCTCATCCAATTCTTTCATATTTTAACAATAATTTTTTTGCAACCCCACAGGATTTAATGTAAGCAAAGGTGGAATAGTTGAACCAATCAAGAAGGAGGAGAAGTACGACCAATGGATCATGAAGATTTTGGAAGTGTTAGTACAAGATAAGAAGACCAATGACACCAAGATAGGAGTTGTTGAACCAAGGTTGAACAACCTCGAGGCTGGAATCAACACAATTGCCACCGCCATCTCGAACATAAAGACCCAAATGGACCACGTCCAACAAAAGATTGAGGAAGACGAAGGCAAAGGCAGCAGCACGAGTGGCCGGCATAAACAAGAAGTGGGTCGCGAAGCAGAAAAAGGATGAAGGCAGTGAAGGGGTTGGCAGCGGAAGCATGCATCAAATTGATCAAATAATAATTCTAATCTATTTAGCAGATTATTAAGCCAAATTCTATTCGCGCAATTATCTCATGTATCAGGCTCATAACTTGAATTAAATCATGCTTTAGCGTAATTGAAACCTAAAACATGCTTTCTATGGATTAGCCAATGTACCTTGAGGATTCTCCAAAGAATCGAAGATAGCTAGTGCCTTCTCCACGTGAAGATCTTGAGTACTAAACCACGGATCTTCTGACTGCTTCTTGGACTGTATGCTGATATCAGTGTGGGATGATCTCACAAGAATACTAGGACTTAAATAAAAAAGACACAAATTCTAGCTCACGGAGGAGAGCAGATGAGAAAAATCGTCCCATATGAAGAATAGGAGGGGGACGAAAACTTCAGACAAAATTAAGTGTAATTTCTGTCTCCTTTATTATCCTATTTATATTAAGTCACATATTGGGCCCAGTCAGGGATCTATGAAAGGTTTTGGATATGACCTCCCCAATTAGCTTTTTACTAATTAAATTGAACCCACAATTTAATACAAGCTTGTATTGGAATATTACGAGCAGCCACTACAGAAGTAATATTGCACTGCCCATCCAAATCCGAAATTATAAGTAATCCTGGTTTCCATTTGTTTGTCGTTCATTTCCCGCGCTTAAGATAGAAACACCCATTAATTAATTAGTGTCTGCTATGAACTTAATTAATTAACATATTAATTCAAAGAGTGAACTTAGCAAGAAACGCTTATTTATTATTCATACAGTAAACAGACTTCAACTAGCTAGGTTCTGAATAATAAAGCCTTGTTTCGAGCTCCCCTTGAGGACGTTATCAAACGAGACTCACATCGCGCACAATTCAATATAATAGCAATCCTAGCGAGGCTAGATATTAATCACCACTACCCAATATACCAGGATTATTGGGCTGCGAATAACCCGCACCATTTGGTAAGTCAAAGTAGTGCATAATCAATACCGTATGTTCAATGCTAACATACACTGATTAAGAAATAAATAATTTATCAAGATCTCGTCTTTCAGTAGATAGCATAAAGACTTGTCTCGCTGTTAGATCCAATTCAGTGCTCTACCACACCAATGTCATTTTATTTCAGTAAGGCTTAGAAATATGCGGACTGACA
This sequence comes from Salvia splendens, assembly GCF_004379255.2. Classification (NCBI taxonomy): domain Eukaryota; kingdom Viridiplantae; phylum Streptophyta; class Magnoliopsida; order Lamiales; family Lamiaceae; genus Salvia; species Salvia splendens. Next base: position 19,140,446 of record NC_056033.1, read on the forward strand.
TTGCAACCTTTCACGATAGGTAGTGTAGGCATATCTGGGTTGTGAAATTCTGAAGTGTCGCAGAGTTTGTTATGTGTTTTTGTTTGTTGTGAAAATACAATGCTAGGTCGAGACACCAAGTCCTATGAATCCACTAGATCACTTGGTCTAGGAACTCAATGCAACAAGGAATACTCTATCGTTGTACATACAAACTCCCCTTCAAAGATCCCTCAACCCGAATACTATGGATTAATATAGAGAAGCAGGGGTCGATCCCACGTAGATGGATACGTAAGAAAGCATTTAGAGACTCTTGACTAAGGTGGCTGCTGCCACGCAAACAGGGTTGAGGTATAACTACTACTAGACCTAGGCAGGAAATATAAACGCTAGACATAGAAAGCTGTAAAAATGCTGAGATCAAACATCATTAAGACTTCGGTGTATTAAGCTTACTTCCTAGACCGTGTAAACGACTACCTAATTTAGCTAGACAGGAAACAACTAACAGTGGGGACCATGACCCAGAAATAGCAAGTACGGCAGAAAAGCTGCAAATAACTGACTGAGAAAATAACTAACTACGACATGCTTTTCTTCAACGGATTTAAACACGAAGATGAAGTAAACAGAGCACATACCCAGATTCGAACAGAATGTAAAAGTTTGGTCGTCGGAAACTTACGACAAATCGGAAACAACTCAGATCTACATATACTAGACGAAGCGAAATGAAAACACGAAGACTAGGCATCAAAATAAACCAACTCCGCTCAGATCTCACGTCGAACGCTTAATCCACTCCGGATCCAAGCAATCCGAAACCAACAACAACTAGATTCCACTCCATAACTTTCGATCTAACAGATCTACTCCGATCAACTCCAATTTCCAGCAATCGCACACAACTTAGCAACAACACCAAACTTAAATCTCCGATTCAACCACCAGCAAACTCCGATCACCCAGACTCAACCATTAACCTGCATAAGTTCAGAAAATAATTGCGAAACGCATCCAACACAGGCAAACTAACGCAAACTCCAGAAAATCTCGACAACCAAATCAGAAATCAACACCAACGTCATAATAGAAAATGAAACTTGCATTAAACACAGAAATATTCGGCGAAATCGGAAGGCCGAGCTTCAAACAGCGAAGCTCGATGAAATTTACGAAAGCAGTAGAGTGGAGCTTGTTTCTTCGCCCTCAACAGGACGGTGTTACAACCCAACAACAAATGTAAAGGTGAACCCAAGTGCGAAACCCCTGAATTTCCCTCTTAGAACCCAAGTGTATAGAAAAGTGAACTAGCTGCAGACTGTTAGTGAGGCCTCCACCGAGAAGGTCCCTCCAGAATGCATGCATCCTTCATTTTATAGACACGGACATAATCTTCTAGAACCTTCGTAGAAATCACCATTCTACCCTTCAGTTCTGAGATTTACTCCGTCTTGCAATTTCTTTCACAATGTTCACTTATTCGCCAGTTTCCTCGGACGTGTGATTGCCTCCTTCTTTTCCTGGACCTGGCAAATTTCTTCTATACACCTGGCTTAAAACATGTGTTAGACCCAGCAAATTTACGGATTTATCCCCTAGACCTATGCATGAAATTAGCCTTATCAAACTGCTCACACTTAAACCATGTTTGTCCTCAAGCATGAAAGACAAGAAAAAGGAATAAGGCGAATTTCAATGCACGGTTCCCAAGTACGACTCTACATACAAGACATTAACAAAGAACAGACTCCTAGACCTAGACAACTACAGACTCATAAAAGAAAACATCACACAAAGAGAAAAACAAAACACAACAGATAAACATGCACTAGTTTCAACTTTTAGGCGACTGTCCCCACAAGCTCAAGTTCTCTCCGATCGTTTACAGTCTTCAAATCCTCCCCCTTCCTTCTGCTACCTAAACGGTCCGTCAGTTTGTCAAGATAGCCTATTGATTTCCCAGTGGTTAGGTTCGCTCGATCACTCATTCCTCACCAGGGATGTTAGGATCAAAACGCTCCAAAGTTAAAGTTACACCACTGATGCGTCGGGTTATAAGAGTTTCTCCTTTCTATCGTCTCCCTTTTTTTCATTCCTGGGTCAGGTAATTTTTACTTCCTGCCCTTAGGTAATTAATCTTCTTTTTCCCTTTTTTTTTTCTATTTTCCCCCTGGACTTCGTTCAGCTTATACCTCCGAATTTTTAGTTTATTTCTCCCCTGGACTTCGTCCAACTTATACCTCCTTTTTCTGGACTTCGTCCAGCTTATTTCTCCATAACCCATTTTTCTCCTTTATACTCTACTCCCTAAGCATCAAGTGGCGGCCCATTTTTTACATGTTAGCTCAAAGTGTTTAGGCTTATAACTCGCTCTTATAGTAGGGCTGCACAACTAGGTTATCTAAGGCATTTTCTATCGTCCTTACTTCATTCGGACCGCTTTTAGTTTATTAAGGAAAAAGGCATCAAAGTTGACGTGTATCCTTTCTTCAATCGCTCTAGCTAAGGGAATTTTGCCTTATTATCTCCACTAGCTCATGCAACATACAAACACAAAAACAACCATTACACCTAAGCTATACCTAAAGACTCTGAGACACAAAAACAGACACAGTACTTACTCCCACCCCCTCCCACTTAACTCAAGCTTGTCCCCAAGCTATCCTTGTGAAGGGGGGAAAAATGGAAGTATGAACAGCAGACATAAACATTAAACACAAACAAAACGCACAGACAAAACAAACTTCTCACACTTAGACCGAACATCGGGCTAAGTGGGAGAAGGCGCAACATACAAAACCAAGACATGCAAAAACAGAACAACCCCTTCTCACACTTAGATCAAAGATTGGGCTAAGTGTGGGAAGGTACAACACATATAAACAAAAACGAAGCATGCTGGCACACATAAACACGAACAAAAAAACAAAAAAGAAAAGAAAAGGCAAAGAAAAAGTTACTTGGTTTGGGGGAATCAATTCGGGGTCTGGCCCCCGCGGGAGCCAGCCTTAAACGGGTTTGACGGTTAGGTCACTTTAGCTTTCTTCTTTGCCGGCGAATCCGGCGTCTCCTTCTCTGTCTCACTCGGTCTGGGGACTGTCTTCTTCACGATCATCGATCTAGTAGAGGATGGGATAGTCAAGGGCTTCGACGCCTGAGGGGGTTTCTGAACAGATATACGTCCTGGACCCGGTGATTTGGAAACGCTGCCAGGTCCAGAAAGCGACTTCGGTGCGTTAGGGAATCTCTCACGAAACTACTTCGTCATCATCATCATTAGTAGACGGCTTCTGCCATCCTATCAGTGTGCCGGGACGACGTTGCCACAAGGTTGGTGAGACGTCCCTTGAGGGCCACGACCTCCTCTCTGACCTTCCCGACTTCCATTCTCATCTCATCTACCTCCGTTCTCACTCCTACGACCTCTTTCCGTACTCTCTCAACCTCGACGTTGTCCCTTCCTTTACCCCGTAGGGCCAGAATTTCCTCTCTAACCATTTTAATTTCTGACCTCATCCATCCTACCTCCTTCCTCATTTCTTCCACTTCAATCTGGGCTCCTGCCTCCATACTTGCTTTTAAGTCCACCACATCCGGCTCCTGTTTCGCCTGCGCCTCTGACTTGCCAACATCGTAAAAACATACCTCCTTTCCATGCGTGATTAGCAACCCCTTGTTGAAGAAGTAATCCATATTGAAAACCTCCGGGGCTAGACACATTTCCACATCTCGGCAAGCTTTGTTGATCTTCATGATCACGTTGCGCTGCAGATAAGCACCTAGGAGATGGCATGTGTATAGGTGCCTGGAAGGGTTGGCAGTTACTTGGTGACAAGCTTGGGCAAGCCAATAGCCTAGATGGACACGGACCCCCTTGGCCATACACCAAGTAAAATAAAGGTCGGGGGTTGTCAAGGCGTTGTTGGCGGTGCCCATCAGGTTATAGCTAATGAACGTCTAGGCAAATCGCAGGATTCTGTCCTCAATGTGGTGGGCTTTCGAAAAGCTGGTCTTAAACAAACCTACCCTTGGGTGGGTAACAAACTCCCAAGCACTCTGCGTCTTGAAACCGGGTGTGAATTTAGGTGGACCTACCATTCTCTCGTTCCACAAACCTTCGTCATCCTGTGTACGTGTCAGCAAACCCATCCGGAGAGTCCACTCTCTGATGCTCATCTCGTGCTCTTCATTGAAGAGGCGGAAGTTAATGGAGTCAGCATCCAAGTCAGTGGTGGACTTAAACCGGAAGGTCGAAAAGAATTCCCGTGCTAAAGCTATCGGAACCTCAAAGGTGCTGTGCTTGAGCAGCCAGTCAAAACCGATTGCATCTATGTATTCCCGAAATTCATCGTTGGACGCAATCTCCTTGAGCTCCTCTGGGTCATACATCTTCCCGGACTTAGCATACTTTCCCACGGCACTCTTCTCTTTGTACGTCGCTGCACGTTTTGGGTTAGTGAACTTTCTCACCGCGTCCAGTAATTCCTTGGTAATCCAGATTTCTGTAGGCTCAAAATTGAGCTCCTCTTCTTGTTCATCTTCGGAGTCTCTGGACCCAGTAGCGTATGGTACCTTAGCAGGTGGAGGAAGAGAGGGTTCAACGGACTTCCCTTTTGCTTTCTTGGTCGAGGAAGGAATAACCTGTTTTCCCTTCCTCTTTCTCTCGGTCGCGTGGCGGCTTTCCTTCTCTTCGCTCTCCCCACTGCTAGGTTTGGGGGAGTATGCCTGCTCAGGGGCTGCGGTTGCTAGACCCAGCGCTCCCTCCTCCATCTGCTGGACGGATTCGTCAATCTCATTAATCAAGCTCCGACGAGCTTGCCTCCTTACTTCCCTCGCAGTAATCAGCGAATCAGCCCCCTCGGGGTCATCTGTCGGATCAATGGTAAGATTTACCCTGTCGTCGGTAGGTTCTTGTACATTTTCAGAGTCGAGGGCTTCTCCCTCCTCAGTCAACAAAGGGGTGGCCCCCGTGATGTAATTAGGGGTTTCCACCCCAACTGAACCTTCCTCAACATGGGTCTCAGTACCCACAGCTCTTTCGGGGGTCTTCCCCTCACTTACGTTCTCAGAGACATTGGCCTCACTGCCCCTAAATACTTCTAGGGTTTCCCCCTCCACAGCCTTCTCGGAAATTAGGGCTTCGTCGCCCTCCGTCTGCTCTAGGGTTCTCTCATCCGAAACACTCTCACAAACTGTAACACCCGTAAAAAAAAATAATTAAGGAGAAAAAAAAAATCAAATTAATCTAATTAAATCTTGACTTGGTCAAATATATTTCTCCAAACCGCATCACCAAACGATTTTCCCATATCTCCACTCCCTAAAATCTCTCCAACCACCAAATCCATCAATATCTATCAGTTTTGCCTATATATATCCAACCAATTCTACAATTTAAAGCATTCTCTCCAAACTCCAAAGACCAAAACGTGAGAGAGAGAGAGAAAAAAGAGAGGAAGAGGGAGAAGATGAGTGACAGTGCTGCCGCCGACGGAGGCGGCACTGCAAAATCCGCTGCAATGCAAGAGAGAAAAGAGAAAAGGGGAGCGACAGTGTCCCGGCGAAGAGAGATAAGTCAGCAGCAGCGAGAATACGCTGCAATTCAGAACGCGAGGCAGCGGCGGCCGGAGGAAGACCGCCAGCTGGACAGCAACAGATAGACGGAGCAGCGACGAACAGCAGCCGACGGCTCTGTGCAGACGGTGATGGCGGCGAGCAGCAACGACGACCCTGTGCAGACCGCAATGGCGGCGGTGGCTGGACGCCGAGTACGAATCGACGACGGTGGATGGCATAGTTGGAGGAGCGATGGGTTGGGAGAAATTCCAGACGTGGTGTCGAGAGATAGATGGAGACGAGAGAGAGAAATAAAGAGAGATAGGGAGAGAAGAAGATAGGCGTGTAGAATGAGCGAAGAAAAAAAAAGGATTTGGGCCTATGGTTATTTTAAAAAGATTGGTCCTCATTAATTGGAATAGGAAGATTTTTTTTTTTAGTTGGGCTATTGTACCAAATATTTTATTTGGGCCAAGTTGTTAATGAATTAAGTGGGTTGGAGTATTCATTTTGTTGGGTCAAGCTCAGGTAGCCTCACCAATAATTGAAAGACGGGAAGCATGGACTTAAGGAAGGGAATTCTCCGCGAATCAATTTGACGTCGAAGTAATGAATCAGAAAATTAAACGAACGAGGTGGGCTTTCTTTTTAAATAAGGGAAATGCCCTAAGTATATTTTTTATGTGAAATATATTGTGTCATGTCGTATTTTGTTTTGAGGATGTGCCTATCTGATCGCCTAGCGGGGAGCGAGTCCCTACTAGAAGTTATGAGTTTAATCGAATTCGGGTTTGTCTAGGGAGCGAGTCCCTATTCAAGCTAGTGTACACAGAGGGGATCGTGCGCTAGCTTTCGAGTTGGCCGGTCCGGTGATCGAGAATGTGGCCACGTTCTCATTTCACATATGAGGTTCAGATAGGGTACGAGGAGAGAGAAAAATAGGTTGCAACCATACTTTTGAGCGAGAAAATATTTTGGGTGACTTGGTCTTTTATAAAACCCCGAGTTCACTTTTAAATGTTGACACAATATTTTATAAAATGTTTTCGGCATGAGTCCACTGAGTGCATCAAGTACTCAGCCCTACATTTCTTTTTTAAAAATGTGCAGGTTAAGCGTGACGGGCGCGGTGGGTATTGAGCAACACCGTTGAAGAAATTTAAGTGTTTAAAATGTGTCATGTCTTCACACGTGGCATATTCCTTCTCTCAAATGCTTCCGCTAAGTAGTTGTCCTTCTTTTGAGTTCTTGTATCGTTGAGATAGTATTCATTTTCGAGTTATTGATCGATGAGATACTCTGATTTTATTCGAGTTATTCCCATTTGTTTCGAGCTATGGTCAAGTTGTGTTGTTTTCCCCTTTCTTCCCCGCTTCTTTAATCCTCCCATAGTCGCGATCAACGGTGTTTTCTATCCTTAGAGAATGCGAGCGTGACAAAGTGGTATCAGAGTAATTTTTTCTTTCCGCTTTGGACCCGAGAGTCTTTTTCTGTTTTAGTCTAGACTTGTTTCGCTAGACTAAAATAATAATGATAATAATACTAAGGATAATGATAACTATGCATTGAAGGCTCAACATCCCGACTCGTCACACTCAACCGAGAAAAAGGTAACATGTTTTTTTTTGAATGTTTTTATGAGAAAGTTTTGGATAAAGGAAAATGAGAGAATTTTGAGAATGAAAGAAGAGAAATTTTGTATAAGAACGAGGAAGTAAAATCTTTCCGTGAAGGATTGGTTTCAAATTTGAGAATAGTATTTTCTGATGTTTGAGAAAAGAGCAAGTTTTGAAGAGAAATTATGAGTTTGATTTCGAGTTTGAGTTCTAAAGTGAGAAAGATAGTTCAAATTTTTTTAGATAAGTGAGAGTTTTACGAAGATGCTTGTTTAGAGTAAAAACCTTTTAAAGTTTGAAAGCAAAGACTGGTGAGTTTTGAAGAAAATGTTTGTTTTAAAGTAGACGTGAAATGTGAAAGCAATTTTTTTGTGGGAAGCGATATGTTGTGTATTATATTTGTTATTTGAAGTATGAATGACGTTAAATGTGATACTAGTTGAGATGTGTGATGATGAAGTATGTTGCGAACATAGAGTGCTTATGTTGTAGGCTAGATTGAATATGCGCGAACCGTAGTTTAAGTTGAGATAATCTATCATTTTCCCGAGTGACGAAAACGAACGAGAATCTGAAAGTTTGGGGTGAATCCCTAATTTGTCAAGGCACGACGAGGCAAGGAGATCGAGAGTGTGAATGGAGGCCGGTGGACAACAAAACTTTTATCTTGGAATGACGTGAAACGTTGGAGCAAGCTTGATGTGTGAACTATTTTACTATTTCCTACGTTTTCCCTGAACGACAAGAATAAAAAGAATACGAGGAAGATTTCAATAAGTGGAAGATAGCAAAGACGAAATAAAGTTCAAATGCAAAAGAGCGTGCAAGACAAGAAGGGATGATGCGAAGTATGCGATTTAATATAGTCTAATCTCGCGTAATTTATTAAAGGTGGCAGCGATGTGACTTTCAACAACAATGTTAATTAAACGACATGAGGAAGCTGCTTGGAAGACAAGATGATGGAGAAATTCTATATTCGAAGGACGTAAGCAAATTTCGGGATGAAATTTTTGTTAAGGTGAGTAGATTGTAACACCCATAAAAAAAATAATAAAGGAGAGAAAAAAAATCAAATTAATCTAATTAAATCTTGACTTGGTCAAATATATTTCTCCAAACCGCATCACCAAACGATTTTCCCATATCTCCACTCCCTAAAATCTCTCCAACCACCAAATCCATCAATATCTATAAGTTTTTCCTATATATATCCAACCAATTCCACAATTTAAACCATTCTCTCCAAACCCCAAAGAACAAAACGTGAGAGAGAGAGAGAGAAAGAAGAGAGGAAGAGGGAGAAGATGAGCGACAGTGCTGCCGCCGGCGGAGGCGGCGCTGCAAAATCCGCTGCAATGCAAGAGAGAAAAGAGGAAAGGCGAGCGACAGTGCCCCGGCGAAGAGAGATAAGTCAGCAGCAGCGAGAATACGCTGCAATTCAGAGCGCGAGGCAGCGGCGGCCGGAGGAAGACCGCCAGCTGGACGACGACAGATAGACCGAGCAGCGACGAACAGCAGCCGACGGCTCTATGCAGACGGTGAACGACGACCCTGTGCAGACCGCAATGGCGGTGGTGGCTGGACACCGAGTACGAATCGACGGCGGTGGCTGGCGTAGTTGGAGGAGCGATGGGTTGGGAGAAATTCCAGACGTGGTGTCGAGAGATAGATGGAGACGAGAGAGAGAAATAAAGAGAGATAGGGAGAGAAGAAGATAGGCGTGTAGAATGAGGGAAGAAAAAAAAAGGATTTGGGCCTACGGTTATTTTAAAAAGATTGGGCCTCATTAATTGGAATAGGAAGATTTATTTTTTTTAGTTGGGCTATTGTACCAAATATTTCATTTGGGCCAAGTTGTTAATGAATTAAGTGGGTTGGAGTATTCATTTTGTTGGGTCAAGCTTGGGCAGCCTCAGCAATAATTGAAAGACGGGAAGCATGGACTTAAGGAAGGAAATTCTCCGCAAATCAATTTGAAGTCGAAGTAATGAATTAGAAAATTAAACGAACGAGGTGGGCTTTCTTTTTAAATAAGGGCAATGCCCTAAGTATATTTTTTATGTGAAAATATTTTGGGTGACTTGGTCTTTTATAAAACCCCGAGTTCACTTTTAAATGCTGACACAATATTTTATAAAATGTTTTCGGCATGAGTCCACTGAGTGCATCAAGTACTCAACCCTGCATTTCTTTTTAAAAATGTGCAGGTTGAGCGTGACGGGCGCGGTGGGTGTTGAGCAACACCGTTGAAGAAATTTAAGTGTTTAAAATGTGTCATGTCTTCACACGTGGCATATTCCTTCTCTCAAATGCTTCCGCTAAGTAGTTGTCCTTCTTTTGAGTTCTTGTATCGTTGAGATAGTATTCATTTTCGAGTTATTGATTGATGAGATACTCTGATTTTATTCGAGTTATTCCCATTTGTTTCGAGCTATGGTCAAGTTGTGTTGTTTTCCCATTTCTTCCCCGCTTCTATAATCCTCCCCTAGTCGCGATCAACCGTGTTTTCTATCCTTAGAGAATGCGGGCGTGACAAAGTGGTATCAGAGCAATTTTTTCTTTCCGCTTTGGACCCGAGAGTCTTTTTCTCTCTTAGTCTAGACTTGTTTCGCTAGACTAAAATAATAATGATAATAATACTAAGGATAATGATAACTATGCATTGAAGGCTCAACATCCCGACTCGTCACACTCAACCGAGAAAAAGGTAACATTTTTTTTTGAATGTTTTTATGAGAAAGTTTTGGATAAAGGAAAATGAGAGAATTTTGAGAATGAAAGAAGAGAAATTTTTTATAAGAACGAGGAAGTAAAATCTTTCATTGGTTTCAAATTTGAGAATAGTATTTTTTGATGTTTGAGAAAAGAGTAAGTTTTGAAGAGAAATTATGTATTTGAGTTGTAAAGTGAGAAAGATAGTTCAAATTTTTTTAGATAAGTGAGAGTTTTACGAAGATGCTTTGTTTAGAGTCAAAACCTTTTAAAGTTTGAAAGTAAAGACTGGTGAGTTTTGAAGAAAATGTTTGTTTTAAAGTAGACGCGAAATGTGAAAGTGATAAGGCTAATTTCATGCATAGGTCTAGGGGATAAATTAGTGAATTTGCTCGGTCTAACACATGTTTTAAGCCAGGTGAATAGAAGAAATTCGCCAGGTCCAGGAAAAGAAGGAGGCAATCACACGCCCGAGGAAACTGGCGAATAAGTGAACATTGTGAAAGAAATTGCAAGACAGAGTAAATCTCAGAACTGAAGGGTAGAATGGAGATTTCTACGAAGGTTCTAGAAGATTATGTCCGTGTCTATAAAAGGAAGGTTGCATGCATTCTGGAGGGATCTTCTCAGGGGAGACCTCACTAATAGTCGGAAGCTAGTTCACTTTTCTATACACTTGGGTTTTTAGAGGGAAATTCAAGGGGTTCCGCACTGGGGTTTACTTTTCTTGCATTTTTTGGTTTCCACCGAGCTTCGCTGTTCGAAGCTCGGCATTCTGTTTTATCGACTATTTCTGTATTTTATGCAAGTTTAATTTTCTGTTATGTCGATGTCTGATTTTGCTTTTGTGATTTTCTAGAGTTTTGAGCTAGCTTGCTTGTTTTGGATGCGTTTCGCAATTGTTTATTGAACCTGTGCAGAGTAATGGCTGAATCGGAGTGATCGGAGTTTGTTGGTGAATGAATCGGAGGTCTGAATTTGGTTTTGTAGTTTTGATTGTGGAAACGTTTAAATTTGATGTTGATCGGAGTAGATCTGTTAGATCGGAAGTTCTGGAGTGGAATCTAGTTGTTGTTGGTTTCGGATTGCTTGGATCCGGAGTGGATTAAGCGTTCGACGTGAGATCTGAGCAGAGTTGGTTTATTTTAATGCCTAGTCATCGTGTTTTCATTTCGCTTCATCCAGTATATGTAGATCTGAGTTATTTCTGGTTAGTCGTAAGTTTCCGATGACCAAACTTTTACATTCTGTTCGAATCTGGGTATGTGCTCTGTTTCCTTCATTTTCGTGTTTAATCCCGTTGAAGAAATGCATGCTGTGTTAGTTAAATGCTCAGTTAGTTATTTTCAGCTTTTCTGCCGTTCTTGCTATTTCTGGGTCATGGTCCCCACTGTTAGTTGTTTCATGTCTAACTAAATTAGGTAGTCGTTTACACGGTCTAGTAAGTGAATTTAATATACCGAAGTCTTGATGATTTTTGATCTCAGCATGTTTACAGTTTTCTAGGTCTAGTGTTTACATTTCCTGCCTAGGTCTATTAGTAGTAATACCTCAACCCTGTTTGTGTGGCAGCAGCCGCTTTTGTCAAGAGTGTCCAAATGCTTTCTTACGTGTCCATCTTCGTGGGATCGACCCCTGCTTCTCTATACTAAATCATAGTATTCGGGTTGAGGGATCTTTAAAGGGAAGTTAGTGTGCCAACGACAGAGCATTCCATGTTCTATTGAGTTCCTAGACCAAGTGATCTAGTGGATTCATAGGACCTGGAATCTCAACCTAGAACATCGCATTTTCACCACACACGCAAACCACGCACTTCAAATGGCGCCGTTGTCGGGGATGGATGGCGTATTTTGTGATTGTTTTTAGAGGTTTTTGGCGTACAAAGTTTTGATTAATTTTTCTTTTATTTTCGGTTTATGAGCAAAGGCTCACGGTCTACCTACTGGAGTAACTCGTCTGGGTGGGAGCAAGGTCAATTCATTTGGCAGGTCAAGGAAACCGCCTCCACAGTAACCACCAGATCAGGTTTCACCACGGGAGAGCCGTTTCCGAGTGGATTTACTAGCGACGAATCTTGGGCGTCGTCAGGACGTGAAGATCCGGAGTCACCACCAGAGTTAGAGACAGTCAGAAACAAGGGAAATAGAGGAAGTAGTCATGGCGCAAGTAGTAGATCCAGATCCAGAGATCGGTTCGTTAACCGCTCATTTAGATGGAGAACCAGCTCAGGCTATAGTGATGAATCCACGCCAGAGGACTATTGAGATCAAGACAAACGTACTCGGCATCTTGCCAACATTTTCTGGGCGAAGAAGTGAGTGCCCGTACGAATTTTTAAATGAATTCAGTAAGTTGTGTGGTATTCAGAAGAGGCCGAATGATGCAACAGAGGAGGATTATCGCCTACGCGCGATTCCTTTCACTCTGAAGGGAGAGGCCAACACATGGTTGTTGAGATTGCCCCCGGATTCTATCCGCACATGGAGGGATTTCAAGTTGGAATTCTTAGATTATTTCTTCCCGTCCAACAAGACGAATGCGCTGAAAAAAGAAATTTTAGAGTGTAAGCAGGATTACGACGAATCCTTGAGTCAGTATTGGTCGAGATTCAAGGGGTTGTTGGATGCGTGCCCGAATCACCGAATGATAGAGGCAGAGACCTACTCTCTGTTTTACGAAGGGGCGACTCCTGAGTCGAAGGATTTAATGAATTCCTCGAGCAGGGGGAATTTCACCAGAAAAAAGGGGAAGTGAAGCATACTGTAAATCTCTAATGGTTATTTTCCAATAAATGCAACAGATTATTTTTGTCATAATGTTGTTATGTTTTACATTTAATGGTTGTTTATTGCATATTTAAATGTATGAGCAAACATAACAAAGTCTAAGTCTTTGTTTTAGTAGACCGGTTGTGGGCGTCGTCCAATTTAAGGTAACACGGTCAGTTCTAAACAAAGAAAAATAAGAATTTCACAACCTAGATAGGCCTAGACTACCTATCGCGAAAGGTTGCAATGTTAGTCCGATTATTTCTAAACCTTATTGAAATAAGATGACGTTGGTGTGGTATAGCACTGAATGGATCTAACAGCAAGACGAGTCTTTATGCTATCTACTGAAAGACGAGGTCTTGATAATTAATTTCTTAATCAATGTACGTTAGCATTGAGTATACGATATTGAGTATCCACTACTTTGACTTACCAAAGGTGCGGGTTTTTAGTAACGTAACGATCCAGGTATATTGGGTAGTGGTGATCATTATCTAGAGGTGCTAGGATTGCTATTATGTTGAAACATGCGCTAGCAGAGTCTCGTTTGATAACATCCACAAGAGGAGCTCGAAACAAGGTTTTATTATTCGGAACCTAGCTAGTTGGAGTTTGATTACTCTATGAATAATAAATAAGAGTTTCTTGCTGAGTCCACTCTTGGAGAATAAAATATGTTAATTAATTAAGTCCATAGCAGACAATAATTAATTAATGAATGTTTCTATCTTAAGCATGAGAAATAAATTGAACGCGAATAAAGGAAACCCGGAATACTTGTAATTTCAGATTTGGAAAGGTAGTGCAATATTACTTCTGTAGTGGCTGCTTGTAATATTCCAATATAAGCTTATATTAAACTGTGGGTTCAATTTAATTAGTAAAAAGCTAATTGGGTGAGGCCTGATCCAAATTCTTCCTTAGATCCCTGACTGGGCCCAATATGTGACTTATATAGATAGGAGAATTAAGGAGACAGAAAATACACTTTTGAATACACAAAATTTTCGTCCCCTTCTAGAAAGAGAGAGCTCGAAATTTGAGCTTCCTCCGTGAGCAGTTTCTGTCTTCCATTATTCGAGTCCTAGTACGTTGGTGAGATTTGCCCACACAAATATTAGCGTATAGTCCGGGACACCAGTCAGAAGATCTGAGGTCTTGTATTGAAGATTTTCAAGTGGAGACGGAGCAAGCCATCATCGATTCTTGATTGAATCTACGAGGTAAACTGGCTAATTCCGTAGTAAGCATGTTTTAGGGTTTTTATATGCTAAAGCATGTTTTAATTCAAGTTATGAGCATGATACATGTGAAAATTGCGCGAATAGAATTTGTCTAAATAATCTGCTAAATAGATCAAATTCATGTGATCGGATATTGAACGCACGCTTCCGCTGCCCACCCCTTCAATTGGTATCAGAGCCAGCCTTTGGCTCTGATTATTTGGATTTAAATTTAGTGTAATTCATGTATGCATGTGTTATTTGATTGCGAAGCATGTTCTTGGTGTTTTTGTTTAATTTTATGCATGATGAACTCAAGAACTATCGAATAAAAGAACTTGAATTGCTCGAACGCACCACGTGCGATCGAGGTAGGGATGTCGAGACAGTGGGAGCCGGGAGCCGTGATCACGGGGCGACGCGCAGACGAGTGGGGCTCGTGCGCGCCGCCGGCCGAGACGACACGCCCCAGACGCAACCCGGGTCGAGATCAACGAGGTGGTGCCACATGCGGAGTGGTGGTTCGTCCGAGAACCACCGAGACACCGTGTGACACCAGGCCAATCCCTAGGCGGAAGGACCGAGACAGGCTCCGAGCCGCTGGCCGAGACGGACGCGCACCGTGTACCGAGGCAGTAGGAGAATCGTGGCTTGGACAGGCCGCGACGGGCGACGAGCCACTGGCCGAGAGGAGCCACTCCACCGCGCAAACTCCTGGCCGAGGACCGCGTCACCCGACGTGCCGAGACGGCCAAGGAGCGTAGGCACCCGACGGTCGACACGACCGAGACGGGCGCTCGCAGCTGGCTAAGACGTGACGACACCCGAAGGCTCGACGGGCCGAGACGCTGGCGCGCCACCTGCACCGGTGGCCGAGACGCTGCGTGCGTGGTGTTCCGACGACGAACTCGTTGGATATTCGTCGTTCATCGTTCGTGCGAACCTCGTGCGATGAGATAACGATAAATAATTATTTTAATGATTATTTGATTATTTTATTAAAAGATATCATTAAAATATTATTATTTAATGGAAATAAAATCTTTTTGGAAGATTTGTCTAGATTTTAGGAATATTTTTATTATTATCTATATCTATAGAAATAAATAATATTATTTTATTCCTAGATGATATAGATGAGAATAATTTAATAGTTTCCTAATATTTATCTAGATTTAAGGAATATTTTTATTATTATATATATATATGGAAATAAATAATGATTATTTTATTCCTAGATGATATGGATGAGAATAATTTAATAGGTTCCTAAAATTTTATATATCTAAGATCCTAATAAGGTTAGATATGTATGAATACATTAAATAATAAAATATCTCTTCCTAATCTTGAACAAGGAAATAATTTGAATTTATTTTTCATGTCTTATTAAGGATTAAATAATTTGTTTATTTTAGATATACCATATAGTAGACATGAATGAGAATAAAATTCTAGATCAACAATTTCCTACAGGAAGATAACAACATTAATCTAAAGATTTAATTATCCAGTAGATTAAATACCAACAGAATTTAATTAAGCCTTAAACTGCCTCAAGGCTAAGGATAATTAAAGTAAAACCATAACCCAAAATATCTAAGCTATAATTACGAACTCAACGTTTGTATATGGTCTCCATCAGTTGGTCTGCAATTTATGAAACCTTTTTCTAATATTATCGCCACCTGCTCTGTGGGGACAATAATCCTAAGGAAATAGCAAGTTCATGAGAGCGGACTTCTCAAATATAAATAGTATGAACTAGAATGTAGTTTCCAATATTATCGCCACCTGCTCTGTGGGGACAATAATCCTAAGAAAATGCGAGATTCAGAAGTTCACACAAGATTTATGAGATAGCTTGATCTTGTTAGCAGCACATGAGTATTGTTATGGGAGTGTGTTGTAGAAATGAGACTCTGTAATGCTAAAGAGATGGTCATGCTTAGGCAACATTAGCCGGCCATGCCACTCTGTGGTCTCTGGACTATTCGTCGGTGTTGTGACCAGTAAAATTGTAAGATTTTAATGCGTATTGACTTCCTCTCAGTAAAATTGTAAGATTTTAATGCGTATTGACTTCCTCTGGAGGGTACAAAATTTTTATTTTACAGTTGTAAGATTTTGAAAAGTTTTATGGTTAATCTAATCAAACTTCTTACATAAGTTTATGACAATAGTAAAATATTCTGTTTTGCAGTGCAAATCAAATCGTCAATATGTCGTTTAATCATCTTTCCGCAGTTCTCAAAGAAAATAAACTCGAGGGCCAAAATTACATAGAATGGAAACAAAATTTGGACATCGTTCTCACAGCAGATGAGTACATCTTTGTGCTCACCACCCCGCGACCTCCAGTGCCGCCGGCTAACGCTGCGGCAGGAGTCAAAGATGCACACAGACGGTGGCATAAGGCGAATGAGATGGCTAAGTGCTACATGTTGGCTTCTATGTCTTCGGTACTCAAGCATCAGCATTCAGCCATGGAAACAGCCGCCGAGATTATGCAGAATCTCAAAAATCTTTTTGGTACTCAGAATCGAACAGCTAAATTTCAAGCCTTTCGGAGTATCATGTCGAAGACAATAAAGGAAGGCTCATCTGTGAGGGATCACGTCCTCGAGATGATGGGCCACCTCAACCAAATTGAGGTCTTGGGAGGGACCATCGATCCCGAGTCCCAGGTGACTATCATCCTTCAAAGTCTTCCCCCTAGCTTCCAACAGTTCAAGCTCAACTTCGAGATGAACAAAAGGAATTACATCTTGGCAAAGCTGTTGACTAAGCTTCAGTCGGCAGAGGACCTTATGGTCCAAGCTAAGGCGGCCATGATAATTTCGGTGCCTCGTTCCTCTGGCTTAAAGCCTAGCAAAGGAAAAAGGCAGGCACCGAACTCAGGACTGCCATGATAGCTAAGGGAAAAAAGAAGAAGAGGGCTAACAAGAAGCCCACGGGGAAGTGTTTCAAGTGTGGAGAGAAGGGGCATTGGGAGCCAGACTGTCCTAAACGGGGCAAGGCTACAGGTATGCACCAGGCTCTAGTTGTCGAGTCTTGTTTGACTTCGACATCAATTTGCACTTGGGTTATTGACACAGGAGCCACTGATCATATTTGTTTTGATCCCGACTTAATGCAGGTTACAAGACGGCTACATGATCGTGAAATCGAAGTCCAGCAGGGCGACGCTACCAAAGTGGCGGCCGTTGCAGTGTGAGACATTTATTTGCGTTTTAGTAGTGATAAATTTTTGATTTTGAAGAATGTTTTGTTGATACCTTCTTTTAGAAGAAATTTAATTTCAGTTTCTAAATTGGTTTATGATGGATATTCGATTTCTTTTAATGACAACTGCATTATTAAGAAAGATGGTTCTTATATCTGTCGTGGTATCATGGAAAACAATCTGTACAGAATCACTTCTACATAGTTTAATAATCGCAAATCAGAACTCAATACAACATCGAAAATTTCAAAGAAACGAAAGGAACCTTCAAGTTCAATGAACGAAACGTACTTGTGGCAACTTAGACTTGGTCATGCCAATGAAAGGTGGATCCATTCTCTTGTTCATTAAGATCTTATCAAAGGTCTAGATGAGGAACCTTTTCATAAGTGTGAGTCATCTTAGAAGGCAAGATGACCAAGAGGCCTTTTAAGGCTAAGGGCAATAGGGCCAAGGAAGTACTTGAGCTCGTTCATTCCGATGTATGTGGACCAATGTCTACTGAGGCAAGAGGTGGTCTTCGATACTTCATCACATTTATTGATGACTTCTCGAAAATTGGATATGTCTATTTGATGCATCACAAGTCAGAGTCTTTTGACAAGTTTAAAGGATTTAAGACTCTTGTGGAGAAGTATCATGGAAAGAATATCAAATGTCTACGATCTGATCGTGGAGGCGAATACCTCAGTGCCGAATTTTTGGACTACTTATCGGAGTCGGGAATTGAATCCCAACTGACTGCGCCGGGCACGCCCCAGCAGAACGGCGTGGCTGAAAGAAAGAACAGGACCTTGTTAAACATGGTTCGATCGATGATGAGTTATGCACGTCTGCCTATTTCGTTTTGGGGACATGCCTTGCTTTCTACAAGTCACATTTTAGACAATTTACCATCAAAATCCGTACCTAAAACTCCATATGAGTTGTGGACTGGGCGTAAGCCCAATCTAGCACATCTCAAGGTTTGGGGTTGCCCGGGTCATGTATTGGAAAATGATCCAACTAAGCTAGGATCTAGGACGGAGGTATGTTTGTTTATAGGGTACCCTAGAGGAACGAAAGGCTATGAATTCTTTAGCCTCCTAGACAAGAAAGTGATTGTGAGTACTCACGCGACATTCTTAGAGGAAGACTATTTAATGAATCATAAACCCAGCAGTGAAATGGCTCTTGATGAGCTAACTTCTGTCACAAGTTCCATTAACCAAGAACAAGTACCAAGTGTACAAACAATTCCCGAAACTTCAACTTCTACTCAAACTATTGTAGTGCCGCGCCGTAGTGGGAGGGTCTCACATGCTGACAGATACATTGGTTTGGGAGAATCTATGGATCACTCCTCGGACAGCAATGTATTAGATCCCTGGAACTTTGCGGAGGCGCAGACAGATGTCGATCATTGCGAATGGGTGAAAGCAATGGATTCGGAACTACAATCTATGATAGACAAAGACGTCTACGATTTGTCCTCCTACCCGAAGGCTGTACTGCCATTGGGAACAAGTGGATATATTAACGTAAACGTGGACCCGATGGACGAGTTAAAGTCTTCAAAGCAAGACTAGTGGCCAAGGGGTATACCCAAAAGGAAGGCATCTATTATGATGAGACCTTCTCCCCAGTGGCCATGCTCAAATCGATCCAGATATTGTTGTCTATTGCAGCTTATATGGATTGGGATGTATGGTAGATGGACGTTAAGACTGCGTTTCTAAACGGCAGTCTTGAGGAGACCATCTACATGGAACAACCCGAAGGATATGCCATAAAGGGCAAAGAACACATGGTTTGGAAGCTTAAGAAGGCCATTTATGGCCTCAAGCAAGCATCTAGATCGTGGAACCAATGTTTCGATCAAACTGTTTGAAAGTTTGGATTCGAAAAGTGTCCAAGTGAAAGCTGCATGTATAAGAAAGTTGATAAGGGGAATGTAGTGTTCTTAGTTTTATATGTAGATAACATTCTTCTAATTGGAAACAATAAAAAGATGTTGTCATCAGTTCGAACATGGTTATCAAACCAGTTCGAGATGAAGGATATGGGAAATGCGGGACACATCCTCGGGATCAAGGTTCTTCGGAATCGAGAGAAGAAGATGTTGTGCTTATCTCAAGAATCTTACATCGAAACAGTACTTAGTCGTTTTAGCATGCAGGATGCCAAGAAAGGTTTCTTACCTTTTAGACATGGCATCCATTTATCTCAAGAGATGTGCCCTAAAACGCCGTTTGAGATACATGAAATGAGAAGGATTCCATATGCTTCGGCAGTTGGAAGTCTCATGTATGCTATGCTTTGTACTAGACCTGATATTTGCTTTGCTGTTGGCATGGTGGCAAGATATCAGTCGAATCCGGGCCAAGGACATTGGACTGCCGTAAAGAACATACTCAAGTACCTTAAACGGACTACGGACTATGCTCTAGTTTACAATGCAGCCGAGCTCTGTCCTTTGGGATATACTGACTCAGACTTTCAAGCTGATCAGGACTCGAGAAAATCTACTTTAGGATATGTGTTCACCTTAGGATTGGAGCCGTAATTTGGAAGAGTGTGAAGCAGAAATGCATCGCGGACTCGACCATGGAAGCCGAGTATATGGCCGCTTCGGAGGCTGCAAAAGAGGCTGTATGGTTCAAGAACTTCTTTATGGATTTAGGTGTGGTTTCGAATCTGCCCAATAGCATCACCATTTATTATGACAATTCTGGTGCTGTGGCAAACTCGAAAGAACCAAGAGCTCACAAAGCGAGAAAACACATAGAGCGGAAGTATCATATCATTACAGATATAGTGCAGAGAGGAGACATAAAAGTGGTCAAGATTGCGTCAGAGAACAACCTGGCATATCCTTTTACAAAGGCTTTGGCGGTGAAACCGTTCGACTGCCACGTTGAAGGGATGGGAGTTCGACTCATTCAAGACCTCAACTCGCTTTCAGTATAAGTGGGAGAAATTTAGACGTGTGCGCTACCATTTTGTATTCTCGAAAGCTGTTTTGAGTATAAGTGGGAGATTGTTAGGGTTTTGTATACTAAAAATCACCTTTCGAGTGATTGCATACTGTAAAACTCTAATGGTTATTTTCCAATAAATGCAACAGATTATTTTTGTCATAATGTTGTTATGTTTTACATTTAATGGTTGTTTATTGCATATTTAAATGTATGAGCAAACGTAACAAAGTCTAAGTCTTTGTTTTAGTAGACCGGTTGTGGGCGTCGTCCAATTTAAGGTAACACGGTCAGTTCTTGAAGGGGCTGGCAGCGGAAGCCTGCGTTCAAAACGAATCACATGAATTTGATCTATTTAGCAGATTATTTAGACAAAATCTATTCGCGTAATTATCACATGTATCATGCTCATAACTTGAATTAAAACATGCTTTAGCAATAAAATCCCTAAAACATGCTTACTACGGAATTAACCAATTTACCTTGTTGATTCAATCAAGAATCGATGATGGCTTGCTCCGTCTCCACGTGAAGATCTTCAATACAAGACCTCGGATCTTCTGACTGGTGTCCCGGACTATACGCTGATATTTGTGTGGGCAAATCTCACCAACGTACTAGGACTCAAATAATGGAAGACAGAACTCAGCTCACGGAGGAGGCACAAATTTCGAGCTCACTCTTTAGAGGGGGACGAAAATTTTGATAATAAATTGTTATGTTTTCTGTCTCCTTTATTCTCCTATTTATATAAGTCACATATTGGGCCCAGTCAGGGATCTATGGAAGAATTTGGAACATGCCTCACCCAATTAGCTTTTTACTAATTAAATTGAACCCACAATTTAATATAAGCTTATATTGGAATATTACGAGCAGCCACTACAGAAGTAATATTGCACTGCCTTCCAAATCCGAAATTACAAGTATTCCGGGTTTCCTTTAATTGCATTTGATTCATTTCCCGCGCTTAAGATGGAAACATCCATTAATCAATTAATGTCTGCTATAGACTTAATTAATTAACATATTTCGAATTCCAAGAGTGGACTTAGCAGGAAACTCTTATTTATTATTCATAGAGTAATCAAACTCCAACTAGCTAGGTTCCGAATAATAAAATCTCGTTTCGAGCTCCTCTTGTGGATGTTATCAAACGAGACTCTCCTCGCGCATGTTTCAACATAATAGCAATCCTAGCACCTCTAGATAATGATCACCACTTGGGTTACGAAAACCCGCACCTTTGGTAAGTCAAAGTAGTGGATCCTCAATATCGTATGCTCAATGCTAACGTACATTGATTAAGAAATTAATTTTCAAGACCTCGTCTTTCAGTAGATAGCATAAAGACTCGTCTTGCTGTTAGATCCATTCAGTGCTATACCACACCAACGTCATCTTATTTTAATAAGGTTTAGAAATAATCGGACTAACATTGCAACCTTTCGCGATAGGTAGTCTAGGCCTATCTAGGTTGTGAAATTCTTATTTTTCTTTGTTTAGAACTGACCGTGTTACCTTAAATTGGACGACGTCCACAACCGGTCTACTAAAACAAAGACTTAGACTTTGTTACGTTTGCTCATACATTTAAATATGTAATAAACAACCATTAAATGTAAAACATAACAACATTATGACAAAAATAATCTGTTGCATTTATTGGAAAATAACCATTAGAGTTTTACAGTATCCAATCACGTATACTAAACCCTAACAATTCTAAACAAAGAAAAAATAAGAATTTCACAACCAAGATAGGCTTAGACTACCTATCGCGAAAGGTTGTAATGTCAGTCCGATTATTTCTAAACCTTATTGAAATAAGATGACGTTGGTGTGGTATAGCACTGAATGGATCTAACTGCAAGACGAGTCTTTATGCTATCTACTGAAAGACGAGGTCTTGATAATTAATTTCTTAATCAATGTACGTTAGCATTGAGCATACGATATTGAGTATCCACTACTTTGACTTACCAAAGGTGCGGGTTTTTCGTAACCCAACAATCCAGGTATATTGGGTAGTGGTGATCATTATCTAGAGGTGCTAGGATTGCTATTATGTTGAAATGTGCGCGAAGAGAGTCTCGTTTGATAACATCCACAAGAGGAGCTCGAAACGAAGTTTTATTATTCGGAACCTAGCTAGTTGGAGTTTGATTACTCTATGAATAATAAATAAGAGTTTCTTGCTGAGTCCACTCTTGGAGAATAAAATATGTTAATTAATTAAGTCCATAGCAGACAATAATTAATTAATGGATGTTTCTATCTTAAGCACGGGAAATAAATTGAACGCGAATAAAGGAAACACGGAATACTTGTAATTTCGGATTTGGAAAGGCAGTGCAATATTACTTCTGTAGTGGCTGTTTGTAATATTCCAATATAAGCTTATATTAAATTGTGGGTTCAATTTAATTAGTAAAAAGCTAATTGGGTGAGGCCTGATCCAAATTCTTCCTTAGATCCCTGACTGGGCCCAATATGTGACTTATATAAATAGGAGAATAAAGGAGACAAAAAATACACTTTTGAATACACAAAATTTTCGTCCCCCTCTAGAAAGAGAGACCTCAAAATTTGAGCTTCCTCCGTGAGCAGTTTCTGTCTTCCATTATTCGAGTCCTAGTACGTTGGTGAGATTTGCCCACACAAATAACAACGTATAGTCCGGGACACCAGTCAGAAGATCCGAGGTCTTGTATTGAAGATTTTCACGTGGAGACGGAGCTAGCCATCATCGATTCTTGATTGAATCTACGAGGTAAACTGGCTAATTCCGTAGTAAGCATGTTTTAGGGTTTTTATATGCTAAAGCATGTTTTAATTCAAGTTATGAGCATGATACATGTGAAAATTGCGCGAATAGAATTTGTCTAAATAATCTGCTAAATAGATCAAATTCATGTGATCGGATATTGAACGCACGCTTCCGCTGCCCACCCCTTCAAGTCGAAGGACTTAATGAATTCCTCGAGCGGGGGGAATTTCACCAGAAAAAGGGGAAGTGAAGTAAGAGAAATCCTGGGGAAGTTGATCGACGCTAAGAAGGCGTACGATAACCCTAGGAATGCAGTGAGGAGAGGATCGGTGAATGCCATAAGAGAGCAAGAAGATGATAAAGTAGAGGCAAGGATTGACAGGCTCGAGAAGGCTCTTTTGAACGCGATTGAAAAGACAAATCCACTAGCTTCACAAGGGAAGGAGAAATCTCCTGGTCTAGGAGATAATCAAATTCAGCAATATTACGGGACCTAGGAAGGAGATTATCAGGCCCAAGTCAATGCAATGGGAAGTTGGAATCCAGATGGGAACTGGAATCCAGGGAGACAGAGAGATGCACCCTGGAGGAACCATCCAAATTTCAGATGGACTGACATCGAACAGAACCAGTCAGCACCACAACTGAATCAACAGTTTGCACCTCAACCCGAGAGACAAGGTAACTGGACAGGAAGGAACCAAGAGGGGCAGGGCAACTGGATCAATCGGAACCAAGGAGACCACTCGAGCTGGGGAAACAGAAATCAGAACAATCAAGGGAACTCTTATGTACCACCGCACCAAAGGAATTTTCAAAACAATTACCAGGGTCCAGGAAATCAGTACAACAACTCTTCAGGAGGTCAAAGAAACGTTCGTCAGAATCAAGTGAGTGGACCGACCCTGAGTATGGGGCCAGGGCCAAGTCAGCCACCAAAGCTACCAAAAATTATCGATGATATGGTGCACGACCTCGTCAGTTCTCAGCAACATATGCAAAACAACCTGCAATCGAACAATGACGTAGTGCACAAGCTTCAAGACGCTCAGCAGGAGCAAAAGGCAACAATGTATATGCTGGCAAAGCAATTATCCCAGATAGCCACTTCTTTGAGTGATATGAGGGGGAATGAAGGAAAGATTCCCGCTTCAATAAGACCACCTGATAGAGCGAATAAAAGTCAGATTACCTTGAGATTCGGGAAAGGATATGAGGGGCCAGTGGTAAGAACGAAGGAAGCGACAGATCCCAAGGAAGGCAAGAAGGAAGAGGATACAATTCCGAGGCCCAGGAACTTGGAGGGTGAAAATTCCTTGATCAAGGATGACTTTAAAGCAGGAGATTTGGAGAGGCCCTTGCCTAGATCAACTGAACCATTCTTCCTCAACCTAGAGCCAGAGATGGAGAACGATGTAGTAAGGGAAGAAACTGGAGAGTTCTCGGCTGAAAGTTCTACAGGAGCAGGGAAGCAACTGAAACCTTTGCCAAGCCGGGGGGAAGCCAAGAAGAAGAATGATGAACCGGTAGACTTCATGGATATTTTTGGGAAATTGGAGATCAATCTACCATTCTTACAGACTTTGAAATTGCTGGTGTTTGGCAAGTTCATCAAGGAATTTATAGCTGGGAAGACTAGACCCAGTGGAAAAATTTTGATAGGCGAGAACGTCTCCGCAGTGATTCAAAAACGGAGGATGCCTTCGAAGTGCAATGATCCAGGTATGTTTACTTTGCCCATCTCTATTGGTGAAATAAAAATTGAGCATGCCATGTGTGATTTAGGGGCTTCGATAAATGTGTTACCACTGTCTATATACAAGAAATTAGTAGGAGTGAGCATGGTGAATACGAAAGTAGTGATCCAGCTAGCGGATAGGTCGTGTATCTGTCCTGAAGGAGTGCTTGAGAATGTGATAGTAAGAGTACATGATTTCTTGTACCCAGCTGATTTTCATGTGATAAAGATGAGCGATAATGAGTCTGCAGAGTCTGACGGAGTACTTTTAGGGAGACCTTTCTTACGTACCACCAAGACTATCATTGATGTCTTTGATGACACCATTTGCCTTGATTATAATGGGGAAAAATATACATTCAGCATAGATGAGGCAATGAAGAAACCTCTTGACATTGAAAATTTGCATGCTGTAGATGTTATTAACCCCCTGGTCCAGGAATATCTTGAGACAGAATTAATGCAGGTACAGATCGAGAAATCCGAGATGAGTCATACTATTGATAGAGAAGTAGCTAGTTGGTGTGAAGCCATGAAAACGAGTGAGTTATCAGATGATGAACTAGCTGAAGCGATTCTGGAATTCTGCACGAACCCGGAGCTAGCTAGATCAAGGAGGACACCTTATGTGGTGAGCATGGAAAATTCTACTAAGTCTACGAAGGGAATAACGACTGAGTCGACAGAGAAAAATCCCTAACCTCAAGAAAAAGACGTTCCTAAGAAAGAGCTGAAGACACTTCCACCTGGGCTCAAGTATGCGTATCTAGAGGAGAATTAAAATTTCCTGGTGATTATTAACAGCAGCTTGACCAAGGGACAAGAAGAGAAATTGTTGAAGCTGATTCGGAGGAACAAGAAAGCTATTGGGTGGACACTCTCTGACTTGGTAGGAATCAGCCCAGATCTGTGCATGCATCACATTCGATTAGAAGAAGGAGCAAAACCTTACAGAGATCCGCAACGCAAGTTGAATCCGAACATGAGGGAAGAAGTGCTGAAGGAAGTATTGAAGCTGCTATCCCTAGGAATCATTTATTCCATACCCGACAGTGAATGGGTTAGTCGAGTGCATATGGTACCAAAGAAGTCGGGAATATAGGTGGTCAAGAATGATAAAAATGAGTTGGTCCCCACTCGACTTGTTACTGGGTGGAGGATGTGTATTGACTACCGTAAGCTGAACGAGGCTACTAAGAAGGATCACTTCCCGTTACCTTTCATTGACCAGATGTTGGAGTGGTTGGCGGGCAAGTAATATTTCTGTTTTCTGGACGGATATAGTGGGTATTTTCAAATCTATGTGGATCCCGAGGACCAGTAGAAGACAACTTTCACGTGTCCCTTTGGAACGTATGCTTACAGAAGGATGCCGTTCGGTCTGTGCAATGCGCCAGGCACTTTTCAGCGGTGTATGATGAGTATCTTCTCAGACCTACTGGAGGATTGCATCGAGATTTTTATGGACGACTTCACTATGTACGGGAACTCATTTGACTCATGTTTGGCAAGTTTGGATATAGTGCTGAGGTGGTGTCAGGAAAAGCATTTGGTTTTGAATTTTGAAAAATGCCACTTTATGGTCCCTGAGGGAATTGTCCTAGGGCATGTGGTATCAGAAAGAGGAATACAGGTAGATCGAGCAAAGGTTGAGGTGATCTCAAAACTACCTTACCCGACGAATCAGAAAGAAGT
This sequence comes from Salvia splendens, assembly GCF_004379255.2. Lineage (NCBI taxonomy): Eukaryota > Viridiplantae > Streptophyta > Magnoliopsida > Lamiales > Lamiaceae > Salvia > Salvia splendens. Next base: position 19,166,701 of record NC_056033.1, read on the forward strand.
GAGAGGATTCCTAGGGCACGCAGGATTTTATAGAAGGTTTATAAAGGATTTCGCAAGGATTTCTCAACCACTCACTCACTTGTTACATAACGATGTTGATTTTGTTTTCGATGAGGAGTGCAAGAAAGCTTTTCAGTTGTTGAAGGATAGATTAGTTTCTGCTCCCATTATCAGAGCACCAGATTGGAGTTTTCCATTTAAAATAATGTGCGACGCAAGTGACTACACAGTGGGAGCAGTGCTAGGTCAAAGAGTGGATGGGAAAAGCTACGTGATTTTTTATGCGTAAAAAACGCTCAATCAGGCCCAGAAAAACTATGATACCACGTAAAAGGAAATGTTGGCAGTCGTGTATTCCTTTAAAAAATTCCGACCATATTTGGTTGGGTCGAGGGTGATAGTCTTCACTGATCACGCTGCAATAAAGTACTTACTGGCGAAGAAGGAGTCTAAGCCAAGGTTAATCCGTTGGGTGTTACTTTTACAGGAATTTGACTGGGAAGTTAGAGACAAGAAGGGAACAGAGAACAAGGTAGCCGACAACTTGAGTCGTATTTTTCAAGGTGAGACCGACGGAGCTATATCTGATGCATTTCCAGAAGAGCATTTGTACTATGTAGGGATATTTCCTAGACCTATCAGTTGGGAAAAGATCATGGCGTTAACAGGTCCAGGAGATTCTGAGAAGGGAAAATGTCATCTGAACGATGAGCCATGGTTCGCAGACCTGGCAAATTACTTGGTCACTGGAGAGGTGCCCAGTTCGCAGGAAATCTCCCGGGCCCAGAGGATGAAGCTCAAAAGCGAAGCCAAGTATTATTTCTGGGACGACCCATATTTGTGGAGAATGGGTGCTGACCAAGTGATCCGGAGGTGTATCCCGGAGTGGGAACAGAGGGATGTGCTGAATCATTGCCATGCCCTAGCTTGTGGAGGTCACTTTGGACCTAGGAAAACTGCAAGGAAGGTGTTAGATAGCGGGTTTTACTGGCCTACATTGCACAAGGATGCTTTCGAGTTTTGTCAGAACTGTGAGAGGTGTTAACAGACGGGGGGAATCTCCAGGAAAGACGAAATGCCGCAAGTTCCAGTGATTGTTTGTGAGATCTTCGATGTCTGGGGAATGGACTTCATGGGTCCATTTCGTCTTCATACGGAAATACGTACATACTTGTGGCAGTTGATTATGTTTCGAAATGGATAGAGGCCAAGGCGACCACCTCTTGTGAAGCTAATGAGGTAGCGAAATTTCTTAGAGCCAACATCTTTAACAGGTACGGAGTGCCCAGAGCGATAATATCTGATAATGGGACGCATTTCCGTAACCGGACTAATGAAGCTCTAATGAGAAAGTACGGAGTGCACCACCGCCTTTCCACACCGTACCATCCTCAATCAAATGGGCAAGCGGAGATCTCCAACAGGGAGATAAATGCGATATTGGAGAAGACGGTTAATCCGTCTAGGAAGGACTGGAGTAAGAGGCTTTGAGATGCACTATGGGCTTACAGGACAGCATACAAGACGCCTATTGGGATGTCACCCTACAGGCTTGTGTTTGGCAAAATGTGCCACTTGCCCGTGGGAGTAGAACACCGAGCATATTGGGCGGTCAAGGAGATCAACATGCGACCCCAGTCCTGCGAATAAGAACGAAAATTGCAGCTACAGGAGTTGGAGGAGCTGAGGCTGGAGTCATATGAATCGGCAATGTGGTACAAAGAAAAGACGAGACTCTGGCATGACAAGAATCTCCGGACCAAGGAACTACAAGTTGGGCAGAAGTTCTCCTGTTCCAATCCCGGCTCAAGTTAATGCCTGGTAAGCTGAAGTCTAAATGGATTGGACCATACACTATTGTGAGTCTTCGTGCAAATGGAGTAGTAGAGATCCAGGGAAGTGCTTCAAACTCTACTCCTTTTCTTGTCAATGGTCATAGGGTGAAGGTATTTAGGGATAACTCGGAGATGTGTGTAGTGGACGAAGTGCCGCTACGCGCACTCCCTGATATCGCCTAACTGGCCTGGGAAGGAAGTGTTCTCAGTGAATTCCTCGGTCTGGTGACTAGGAAGTTTTTTTATAAATATATCTTGACCTAGGGAATCTTGAGAGCACTTGAAAACAAAATTTGTAAATATTTAATCGCTTTCTTTAAATCAAGAAAACCCAAACAAATAAAAAAAAAATAAATTTCCTTAATACCAGACTCCTTAAGGGAAATTTTATATTGTCATATCCTTGACCTGGGAGTTTGGCGTTTCATTTTTAGTTTGATGTTTTTTCTAAGTATAGTATTGCAGAGATATTCACATGGGGCAGGGAATTGAGGATTAAAATTTTGGAGGGAGTCAGCGCCGGTTCGAATTTCAAAAGGTAACTTTATGGGGAGGCGTACGGTTGCTAGCGTCACGCCTGCAACAGCCTGCAAACCGTCCTTTCCCATACCCACAGGCTATAACCGTGCTGTAGCCTTTATTTTCCATATCATAACTCACTCTCTGTTTACAAAAATTCCCCAAATTTCTCTCTCAAATCCTATCTTTTCTCTAACCCTAATCAGAGCAATTTTCTTCCGAGTTCTTGTAACAATTCTACAGAATATGCCATGGAGAACACAAAGAACACAGGAAGCATTTCAGGATCCGGCGATTCTAACGCAGCGGCGTTCATGGCCGACCTATTGCAAAAGCTTGGGGGCCGGAAGAAGCGATGAAAGCATTCGCTATGTTCACCACCATGATGGAACAGACCGCACAGGCCGCTTCAACATCTGCTGCACCACCACCACCAAAAATTTCAGGGGCTTCACCAGCCCAACCAGAGGCCGTTCATATTGTCGTAGAAACAACCACCGCAGACATACGAGGAGAGGAGGCAGATCTGGCAGCGGGGTTGGAACTGTTGGCTGTAAGCGAACCAAGGTTAGATTCGTTCGTTGAGGGGGAAACCCCTGTTTTGTCTGATAAAGAAGCTGTTGTCTCTGAGGGGGTGAACCTTGTTATAGCTGCTGTGGATTTTGTTGGGAAAGAAACCCTAGGTACATCTGTGAGTGTGGATCTGTCTGCTCTTTTGCCTGTTAGTATTACTGAGGGGGAAACCCCTGTTGCTGAGAAATTCGAAGAGGAGGAAACCCCTGGTGTTTGTGTGAGTGTTTCGGAGGGCGACGAAGCCCTAATTTCCGAGAAGGCTGTGGAGGGGGAAACCCTGGAAGTTTTTGGGGGCAGTAAGGCCCATGTTTCTGAGAATGTAAGTGAGGGGAAGACCCCTGAAAAAGCTGTGGGTACTAAGGCCCAGGATGATGAAGAGTTGGTTGGGGTAGAAACCCCTATCTACATCGCGGGGGCCAGACCCCTAATTGATTCCCCCCCAAACCATGTAACTTTTACTTTTCATCTTTTAATTGTTTTCATTTTCTGTTTGTGTTTATCTGTGCCAGCATGCTCTGTTCTGTATATACGTGTTGCAACTTCCCACACTTAGCCCACTCCGTGGTCTAAGTGTGAGACGGGGTTGTTCTGTTTTTGCATGTTTTGGTTTTGTTTGTTATGATTTCTCCCACTTAGCCCGGTGTACGGTCTAAGTGTGAGAAGTTTGTTGTTTGTTTGTTTTGTGTTGTTTGGTCTGTGTAGTGTTGTTCTTACTTCCCTATTTCCCCCCTTCACTATGATAGCTTGGGGATAAGCTTGAGTGAAGCGGGAGGGGGGGAGTAAGTGCAGTTTTTGTTTTTTGTTAGTTTTTGTTTTTGTTTTTTTTAATAAGAGTCTTAGAGTCTCTAAGTTTTTGTGTTTGTGTGTTGCATGAGCTAGTGGATATAATAAGGCAAAGAATTCCCTTAGTGAGAGCGATTGAAGAAAGGATACACGCCAACTTTGATGCCTTTTTCCTTAATAAACTAAAAGCGGTCTGAATGAAGTAAGGACGATAGAAAAATGAAGTAAGGACGATAGAAAATGCCTTAGATAACTTAGCTGTGCAGCCCTACTATAAAAGCGAGTTATAAGCCTAAACACCTTGAGCTAACATGAAAAAAATGGGCTGCCACTTGATGCTTACGGAGTAGTTTAAAGGAGAAAAAAATGAGTTATGGAGGAATAAGCTGGACGAAGTCCAGGAAAATGAGGTATAAGCTGGACGAAGTCCAGGGAAGGAATAAAATAACAAATCGGAGGTATAAGCTGGACGAAGTCCAGGGGAAAAAGGGGAAAAAGAAGATTAATTACCCAAGGGCAGGAAGTGATAATTACCTGACCCAGGAATGAAAAAAAAATATAGAAAAATCGGGAGACAATAGAAAGGAGAAAACTCTCATAACCCGACGCATCAGTGGTGTAACTTTAACTTTGGAGCGTTTCGATCCTAACATCCCTGGTGAGGAATGAGTGATCGAGCGAACCTAACCGCTGGGAAATCAATAGGCTATCTTGACGAACTGACGGACCGCTTAGGTAGAAGAAGGAAGTGGGAGGATTTGAAGACTGTAGACGATCGGAAAGAACTTAAGCTTGTGGGGACAGTCGCCTAAAAGTTGAAACTAGTTCATGATTGTCTGTTGTTTCTTTTTTGTGTGTTGTCTTCTTTTATGAGTCTGTAGTTGTCTAGGTCTAGGAGTCTGTTTTGTGTTAGTGTCTTGTTTGTAGAGTCATTCTTGGGGACCGTGCGTTGAAATTCGCCTTATTCTTTTTCTTGTCTTTCATGCTTGAGGACAAGCATGGTTTAAGTGTGAGCAGTTTGATAAGGCTAATTTCATGCATAGGTCTAGGGGATAAATTTGTGAATTTGCTCGGTCTAACACATGTTTTAAGCCAGGTATATAGAAGAAATTCGCCAGGTCCAGGAAAAGAAGGAGGCAATCACACGCCCGAGGAAACTAGTGAATAAGTGAACATTGTGAAAGAAATTGCAAGACGGAGTAAATCTCAGAACTGAAGGGTAGAATGGAGATTTCTACGAAGGTTCTAGAAGATTATGTCCGTGTCTATAAAAGGAAGGTTGCATGCATTTTGGAGGGATCTTCTCGGGGGAGACCTCACTAACAGTCGGCAGCTAGTTCACTTTTCTATACACTTGGGTTTTTAGAGGGAAATTCAGGGAGTTTCGCACTGGGTTCACTTTCGGCTTTCTCGTTTCAAGTTGGGTTGTAGCACCGTCCTGTTGAGGGCGAAGAAACAAGTTCCCGTTTACTTTTCTCGCATTTTGTGGTTTCCACCGAGCTTTGCTGTTCGAAGCTCGGCATTCTGTTTTATCGACTATTTCCGTGTTTTATGCAAGTTTAATTTTCTGTTATGTCGATCTCTGATTTTGCTGTTGTGATTTTCTAGAGTTTTGAGCTAGCTTGCTTGTTTTGGATGCATTTCGCAATTGTTTATTGAATCTGTGCAGAGTAATGGATGAATCAGAGTGATCGGAGTTTGTTGGTGAATGAATCGGAGGTCTGAATTTGGTTTTGTAATTTTGATTGTGGAAACGTTTAAATTTGATGTTGATCGGAGTAGATCTGTTAGATCGGAAGTTCTGGAGTGGAATCTAGTTGTTAATGGTTTCGGATTGCTTGGATCCGGAGTGGATTAAGCGTTCGACGTGAGATCTGAGCAGAGTTGGTTTATTTTAATGCCTAGTCTTCGTGTTTTCATTTCGCTACGTCTAGTATATGTAGATCTGAGTTATTTCCGGTTAGTCGTAAGTTTCCAACGACCAAACTTTTACATTATGTTCGAATCTGGGTATGTGCTCTGTTTCCTTCATTTTCGTGTTTAATCCCGTTGAAGAAATGCATGCTGTGTTAGTTAAATGCTCAGTTAGTTATTTGCAGCTTTTCTGCCTTTCTTGCTATTTCTGGGTCATGGTCCCCACTGTTAGTTGTTTCCTGTCTAACTAAATTAGGTAGTCGTTTACACGGTCTAGTAAGTGAATTTAATATATCGAAGTGTTGATGATGTTTGATCTCAGCATTTTACAGTTTTCTAGGTCTAGTGTTTACATTTCCTGCCTAGGTCTAGTAGTAGTAATACCTCAACCCTGTTTGCGTGGCAGCAACCGCTTTTGTCAAGAGTCTCTAAATGCTTTCTTACGTGTCCATCTTCGTGGGATCGACCCCTGCTTCTCTATACTAAATCATAGTATTCGGGTTGAGGGATCTTTGAAGGGGAGTTAGTGTGTCCAACGACAGAGCATTCCGTGTTCTATTGAGTTCCTAGATCAAGTGATCTAGTGGATTCATAGGACCTGGCATTTTCACCACACACTTCAGAAAGCATTTTTTTTTGTGGGAAGCGATATGTTGTGTATTATATTTGTTATTTGAAGTATGAATGACGTTAAATGTGATATTAGTTGAGATGTGTGATGATGAAGTATGTTGCGAACATAGAGTGCTTATGTTGTAGGCTAGATTGAATATGCGCGAACCGTAGTTTAAGTTAAGATAATCTGTCATTTTCCCGAGTGACGAAAACGAACGAGAATCTGAAAGTTTGGGGTGAACCCCTAATTTGTCAAGGCACGAAGAGGCAAGGAGATCGAGAGTGTGAATGGAGGCCGGTGGACAACAAAACTTTTATCTTGGAATGACGCGAAACGTTGGAGCAAGCTTGATGTGTGAACTATTTTACTATTTCCTACGTTTTCCCTGAACGACAAGAATAAAAAGAATACGAGGAAGATTTCAATAAGTGGAAGATAGCAAAGGCGAAATAAAGTTCAAATGCAAAAGAGCGTGCAAGACAAGAAGGGATGATGCGAAGTACACGATTTAATATAGTCTAATATCGCGTAATTTATTAAAGGTGGCAGCGATGTGACTTTCAACAACAATTTTAATTAAACGACATGAGGAAGTTGCTTGGAAGACAAGATGATGGAGAAATTCTATATTCGAAGGACGTAAGCAAATTTCGGGACGAAATTTAACACCCGTAAAAAAATAATAAAGGAGAGAAAAAAAATCAAATTAATCTAATTAAATCTTGACTTGGTCAAATATATTTCTCCAAACCGCATCACCAAACGATTTTCCCATATCTCCACTCCCTAAAATCTCTCCAACCACCAAATCCATCAATATCTATCAGTTTTGCCTATATATATCCAACCAATTCCACAATTTAAACCATTCTCTTCAAACCCCAAAGAACAAAACGTGAGAGAGAGAGAGAGAAAGGAGAGAGGAAGAGGGAGGAGATGAGCGACAGTGCTGCCGCCGACGGAGGTGGCGCTGCAAAATCCGCTGCAATGCAAGAGAGAAAAGAGGAAAGGCGAGCGATAGTGTCCCGGCGAAGAGAGATAAGTCAACAACAATGAGAATACGCTGCAATTCAGAGCGCGAGGCAGCGGCGGCCGGAGGAAGACCGCCAGCTAGATGGCGGCGAACAGCAGCCGACGGCTCTGTGCAGACAGTGATGGCGGCGAGCAGCAACGACGGCCCTGTGCAGACCGCAATGGCGGTGGTGGCTGGACGCCGAGTACGAATCGACGGCGGTGGCTGGCGGAGTTGGATGAGCGATGGGTTGGGAGAAATTCCAGACGTAGTGTCGAGAGATAGGGAGAGAAGAAGATAGGCGTGTAGAATGAGGGATGAAAAAAAGGATTTGGGCCTATGGTTATTTTAAAAAGATTGGGCCTCATTAATTGGAATAGGAAGATTTATTTTTTTTAGTTGGGTTGTTGTACCAAATATTTCATTTGGGCCAAGTTGTTAATTAATTAAGTGGGTTGGAGTATTCATTTTGTTGGGTCAAGCTCGAGCAGCCTCAGCAATAATTAAAAGACGGGAAGCATGGACTTAAGGAAAGGAATTCTCCGCGAATCAATTTGAAGTCGAAGTAATGAATCAGAAAATTAAACGAACGAGGTGGGCTTTCTTTTTAAATAAGGGCAATGCCCTAAGTATATTTTTTATGTGAAATATATTGTGTCATGTCGTATTTTGTTTTGAGGATGTGCCTATCTGATCGCCTAGCAGGGAACGAGTTTAATCGAATTCGGGTTTGTCTAGGGAGCGAGTCCCTATTCAAGCTAGTGTACACAGAGGGGATCGTGCGCTAGCTTTCGAGTTGGCCGGTCCGGTGATCGAGAATGTGGCCACGTTTGCATTTCACATATGAGGTTCAGATATGGTACGAGGAGAGAGAAAAATGGGTTGCAACCATACTTTTGAGCGAGAAAATATTTTGTGTGACTTGGTCTTTTATAAAACCCCGAGTTCACTTTTAAATGCTGACACAATATTTTATAAAATATTTTCGGCATGAGTCCACTGAGTGCATCAAGTACTCAGCCCTGCATTTCTTTTTAAAAATGTGCAGGTTGAGCGTGACGGGCGCGGTGGGTGTTGAGCAACACCGTTTAAGAAATCTAAGTGTTTAAAATGTGTCATGTCTTCACACGTGGCATATTCCTTCTCTCAAATGCTTCTGCTAAGTAGTTGTCCTTCTTTTGAGTTCTTATATCGTTGAGATAGTATTCATTTTCGAGTTATTGATTGATGTGATACTCTGATTTTATTCGAGTTATTCCCACTTATTTCGAGCTATGGTCAAGTTGTGTTGTTTTCCCCTTTCTTCCCCGCTTCTTTAATCCTCCCCTAGTCGCGATCAACCGTGTTTTCTATCCTTAGAGAATGCGGGCGTGACACAAACACCAGGGATCTCCCCCTCTTCGAACTTCTCACCAACAGGGGTTTCCCCCTCAACGAACGAATCTAACCTCGGGTTGCTTCCAACCAACAGTTCCAATCCCGCTGCCATATCTGCCTCATCTCCTCGTATTTCTGGGGTGGTTGTTTCTGCGACAGCGGTGGCGGGTTCTGCAACGGCATGAACGGCCTCTGGTTGGGGTGGTGAAGCCTCTGAAATTTTTGGTGGTGGTGGTGCGGCAGATGTTGAAACGGCTGGTGTGGTTTTTCCCATAGTGGCAGCGAACATGGTGAACGCCTTCATCGCCTCCTCTGGCCCCCCAAGCTTCTGTAATAGGTCGGCCATGAACGCCGCCGCATTAGATTCGACGGTTCCAGAGGTGCTTCATGTGTCCTTTGTGTTGTTTATGGCAGATTCTGTAGAATTTTAACAAGAACTCGGAAGAAAATTGCTCTGATTAGGGTTAGAGAAAAATAGGGTTTGAGAGAGAAATTGGGGAATTTTTTGTAGAGAGAGTGAATATGATGTGGGAGAGGACGGTTTGCAGGCAGTTGCAGGTGTGACGCTAGCAACCGTACGCCTCCCCATAAAGTTACCTTTTGAAATTCGAACCGGTGCTAACTCCCTCCAAAATTTTACTCCTCAACTCCCTGCCCCATGTGAATATCTCTGCAATACCATACTTAGAAAAACATCAAACTAAAAATGAAACGCCAGACTCCCAGGTCAAGGATATGACAGTATAAAAATTCCCCTAAGGAGTCTGGTATTCCGAAAAATATTTTTGGAAGATTATTTTTTTCTAATTTGTTTGGGTTTTCTTGATTTAAAGAAAGCGATTAAATATTTACAAATTTTGTTTCCAAGTGCCCTCAAGATTCCCTAGGTCAAGGTATATATAAAACCTTCTTAGTCACCTGACCCAGGGATTCTCTGAGAACACTTCCTTCCCAGACTGGTTAGGCGATATCAGGGAGTGCGCGTAGCGGCACTTCGTCCACTACACACATCTCCGAGTTATCCCTAAATACCTTCACCCTATGACCATTGACAAGAAAAGGGGTAGAGTTTGAAGCACTTCCCTGGATCTCTACTGCTCCATTTGCACGAAGACTCACAACAGTGTACGGTACAGTCCATTTGGACTTCAGCTTACTAGGCATTAACTTGAGCCGGGATTGGAACAGGAGAACTTTCTGCCCAACTTGCAGTTCCTTGGTCCGGAGATTCTTGTCATGCCAGAGTCTCATCTTTTCTTTGTACCACATTGCCGATTCATATGACTCCAGCCTTAGCTCTTCCAACTCCTGTAGCTGCAATTTTCTCTCTTCTTCGCAGGATTGGGGTCTCATGTTGATCTCCTTGACCGCCCAATATGCTCGGTGTTCTACTCCCACGGGCAAGTGGCAAATTTTGCCAAACACAAGCCTGTAGGGTGACATCCCAATAGGCGTCTTGTATGCTATCCTGTAAGCCCATAGTGCATCTCCAAGCCTCTTGCTCCAGTCCTTCCTAGACGGATTAACCGTCTTCTCCAGTATCGCCTTTATCTCCCTATTGGAGACCTCCGCTTGCCCATTTAATTGAGGATGGTACGGTGTGGAAAGGCGGTGGTGAACTCCGTACTTTCTCATTAGAGCTTCAATAGTCCGATTACGGAAATGAGTCCCAATGTCAGATATTATAGCTCTGGGCACTCCGTACCTGTTAAAGATGTTAGATCTAAGAAATTTCGCTACCTCTTTAGCTTCACAAGATGTGGTCGCCTTGGCCTCTATCCATTTCGAAACATAATCAACTGCCACAAGTATGTATGTATTCCCGTATGAAGACGGAAATGGACCCATGAAGTCCATCCCCCAGACATCGAAGATCTCGCAAACAATCACTGGGACTTGCGGCATTTCGTCTCTCCTGGAGATTCCCCCGTCTGTTGGTACCTCTCACAGTTCTGACAAAACTCGAAAGCATCCTTATGCAATGTAGGCCAGTAAAAACCACTATCTAACAGTTCCCTTGCAGTTTTCCTAGGTCCAAAATGACCACCACAAGCTAGGGCATGGCAATGATTCAGCACATCCCTCTGTTCCCACTCTGGGATACACCTCCGGATTACCTGGTCAGCTCCCATTCTCCACAAATACGGGTCGTCCCAGAAATAATACTTGGCTTCGCTCTTGAGCTTCATCTTCTGGGCACAGGAAATTTCCTGCGAACTGGGCACCTCTCCAGTGACCAAGTAATTTGCCAGGTCTGCGAACCATGGCTCATCGTTTAGATGACATTTTCCCTTCTCAGAATCTCCTGGACCTGTTAACACCATGATCTTTTCCCAACTGATAGGTCTAGGAAATTTCCCTATATAGTACAGATGCTCTTCTGGAAACGCATCAGGTATAGCTTCGTCGGTCTCACCTTGAAAAATACGACTCACGTGGTCAGCCACCTTGTTCTCAGTCCCTTTCTTGTCTTTAACCTCCCAATCTAATTCTTGTAAAAGTAACACCCAACGGATTAACCTCGGTTTAGAATCCTTCTTTGCTAGCAGGTACTTAATAGCTGCGTGGTCTGTGAAAACGATCACCTTCGACCCCAGCAAGTACGGGCGAAACTTCTCAAATGAGTACACTACCGCCAGCATCTCCTTTTCAGTGGTGTCGTAGTTCTTCTGGGCTTGATTAAGCGTTTTCGAAGCATAGAACATCACGTAGCTTTTTCCATCTACTCTTTGACCTAGCACTGCTCCCACTGCATAGTCACTTGCGTCGCACATTATTTCAAACGGCAAACTCCAATCTGGTGCTCTGATAATGGGAGCAGAAACTAATCTATCCTTCAACAACTGAAAAGCTTTCTTGCACTCCTCATCGAATACAAAATCAACATCGTTATGCAACAAGTGAGTGAGTGGTTGAGCAATCCTTGCGAAATCCTTTATAAACCTCCTATAGAATCCTGCGTGCCCTAGGAATCCTCTCACTTCTTTCTGATTCGTCGGGTAAGGCAGTTTTGAGATAACATCAAATTTTGCTTGATCTACCTGTATGCCTCTTTCTGATACCACATGCCCTAGGACAATTCCCTCAGGGACCATAAAGTGGCATTTCTCGAAATTCAAAACCAAATGCTTTTCCTAGCACCTCCCTAGCACTATATCCAAACTTGCCAAACATGAGTCAAATGAATTCCCGTACACAGTGAAGTCGTCCACAAAAATCTCGATGCAATCCTCTAGGAGGTATGAGAAGATACTCATCATACACCGCTGAAAAGTGCCTGGCGCATTGCACAGACCAAACGGCATTCTTCTGTAAGCATACGTTCCAAAGGGTCACGTGAAAGTTGTCTTGTCCTGGTCCTCGGGATCCACGTAGATTTGAAAATACCCACTATATCCGTCCAGGAAACAAAAATATTGCTTGCTTGCCAATCTCTCCAACATCTGGTCAATGAAAGGTAACGGGAAGTGATCTTTCTTAGTAGCCTCGTTCAGCTTCCGGTAGTCAATACACATCCTCCACCCAGTAACAAGTCGAGTGGGTACCAACTCATTCTTATCGTTCTTGACCACCTGTATTCCCGACTTCTTTGGTACCATATGTACTGGACTAACCCATTCACTGTCTGGTATGGAATAAATGATTCATAGGGATAGTAGCTTTAATACTTCCTTCAGCACCTCTCCCCTCATGTTCGGATTCAACTTGCGTTGCGAGTCCCTACAGGCTTTTGATCCTTCTTCTAGCCTAATATGATGCATGCACAGATCTGGACTGATTCCTACCAAGGCAGATAGTGTCCACCCAATAGCCTTCTTGTTCCTCCGAATTACCTTCAACAATTCCTCTTCCTGTCTCTCAGTCAAGCTGCTGTTAATAATCACCGGGAAATTTTCATTCTCCTCTAGATACGCATACTTGAGCCCAGGTGGAAGTGTTTTCAACTCTTTCTCGGGGACATCCTTTTCCTGGGGTAAGGGATTTTTCTCTGTCGACTCAGTTGTTATTTCCTTCGTAGACTCAGTAGAATTTTCCATGCTCGCCACATAAGGTGTCCTCCTTGATCTAACTAGTTCCGGGTTCGTGCAGAATTCCAGAATCGCTTCAGCTAGTTCTTCATCTGATAACTCACTCGTCTTCATGGCTTCACACCAACTGGCTACTTCTCTATCAATGGCCTGACTCATCTCAGAATTCTCGATCTGTACCTGCATTAATTCAGTCTCAAGATACTCCTGGACCAAGGGGTTGATAACATCAATAGCATGCAAATTTTCAACGTCAAGAGGTTTCTTCATCGCCTCATGGATGCTGAATGTATATTTCTCCCCATTGTAATCAAGGCAGATGGTGCCATCAAAGACATCAATGATAGTCTTAGCGGTACGTAGGAAAGGTCTCCCTAAAAGTACTCCGCCAGACTCTGCAGACTCACTATCACTCATTTTAATCACATGAAAATCAACTGGGTACAAGAAGTCATGTACCTTCACTATCACGTTTTCAAGCACTCCTTCAGGACAAATGCATGACCTGTCTGCCAATTGGATCACAACTTTTGTGTCCACCATGCCTACCCCTAGTAACTTCTTGTATATAGACAGTGGTAACACATTTATCGATGCGCCCAAGTCACACATATCATGCTCGATTTTTACATCACCAATAGAGATGGGAAAAGTAAACATACCTGGGTCATTGCATTTCGAAGGCATTCTCCTCTTTTGAATCACCGCGGAGACGTTCTCGCCTATCTAAATTTTTTCACTGGGTCTAGCCTTCCCAGCTATAAATTCCTTGATGAACTTGCTAAACACCGACAATTTCAAAGCCTGTAAGAATGGTAGATTAATCTCCAGCTTCCCAAAAATATCCATGAAATCTACCTGCTCTTCCTTCTTCTTCTTGGCTTCCCCCCGGTTTGGGAAAGGTTTCGGTCGCTTCCCTGCTCCTGTAGAACTTTCAGCCGAGAACTCTCCAGTTTCCAACTCCAGCTCTGGATCGAGAAAGAATGGTTCAGTTGACCTAGGCAAGGATCTCTCCAAGTCTCGTGCCTTAAGGTCATCCTTGAGCAAGGAATTATAGCCCTCCAAGTTCTTGTTGCCTTCCTTAGGATCTGTCGCTTCCTTCGTTCTTACCACTGGCCCCTCATATCCTTTCCCGGATCTCAAGGTAATCTGACTTATATTCGCTCTATCAGGTGGCCTTACTGAGGCGTGAATCTTTCCTTCATTTCCCCTCATATCTCTCAAAGAGGTGGCTATCTGGGATAATTGCTTTGCCAGCATATCCATTGCTGCCTTTTGCTCCTGATGAGCGTCTTGAAGCTTGTTCACTACGTAATTGTTCGATTGCAGGTTGTTTTGTATATGTTGCTGAGAACTGACGAGGTCGTGCACCATATCATCGATACTCTTTGGTGGCTTTGGTGGCTGACTGGGCCCTGGCCCTATATTCAGAGTCGGTCCGCTCACTTGATTCTGACGAGCGTTTCCTTGACCTCCTGAAGAGTTGTTGCACAGATTTCCTGGACCCTGGTAATTGTTTTGAAAATTCCTTTGGTGCGGTGGTACATAAGAGTTCCCTTGATTGTTCTGATTTCTGTTTCCCCAGCTCGAGTGGTCTCCTTGGTTCCGATTGATCCAGTTACCCTGCCCCTCTTGGTTCCTTCCTGACCAGTTACCTTGTCTCTCGGGCTGAGGTGCAAACTGCTGATTCTGTTGTGGTGCTGGCTGGTTCTGTTCGTTGTTGGTCCATCTGAAATTTGGATGGTTCCTCCAGGGTGCATCTCTCTGTCTCCCTGGATTCCAGCTCCCATCGGGATTCCAACTTCCCATTGCATTGACTTGGGCCTGATAATCTCCTTCCTGGGTCCCGTAATATTGCTGAATTTGATTATCTCCTGGACCAGGAGATTTCTCCTTCCCTTGTGAAGTTAGTGGAATTGTCTTTTCAATCGCGTTCAATCCTTGTTTCTACTTTGTCATCTTCTTGCCCTCTTATGGCATTCACCGATCCTCTCCTCACTGCATTCCTAGGGTTATCGTACGCCTTCTTAGCGTCGATCAACTTCCCCAGGATTTCTCTTGCTTCACTTCCCCTCTTTCTTGTGAAATTTCCCCCACTCGAGGAACTAATTAAGTCCTTCGACTCAGGAGTCGCCCCTTCGTAAAACAGAGAGTAGGTCTCTGCCTCTATCATTCGGTGATTCGGGCATGCATCCAACAACTCCTTGAATCTCGACCAATACTGACTCAAAGATTCATCGTAATCCCACTATAATATTTATTTTTTCAGTGCATTCGTCTTGTTGGATGGGAAGAAATAATCTAAGAATTCTAACTTGAAATCCCTCCATGTGCGGATAGAATCCGGGGGCAACCTCAATAACCACGTGTTGGCTTCCCCCTTCAAGGCAAACGGAATTGCACGTAGGCAATAATCCTTCTCTGTTGCATCATTCGGCCTCTTCTGAATACCACACAACTTACTGAATTCATTTAAGAACTCGTACGGACACTCATTTCTACGCCCAGAGAACGTTGGCAAGATGCCGAGTACGTTTGTCTTGATCTCAATAGTCCTCTGGCGTGGATTCATCACTATAGCTTGAGCTGGTTCTCCATCTAAATGGGCGGTTAACGAACCGATCTCTGGATCTGGATCTACTACTTGCGCCATGACTACTTCCTCTATTTCTGACTCTGTTTCCGACTCTGTTGGTGACTTGGGATCCTCCCTTCCGGATGAACTCCAATCCTCTTCACTTTCCGAACCGAACGGAAATGGATCTCCGGTAGATAACCCTGATCTGGTGGTGACCGTGGATGCTGTATCCTTGATCTGCCAAATAAATCTATCGTCCCTCCACCCAGATGAGTTACTCCAGAATCCAGTCCGCGAGCCTCTGCTCATAAACTGAAAAGAAAAGAAAAATAAATCAAAACTATGTACGCCAAAAATCTCTAAAAACAATCACAAAATACGCCATCCATCCCCGGCAACGGCGCCATTTGAAGTGTCGCAGAGTTTGTTATGTGTTTTCGTTTGTTGTGAAATTGCAATGCTAGGTCGAGACACCAAGTCCTATGAATCCACTAGATCACTTGGTCTAGGAATTCAATGCAACAAGGAATACTCTGTCGTTGTACACACAAACTCCCCTTCAAAGATCCCTCAACCCGAATACTGTGGATTAGTATAGAGAAGCAGGGGTCGATCCCACGAAGATGGATACGTAAGAAAGCATTTAGAGACTCTTGACTAAGGCGGCTGCTGCCACGCAAACAGGGTTGAGGTATAACTGTTAGGGTTTTGTATACTAGAAATCACCTTTCGAGTGATTGGATACTGTAAAACTCTAATGGTTATTTTCCAATAAATGCAACAGATTATTTTTGTCATAATGTTGTTATGTTTTACATTTACTGGTTGTTTATTACATATTTAAATGTATGAGCAAACGTAACAAAGTCTAAGTCTTTGTTTTAGTAGACCGGTTGTGGGCGTCGTCCAATTTAAGGTAACACGGTCAATTCTAAACAAAGAAAAATAAGAATTTCACAACCTAGATAGGTCTAGACTACATATCGCGAAAGGTTGCAATGTCAGTCTGATTATTTCTAAACCTTATTGAAATAAGATGACGTTGGTGTGGTATAGCACTGAATGGATCTAACAGCAAGACGAGTCTTTATGCTATCTACTGTAAGACGAGGTCTTGAAAATTAATTTCTTAATCAATGTACGTTAGCATTGAGCATACGATATTGAGGATCCACTACTTTGACTTACCAAAGGTGCGGGTTTTTCGTAACCCAACGATCCAGGTATATTGGGTAGTGGTGATCATTATCTAGAGGTGCTAGGATTGCTATTATGTTGAAACGTGCGCGAGAAGAGTCCCGTTTGATAACATCCACAAGAGGAGCTCGAAACGAGGTTTTATTATTCGGAACCTAGCTAGTTGGAGTTTGATTACTCTATGAATAATAAATAAGAGTTTCTTGCTAAGTCCACTCTTGGAATTCGAAATATGTTAATTAATTAAGTCTATAGCAGACATTAATTAATTAATGGATGTTTCCATCTTAAGCGCGGGAAATGAATCAAATGCAATTAAAGGAAACCCAGAATACTTGTAATTTCGGATTTGGAAGGCAGTGCAATATTACTTCTGTAATGGCTGCTCGTAATATTCCAATATAAGCTTATATTAAATTGTGGGTTCAATTTAATTAGTAAAAAGCTAATTGGGTGAGGTCTGTTCCAAATTCTTCCTTAGATCCCTGACTGGGCCAAATATGTGACTTATATAAATAGGAGATTAAAGGAGACAGAAAACATAACAATTTATTATCAAAATTTTCGTCCCCCTCTAAAGAGAGAGCTCGAAATTTGTGCCTCCTCCGTAAGCTGAGTTCTGTCTTCCATTATTCGAGTCCTAGTACGTTGGTGAGATTTGCCCACACAAATATCAGCGTATAGTCCGGGACACCAGTCAGAAGATCCGAGGTCTTGTATTGAAGATCTTCACGTGGAGACGGAGCAAGCCATCATCGATTCTTGATTGAATCAACAAGGTAAATTGTCTAATTCCGTAGTAAGCATGTTTTAGGGATTTTATGTGCGAAAGCATGTTTTAATTCAAGTTATGAGCATGATACATGTGATAATTACGCGAATAAATTTTGTCTAAATAATCTGCTAAATAGATCAAATTCATGTGATTCGTTATGAACGCACGCTTCCGCTGCCAGCCCCTTCAGTTGGTATCAGAGCCAGTCTTTGGCTCTGATTATTTGGATTTAAATTTCGCGAAATTCATGTATGCATGTGTTATTTGATTAGCATGTTCTTGGTGTTTTTGTTTAATTTTATGCATGATGAACTCAAGAACTATCGAATCAAAGAACTTGAATTGCTCGAACGCACCACGTGCGATCGAGGTAGGGATGTCGAGACAGTGGGAGCCGGGAGCCGTGATCACGGGACGACGCGCAGATAAGTAGGGCTCGTGCGCGCCACCGGCGAGACCACATGCACCAGACGGAACCCGGGTCGAGGTCGACGCGGCTGATGGAGTGGCACGGCAGTTCAACCGAGAACGTGCCGAGGTGCCGAGACGCCAGGCCAAACCCTAGGCGAAAGGTTGGAGCTGGCAGAGAGCGGGCGCGCCACCGTGCGCGCCGCTGGCCGAGAGCTCGCGCCACCCGACAGCTCGGATGTCAGAGACGGACGCTGCCCGAGAGGCGCACGCCGCCGCGTGCGCGCCTGGCCGAGAAGCGTCGGCACCCGACGAACCGAGACGCCGTGACGGGTGCTCGCCGCTGGCCGAGAGGACCCGCGCCTCCGCGCACGCTGGCGACACCCGACGAGCCGCTGGCCGAGATGCTGGCGCGCCATCTGCGCGCTGGTGGCCGAGACGCTTTGTGCGTCGTGGTCCGACGAAGAACTCGTCGGATTTTCATCGTTCATCGTTCGTGCGAACCTCGTACGATGAGATAACGATGAAAGATTATTTTAATGATTATTTAATTATTTTATTGAAAGATATCATTAAAATATTAATATTTAATGGAAATAAAATCTTTTTGGAAGATTTACCTAGATTTTAGGAATATTCTTATTATTATCTATATCTATGGAAATAAATAATATTATTTTATTCCTAGATGATATAGATGAGAATAATTTAATAGTTTCCGAATATTTATCTAGATTTAAGGAATATTTTTATTATTTTCTATATCTATGGAAATAAATAATAATATTTTGATTCCTAGATGATATGGATAAGAATAATTTAATAGTTTCCTAATATTTATATATCTAAGATCCTGAAAAGGATAGATATGTATGAATACATTAAATAATGAAATATCTCTTCCTAATCTTGAACATGGAATTAATTTGAATTTAATTTTTCATGTCTTATTAAGAATTAAATAATTCATTTATTTTAGTCAAATCTTATAGTAGACATGAATAAGAATTATATTCTAGAATAATTATTCCCTAAAGGAAGATACCAATTAATAAAAGATTTAATTATCCAGTAGATTAAATACCAACAGAATTTGACCAAGTCTTTCTCTGCCCTAAGACTAAGGATAATTAAAGAAAAACCATAACCTAAATATCTAAGCTATAATTACGAACTCAACGTTTGTATATGGTCTCCATCAATTGGTCTGCAATTTATGAAGCCTTTTTCTAATATTATCGCCACCTGCTCTCTGGGGACAATAATCCTAAGAAAATAGCAAGTTCATGAGGGCGGACTTCTCAAATATAAATAGTATGAACTAGAATGTGGTTTCCAATATTATCGCCACCTGCTCTGTGGGGACAATAATCTTAAGAAACTACGAGATTCAGAAGTTCACACAGAATTTATAAGATAGCTTGATCTTGTTAGCAGCACATAAGCATTGTTATGGGAGTGTGTTGTAGAAACAAGACTCTGTAATGCTAAAGAGATGGTCTTGCTTAGGCAACATTTGGCGGCTATGCCACTCTGTGGTCTCTGGACTATTCGTCGGTGTTGTGACCAGTAAAACTGTAAGATTTTAATGCGTATTGACTTCCTTTGGAGGGTACAAAATTTTAATTTTACAGTTGTAAGATTTTGAAAAGTTTTATGGTTAATCTAATCAAACTTCTTACATAAGTTTATGACAATAGTAAAATACTCTGTTTTGCAGTGCAATCCAAATCGTCAATATGTCGGTCAATCCTCTTTCTGCAATTCTCAAAGAAAATAAACTTGAGGGCCAAAATTACATAGAATGGAAACAGAATTTGGACATCGTTCTCACAGCAGATGAGTACATCTTTGTGCTCACCACCCCGCGACCTCCAGAACCGGCAGCTAACGTTGCGGCAGGAGTCAGAGTTGCACATAGACGGTGGCATAAGGTGAATGAGATGGCTAAGTGCTACATGTTGGCATCTATGTCATCAGTACTCAAGCATCAGCATTCTGCTATGGAAACTGCTGCCGAGATTATGCAGAATCTCAAGAATCTTTTTGGTACTCAGAATCGAACGGCTAAGTCTTAAGCCTTTCGGAGTATCATGTCGAAGACAATGAAGGAAGGCTCGTCTGTGAGGGACCACGTCCTCGAGATGATGGGCCACCTCAACCAAATTGAGGTCTTGGGAGAGACGATCGATCCCGAGTCCCAGGTGACTATCATCCTTCAAAGTCATCCCCCTAGCTTCCAACAGTTCAAGCTCAACTTCGAGATGAACAAAAGGAATTACACCTTGGCAGAGCTGTTGACTGAACTTCAGTCGGCAGAGGACCTTATGGTCCAAGCTAAGTCGGCCATGATGATTTCGGCGCCTCGTTCCTCTGGCTTAAAGCCTAGCAAAGGAAAAAGGCAGACACCGAAGTCAGGACCGGCCAAGATAGCTAAGGGAAAGAAGAAGAAGAGGGCTAACAAGAAGCCTATGGGGAAGTGTTTCAAGTGTGGAGAGAAGGGACATTGGAAGCCAGTCTGTCCTAAACGGGGCAAGGCTACCGGTATGCACCAGGCTCTAGTTGTCGTCGAGTCTTGTTTAACTTCGACATCAATTTGCACTTGGGTTATTGACACAGGAGCCACTAATCATATTTGTTTTGATCTTGACTTAATGCAGGTGACAAGACAGCTACATGATCGTGAGATCGAAGTCCAGCTGGGCGACGCTACCAAAGTGGCAGCCGTTGCAGTGGGAGACATTTATTTGTGTTTTAGTAGTGATAGATTTTTGATTTTGAAGAATGTTTTGTTGATACCTTCTTTTAGAAGAAATTTAATTTCAGTTTCTAAATTGGTTTATAATGGATATTCGATTTCTTTTAATGACAACTGCGTTATTAAGAAAGATGGTTCTTATATCTGTCGTGGTATCATGGAAAACAATTTGTACACAATCACTTCTACACAGTTTAAAAATCGCAAATCAAAACTCAATACAACATCGAAAATTTCAAAGAAACGAAAGGAACCTTCAAGTTCAATGAACGAAACGTACTTGTGGCACCTTAGATTTGGTCATACCAATGAAAGGAGGATCCATTCTCTTGTTCAACAAGATCTTATTAAAGGTCTAGAGGAGGAACCTTTTCATAAGTGTGAGTCATGCTTAGAAGGCAAGATGACCAAGAGGCCTTTTAAGGCTAAGGGCAATAGGGCCAAGGAAGTACTTGAGCTCGTTCATTCCGATGTATGTGGACCAATGTCAACTGAGGCAAGAGGTGGTTTTCGATACTTCATCACATTTATTGATGACTTCTCGAAAATTAGATATGTCTACTTGATGCGTCACAAGTCAGAGTCTTTTGACAAGTTTAAAGACTTTAAGACTCTTGTGAAGAAGTATCATGGGAAGAATATCAAATGCCTACGATCTGATCGTGGAGGCGAATACCTCAGTGCCGAATTTTTGGACTACTTATCGGAAGTGGGAATTCAATCCCAACTGACTACGCCGGGCACGCCCCAGCAGAACGGCGTGGCTGAAAGAAGGAACAGGACCTTATTAAACATGGTTCGATCGATGATGAGTTATGCACGTCTGCCTATTTCATTTTGGGGACATGCCTTGCTTTCCGCAAGTCACATTTTAGACAATTTACCACAAAATCCGTACCTAAAACTCCATATGAGTTGTGGACTGGGCGTAAGCCCAATCTAGCACATCTCAAGGTTTGGGGTTGCTCGGATCATGTATTGGAAAAGGATCCAACTAAGCTAGGATCTAGGACGGAGGTATGTTTGTTTATAGGATACCCCAAAGGAACGAAAGGTTATATAATACGGATCTATTTAGCAGATTATTCAGACAAAATCTATTCGCGTAATTGTCACATGTATCATGCTCATAACTTGAATTTCATACATGCTTTAGCACAAAAATTCCTAAAGCATGCTTGCTACGGAGTTAGGCAATTTACCTCGCTGATTCTCGAAAGAATCGTCGATTGCTTGCGCCTTATCCACGATGATCTTCAATACTAGACCACGGATCTTCTGACTAGTGTCCCGAACTGTATTCCGAAATCAGTGTGGGCTGATCTTATCGAAACACTAGGACTCGAATAAAGAAGACAGAACTTTCTCACGGAGGAGGAGCTGAAAATCTCACGGAGGAGAAATTCACTGAAAAAATCGTCCCTCTCTTAATAATTAGAGTGGGCGAAAATTTTCTACACTAAATTGTGTTTTCTGTCTCTTTTATTCTCCTATTTATAATAGTTCATATTGGGCCCAGTCAGGGATCTATGGAAGGTTTTGGATATGGGCTCCCCCAATTAGCTTTTTACTAATTAAATTGAACCCACAATTTAATACAAGCTTATATTGGAATATTACAACCAGCCACTGCAGAAGTAATATTGAACTCCCCATCCAAATCTGAAATTATAAGTATTCTGGGTTTCCATTTTGTTTATTATTTATTTCCCGCGCTTAAGATATAAATGCCCATTAATTAATTAAAGTCTGCTATGGACTTAATTAATTAACATCTTATTAATTCTAAGAGTAGACTTAGCAAGAAACACTTATTTATTATTCATAGAGTAATAAAACTTCAACTGGCCAGTTTCCGAATAATAAAACCTTGTTCAAGCTCCTCTTGAGGACATTATCAAACGAGACTCACCTCGTGCACGATTCAACATAATAGCAATCCTAGCACCACTAGATAATGATCACCACTACCCAATATACCTAGATCGTTGGGTGACGAAAAACCCGCACCTTTGGTAAGTCAAAGTAGTAGATACTCAATGTCGTATGCTCAATGCTAACGTATGTAGATTAAGAAGTTAATTATCAAGACCTCGTCTTTCAGTAGATAGCATAATGACTCGTCTTGTTGTTAGATCCATTCAGTGCTATACCACACCAACGTCATCTTATTTCAATAAGGCTTAGAAATAATCGGACTGACATTGCAACCTTTCACGATAGGTAGCCAAAGCCTATCTAGGTTGTGAAATTCTTCTTTTTCTTTTGCAAAGCATTGCATAGAACCGACTGTAGTTACCTTAAAGTGGACGACGCCCACAACCAGTCTACTAAGCAAAAGACTTAGGCTTTGTTTACTTCTTATGCATTTAAATGTTTATAAAACATCTTATAAACGCAAAAGTAAACACAATGTAATAATATACTGATTCTATTCGTGCAAACTGCTCGAATAATACTGAATCGGGTTAAAAGTGGATTGTAGAGTTTTTCCGTATACAAGCAAAATTCCTATTCGTGCGAATTTTTTCGAAATATGCTTTTCAGTATACTAAACCCTAACAATCTCCCACTTATACTCAAAACATGCTTTCGAGTATACCCACTGCCAAAAACTCTCCCACTTATACACAAAGCAGGTATTGGAGCTAGATATATCGAACTACCATTCATTTAACATCATGTTTGAAACATGTTGCCACAAAGGCATTTTTCTGCGAAAAATCTGCTTGGTTGTTCTCTGATAATATCTTTTGTGTCACTATATCTTTGCTGCGTACTTGATCTTTAATTAATTCCATCTCTCTATGTGATTGCTTAGCTTATGATCTCGTGTTCCTCTTGAGTTAGCCTTTGCTGGCGTAAAAATACTCATAGGCATGCTCAAACTTACGATTAAAGCTACTGGGAGTATACTCCTAATGTAAACACATAAACTGAGGATGACTTACTCGATCACTGATTAGTCATAAGACTTAGTCAGTGTAACCCTAAGGACATTACATGAATGACTGGTAAACTAGAATATAGCGATTAGTCTTTCTCAAGTACTATGGTATATTCATTACCTCAATCAAAGTCCTTTGCCATGGTTAATATGATATATACTTGCTATGCAAAAGCACAACTAATATCAAACTTAGTACACATCATAGCATACATGAGACATCTATCTGTAGAACTAGTCTCATAATTCTTGTTCTCACTAAGCGTCAAACGACACTTGACTAGAGACAAGACAATTCCATCTTGAAAGGTAAAAACCTTTGCATGGAAATTCTAATGCTAAAATGTTCCAAGCTATGTGTAGATATAGGATTCCTAAGAGAATCTCAACATTCTTTCTAGCAATCTTAAAGACTTAGATGCTTAGAATATAATTAGTTTCTCTTAAATCTTTTATCTTAAACTGGGTAGACAACCAGTTTCCTACGCTAGATGCCAATCTTAGTTGTTTGCAACTTTTATAGATTTCATCATCGTAGAGTACCAATAATGCCATATTTAATGCACTTTCAACTTCCTTGTGCTTACTACACACTTAAAGAGCAAATGTCAAATTCCAAATATTTGACCATCTCGACAAAACACTTATCTCTGATTTAGATGCTTGCCTAAGACCACAAAGGTCTTCATAAGCTTCTAATCATGTGTTTCTTGCCCTCTATTACATACCTATTAGGATGTTCCATGTAGATGATTTCTTCAAGACTTCTATTAATAGAAAGCTGTCTTGACAATCATGATACATACATTCTAATTATGTAAGTGCTAATAGACAATAGGATCGAACAAATCTTGGCACAACGACAGCGAGAAGATGATATTTCTCTTTGGGCATAGCCCATTGTCATTGTCTAGCCATTTGAGATCCACATTTACACTTGCAAATGTACTAGCTCCCACTGACTGACACAGCCTGTAGGTAGTATTGCAAGTCTTGTAAAACATGTTGTCTATCTAAGATTGTAGTTTGGAATCTATCACCTTTCCAAGGATGAATATCCAAATGAACCAATTATACATTGTAGTTAAATGGATTATGTTCAAGTTAATCTAGAACCGAGTCTTTCGACACTCTTAGACCCATGAACTTGTCATGTTCCTGGGAGCGCTCCCACTACGACATGGTTCTAACAATCTTAGGTGTTGAAGTTGATGTTATTAGTGCAAAAGTTTCTAATGGTATGACTCTTTGGTAATATGGAAAATCCGATATCTCTCTATGTCCTGAGAGTTATCACGCTGTTAGGCTTTTAGTTCCATTCTTGATCTTCATACAAGAATCATATCTTTGAAGATTACAGAACTTATAATCTTACATTATTTGGGACAACCTTAAAACATACCTCAGTACTCAACTCCAATTACTTGGATACCTTTCCAACATGCGTTGGAACAACATTACACCTTGAGATGTGCTAGACTAGAGTCACTCTAGTCCACAACTCGTGTTTTGTAGAAGGTACTGATGATGGTAGTTTCTTTAAGGTGTATCTCGTTATATCTAACGCTTATCCCATCAATGATAAGATTTTCATGAGTACAACTCATCACTTGATCAAACTTGTCTTAGAAAGACTTCGATTCCTTCTTACATAACTATCCCATTCTTTGAAAGAATGCTTGGATTCGTTAATGGAGATTAGACTCCCACTACTGATCATAACCCATTGCTCGTCTTCTTATGGTGTAAACCATTAAGACTTGCTAGTCTTTCTATGTCGCACTTGCATAAGTTTTCTGAATCATAGAATTCTAACTCATAGTGTATCAGATAGACATTCTTGACTTTCAAGCTATTTAACAAACAAATTGTTTAAAACTTGATGGTCTAGATCAGTTTGAACAATAACTAAGTATTTTCTTGGCCTTAAGACTAAGAGCCATAAACACTTTATCATTCATTGTTTAAGAAGTCGATGTGTTGTTTATTACTCAATCTTGTTGCATCTATATTGTTTCAATACTATGATGCCTTAAACATCAACCATAAAATAATAGTTGAGCATTAAAAGTTCCCACTGCAACAAAATCCTAACTGGATCAAGATCTCTTACTTAGAAGTTGCATTGTCATGTAAGTCATTGTCCTTCTATAAAAGAGGTCAATCCAACTTACAAAGCATCTTCACTCGCTTTAGACAAACTTTGATGACAATTCAGGCTCTCCCATTTCCATATCTAGTCTTTTGTTCAAATGAACTAGGACTTAGGAAAAATGCAGC
The DNA here is from genome assembly GCF_004379255.2 of Salvia splendens. NCBI lineage: Eukaryota > Viridiplantae > Streptophyta > Magnoliopsida > Lamiales > Lamiaceae > Salvia > Salvia splendens. The sequence continues at coordinate 19,192,301 of NC_056033.1, forward strand.
CTTCATGAATTCGTCATCTATCATGTTACTTTCCTCTAACAGTAATATAACGACTAATATTCTGAAGGTTTTCTACTTTTCAGTTAAACCTTCTTGTAGTCATTTCTTATTACTTTAGGCGATGACTTGAGTCAGAAAACTATTTGAGTGATCAAAAGATTCCTCAAAACATTTTGTCCCTCTAGGATATTCCAATAGAATCATCTTGACAGATTCTATTGATATCCAACTTTCATCGTCACTAACCAAGACTTGTCGTGCTACTTAAAAGAAAATAGCTTGACCTTATTCCTCAAAGAACTTGTCAAGTACATGCAAAAAGCATTCTCGAACAATCTTCGTAGAATTATGTCGAGGAAATGGAGGACATGAATTATTGAGTATAAACTCCAAGTTTTAGCGATGAGAATCTTATCCATTTTACATTTCTAGTCCACATAATTTTGGCATTCGAGTTTATTCCATTCAGATCGCAGACAAAATATGAATGACATAATGAAGATTTGGCAAATAAACTTATTATCACATACTTATGCTCAATACATAATCGCAAATAACCACAAAACAATTATGTATCTTGCAACTGTAAAATTAAAATTTTGTACCCTCCAGAGGAAGTCAATACGCATTAAAATCTTACAATTTTACTGGTCACAACACCGACGAATAGTCCAGAGACCACAGAGTGGCATGACCGCCTAATGTTGCCTAAGCAAGACCACAGAATTTAGCATTACAGAGTCTCATTTCTACAACACACTCCCATAACAATGCTCATGTGCTGCTAACAAGATCAAGCTATCTCATAAATTCTATGTGAACTTCTGAATCTCGCAGTTTCTTAGGATTATTGTCCCCACAGAGCAGGTGGCGATAATATTGGAAACCACATTCTAGTTCATACTATTTATTTTTGAGAAGTCCGCCCTCATGAACTCGCTATTTCTTAGGATTATTGTCCCCACAGAGCAGGTGGCGATAATATTAGAAAAAAGCTTCATAAATTGCAGACCAATTGATGGAGACCATATACAACGCACTTGTTGTAATTATCGCTTAGATATTTTATATGGTTTTTGCATAATTATCACATAAGCATATAAGGCAGATAATCCACTTAAAATAGATAAACACCAAATAAACAGATAATTCTATTTAACGCATGGCATTTAAACACACTGCATAATTAACAAAAATTATTTAAGATTTATCTTGGATAATAATTATCCAAATTCATTTAGGATTTATCAAGATAGTGTTAACTATCTAAATCTACTTAGGATTATTCTAGATTTTATTTCGATAAAATCAAATCATTCAATTCAAGATAACGTAGGATTGTCTTTATTTAAATCGTGTTAGGATATTACTAGATAGAAACGATTCCATCATAATCCATAAGATAAATAAAATCCAATCAACCAAGATTTATACAAATCTTAATTCTATTTAGAATAGACATCTAGAATATATCATACATTACTTAGGATTTCTAAGATAAATAAGTTTATCTAAATCCAATTAAATACGGATTTTCTTATATATTATCTTTATCCTAATCTATCTAGGATATAAATCCAAAAGATAAGGATAACTTGGATTAACGTTTTTTTTAATCCATCTAAGATTTGTCTTAATAGAATTAAATCTATTCAAATCTATAGAATAAAATAAATTAATATAAATATTTATCTTAATTCATCTAGGATTTTATCTTGGATAAATCCACATAAATCCATAGAATAAGATAATATTATATTATAATTATTCAAACCTATCTAAGATTTATCTAGGAATAAATCCACATAAATCTGTAAGATAAGAATAAAATATTATATTATCACTATCCAAATCCATCTAGAATTTATCTAAGAATAAATTCATATAAATTCATAGGATAAGAATAAAATAATATTATCATTATCTAAATCCAACTGGGATTTGTCTCGGAATAAATCCATATAAATCCATAGGATATAGATAAAATTAGATTATTATTTTCCAATAATTCCTAGGATTTATCTAGGAATAAAATCCATATATATCTATTTAATAAGGAAAGAATCTAATTAATCCATGATTTGATACAAAATCAAATGTTATATAATACATAAAATCCACAAAAGATATATTCCAATCTTATTTTCATATTTATCTTGAATCTAGATGAATATTAGGAAACTATTAAATTATTCTCATCCATATCATCTAGGAATAAAATAATATTATTTATTTCCGTAGATATAGATAATAACAAAAATATTCCTAAAATCTAGGCAAATCTTCCATAAAGATTTTATTTCCCTTAAATAATAATATTTTAATGATATCTTTTAATAAAATAATTAAATAATCATTAAAATAATCCTTCATCGTTATTTTATCGCACGAGATTCTCACGAACGATGAACGACGAAAATCCGACGAGTTAGTCTTTGGATCACGACGCACAAGGTGTCGCAGTCTGCTGCGCGTAGGGGCGCGCATGCACTCGGCCGTCTCGACCATCGGGTGGCTCGGTTCCTCGGCTAGCTCGTCGCCTCCGTCTTCGGCCAGCGTCACGTAGGGGCGCTCGCTCTCGGCCGACTGACTCGACGGGTGTCGCGCTCTCTCGGTGTCCTGGTACGCCGGGTGGCGCAAGCTCTCGGCCAGTGGCGTGCTCGAAGACGCGCCGGCTCTCGGCCAGCCCGACCGCCCGTCTCTACCCTCCGAGCCCCGATTCTCCCACTGCCTCGGCCAACCCTGCGCACGACGGCGCACAGCTCTCGGCCAGTGGCTCGAGAGTCTGGTCCTTCCGCCTAGGGTTCGGCTTGGCATCTTGGTGTCTCGGCCAGTTCTCGGTCGAACCGCTGCACCGTGCCAGCCTCCGTGTCGATTTCTTAGGATTTTTGTCCCCTACTGCCTTCGATGTGAGGTCCAGACCCTCAGCCATCTCGGCAGTGTCTTGCTTTCTCCCGGTCACTCCGTCCAGAATTGACTGGAATTCATCATCAGTCATTAGGCATTGCTTCCTAGCCATTTCATTCAAATCCACCTCCTCCCTCCTTTCTCCTTCGATTACGGATTCCGCGACTGGCGTCTCCTCCATTTTCTCTCCTTCTCCGTTGCCCTCTTTCTCCTCTGCTATCTTTTCCTCCTCGTTGGGCCCTTCCCCTTCAGCGTTCTCCTCTTCCTCTGTTCTGGGATCATGGTGTTGGGGTTTGAAGCCCTTGCACAGCGGAAGACTTGTACAAAACAAATAAATCAGACGTGGGATCTATTTGACAAATTATGAGATTAATCAATTCACATGTTAACAAAGAATTGCATGCTAGAACGCAAATAATTCATGCTTATAGAATGTAAATCCTCAACATGAATACTACGGTTTAGAGTTACCGATTTGATTCTTCAAAGAATCGTCGATTGCTCGCGCCTTCTCCACGATGATCTTCAATACTAGACCACGGATCTTCTGACTGGTGTCCCGAACTGTATTCCGACATCAGGGTGGGCTGATCTTATCGAAACACTAGGACTCGAATAAAGAAGACAGAAATTCCTCACGGATGAGGAGCTGAAAATCTCACGGAGGAGAAATTCTCTTTGAAAATAAACGTCCCTTTCATTAATCTAGAATGGACGAAATTTTCATGTCTATTATTTATTATTTTTTTGTCTCTTTTATTCTCCTATTTATAATAGTTACATATTGGGCCCAGTCAGGGATCTATGGAAGGTTTTGGATATGGGCTCCCCCAATTAGCTTTTTACTAATTAAATTGAACCCACAATTTAATACAAGCTTATATTGGAATATTACGTGAAGCCACTATAGACGTAATATTGACCTCCCCATCCAAATCCGGGTTTCCATTTTGTTTATTATTTATTTCCCGCGCTTAAGATATAAATGTTCATTAATTAATTAAAGTCTGCTATGGACTTAATTAATTAACATCTTATTAATTCCAAGAGTGGACTTAGCAAGAAACACTTATTTATTATTCATAGAGTAATAAAACTCCAACTGGCCAGTTTCCGAATAATAAAACCTTGTTCAAGCTCCTCTTGAGGACATTATCAAACGAGACTCACCTGGCGCACGATTCAACATAATAGCAATCCTAGCACCGCTAGATAATGATCACCACTACCCAATATACCTGGATCGTTGGGTAACGAAAAACCCACACCTTTGGTAAGTCAAAGTAGTAGATACTCAATGTCGTATGTGAAGTGGTTGGTAGCGGAAGCGTGCGTCCTAACAGATCACATAATACAGATCTATTTAGCAGATTATTCAGACAAAATATATTCGCGTAATTGTCACATGTATCATGCTCACAACTTGAATTTTATACATGCGTTAGCACAAAAATTCCTAAACCATGCTTGCTACGGAGTTAGGCAATTTACCTCGTTGATTCTCCATAGAATCATCGATTGCTTGCGCCTTCTCCACGATGATCTTCAATACTAGACCACGGATCTTCTGACTGGTGTCCTGAACTGTATTCCGAAATCAGTGTGGGCTGATCTTATCGAAACACTAGGACTCGAATAAAGAAGACAGAACTTTCTCACGGAGGAGGAACTGAAAATCTCACGGAGGAGAAATTCACTGAAAAAATCGTCCCTCTCTTAATAATTAGAGTGGGCGAAAATTTTCTACACTAAATTGTGTTTTCTGTCTCTTTTATTCTCCTATTTATAATAGTTCATATTGGGCCCAGTCAGGGTTCTATGGAAGGTTTTGGATATGGGCTCCCCCAATTAGCTTTTTACTAATTAAATTGAACCCATAATTTAATACAAGCTTATATTGGAATATTACGAGCAGCCACTACAGAAGTAATATTGAACTCCCCTTCCAAATCCGAAATTATAAGTATTCCGGGTTTCCGTTTTGTTTATTATTTATTTCTCGCGCTTAAGATATAAATACCCATTAATTAATTAAAGTCTGCTATGGACTTAATTAATTAACATCTTATTAATTCCAAGAGTAGACTTAGCAAGAAACACTTATTTATTATTCATAGAGTAATAAAACTCCAACTGGACAGTTTCCTAATAATAAAACCTTGTTCAAGCTCCTCTTGAGGACATTATCAAATGAGACTCACCTCGTGCACGATTTAACATAATAGCAATCCTAGCACCACTAGATAATGATCACCACTACCCAATATACCTGGATCGTTGGGTGACGAAAAACCCGCACCTTTGGTAAGTCAAAGTAGTAGATACTCAATATCGTATGCTCAATGCTAACGTATGTAGATTAAGAAATTAATTATCAAGACCTCGTCTTTCAGTAGATAGCATAAAGACTCGTCTTGTTGTTAGATCCATTCAGTGCTATACCACACCAACGTCATCTTATTTCAATAAGGCTTAGAAATAATCGGACTGACATTGCAACCTTTCACGATAGGTAGCCAAAGCCTATCTAGGTTGTGAAATTCTTCTTTTTCTTTTGCAAAGCATTGCATAGAACCGACTGTAGTTACCTTAAAGTGGACGACGCCCACAACCAGTCTACTAAGCAAAAGACTTAGGCTTTGTTTACTTCTTATGCATTTAAATGTTTATAAAACATCTTATAAACGCAAAAGTAAACACAATGTAATAATATACTGATTCTATTCGTGCAAACTGCTCGAATAATACTGAATCGGGTTAAAAGTGGATTGTAGAGTTTTTCCGTATACACGCAAAATTCCTATTCGTGCGAATTTGCTCGAAACATGTTTTTCAGTATACTAAACCCTAACAGTATGCTCAATACTAACATATGTAGATTAAGAAATTAATTATCATGACCTCGTCTTTCAGTAGATAGCATAAAGACTCGTCTTGCTGTTAGATCCATCTAGTGCTATACCACACCAACGTCATCTTATTTCAATAAGGCTTAGAAATAATCGGACTGACATTGCAACCTTCACGATAGGTAGTCAATGCCTATCTAGGTTGTGAAATTCTTCTTTTCTTTTGCAAAGCATTGCTTAGAACCGACTATAGTACCTTAAAGTGAGTGCAGCCCACGACCAGTCTACTAAGCAAAAGACTTAGGCTTTTTTTACTTCTTATGCATTTAAATGTTTATAAAACATCTTATAAACGCACAAGTAAACACAATGTAATAATATATTGATTCTATTCGTGTAAACTGCTCGAATGATACTGAATCAGGTCAAAAGTGGATTGTAGAGTTTTTCCGTACACAAGCAAGATTCTATTCGTGCGAACTCGATTCTATTCGTGCGAACTCGCTCGAAAGATGCCTTTCACTATACTAAACCTAACACATGGTAGGCGGAAAGGGGGCTAACATCCATCGGTTCGGTTTGGGGTTGTTTTGGGGAGGGTTTTGATGTTTCCGAAGGTGCGGTTTCTTTTGGAGACGGTTCGTCGGGTGTTGGGGTTGATGAAATAGGGACGGTAGTCGGAGGAATTATAGTGGGTGGAATTTCGGGAGTGGGGGTAGGTATCACCGACGCTCCGTCTGCCGTGCTCGCTCCGTCTTTGAGTTGACCCAGGCCTGCCAACGTTGCTCCCCAATCCATGTTAGGGTTCTGCTGTTTAAGATACGCCGTTAGGACGTCGATAGATACCATCTGAGCCACCTGAGGGTTTGACGTCAGCGGTGGTGGTTGTGGATCTGTCGGTTACGATTCCGCCAGCGGTTGGAATTGACGATGGGGATTTTGCGCAGCTTTTTTCTGGGCTGGTTTCCTTTTTCCCATGACTGGAATTGACGGTAGGGTTCGGTTTTCCTAGTGGTAAATTGGGGTAGTTTTCTAGAAATTTTTGGTCGGCGATGGGGGTTGTATCTTGGAGGAGAGAATGCAGGTGCGGGTTTGTAAAAGTGAAGGGAATAGGCGGTTGGGGGCTTAATATAGTGGTCAAGGCAGTTGAGGGTTCTGACCGGTGGTAGGCGGTTTCCAGCTCGCGACGCTTCGGGTGGAAGGTAGTTGAAGATCCTCGTCGCTGATTGGATGGAGCCCGTCACTTCACTGCTTCACGCGCCCTCTCAGTCGCAGCCTACGCCCGCAATGCTGCATCCAAGGATACCCAATTCAAATTTCTTTTGATTCAAACCTTCCTCCTAAATTAACTAAGTATGGAAACAGAATAAAGAGGGTACTTAAATATATTTTTGGAGTCGCACCAATTTGGAAACTGTCTTGGTCAGGACGTACTCCGAATTAAATTTAAGTCCCGAAAATATTTTTTTTAGTTTTAAATTTTGGTTACTTGCTTAATATTAAATTTTAGACTACCAAATATATACAATATTTACACTCCTACCTTAGGCAATTTGAAATTCTACCTAGTCAGTACATGAAAACCTTATCCTGAAGAAAACTGACCGGGGGGAACTCCAAATTCCTATCCTACTAATCATTAGGCGACATCAAGGTGTGTGTGCAGTGGAATTTCTTCCACTACACACATCTCCGTGTTATCCCTAAATATCTTCAGCCTATGTCCATTTACGATAAAGGGTTCAGAGTTAGGGGTACTCCCTGAAATTTCCACTGCTCCATTAGAACGAAGGAGAGTTATGATGTATGGTCCCATCCATTTTGATTTGAGCTTCCCAGGCATTAGCTTCAATCGTGACTGGAAGAGTAGTACTTTCTGGCCAACTTGGAGATCTTTGAACCTTAGATTTTTGGCGTGCCACAATTTAGTCCTTTCCTTGTACCACATGGCTTAATCAAACGATTCTAATATGAGTTCCTCCAACTCCTGTAGTTGCAGCTTCCTTTCCTCCTCACAGGCTCTAGCATCCATGTTAACTTGCTGCACTGCCCAGTACGCCCGGTGTTCAATCCCTACTGGCATATGACACATCTTCCCGAAAATGATGCGGTAAGGGGACATTCCTATCAGCGTTTTGTAGGCTGTCCTGTAAGCCCACATAACATCTTTCAACCTTGCGCTCCAGTCCTTCCTAGAAGGGTTGACAGTTTTTCCACGATGCTTTTCACCTCACGATTATAAATTTCAGCTTGACCGTTGCTTTGCTTTCACCTCTTCATCAATGCTTCGATGGTGCGATTACAAAAGTGGGTTCCTTGATCAGATATGATTGCTCTCGGTACTACGAATCGGCTGAATATATTGCTCCTAAAAAACTCGACAACCTCTCTTGCTTCACATGTGCTTGTTGCCTTGGCCTCGAACCACTTAGAGACGTAATCAACTGCTACAAGAATATACGAGTTCTCGTAGGATGAGGGAAAAGGACCCATGAAGTCCATACCCCAAATGTCGAACACCTCGCAAACAATGACTGGAACTTGTGGCATTTCATCTCGTGCGGAGATCCCACCGGTCAAGGAGTGGCAATGCATCAAAACTTCCCTTTGCTCCCAGTTAGGGATGCACCTCCTTATCACTTGGTCGGTTCCTACTTTCCACAGGTATGGGTCGTCCCGAAAATAATATTTTACCTCACTTCTGATCTTCATTCTCTGAGCTTTGGTAATGCTGGGCACTTCTGGGAGTTCCCCTATTACTAGGTAATTGGCCAGATCGGCAAACCATGGCTCCTGCCCAACTTTTTCCTTTCCCTTAGCCGTCACGTCCTGGCCAGTAAGCTTCATCACTTCTTCCCAATTGATTTTTCTGACGGAGAAAACTACTTCACACAGGTGTTCCTCCAGAAATTTGTCTTGCACATCCTCGCTGCTCCCTTCTTGCACAATTCTACTTAGATGATCTACTACCTTGTTCTCAACTCATCTCTTGTCTTCCACATCCCAATCAAACTCTTGCAGGAGAAGCACCCATCTAATCAGTCGGGGTTTCGACTCCTTCTTGGCAATCAGATACTTAATAGCCGCATGGTCAGTATAGACGATGACCTTGGACCCCAATAAATACTGTCGGAATTTCTCAAACAAATACACCACAACCAACATTTCTTTCTCAGTGGTGTTGTAATTCCTTTGGGCATGATTCAGGGTCTTCGACGCATAGAATATCACATACCTCTTTCCCTCAATTTTCTGACCCAGGACGGCTCTTACTGCATAGTCACTGGCGTCGCACATCACCTTGAAGGGGTGATCCCAGTTAGGTGCCCAGATGATTGGTGCGGATATTAGCTTTTCCTTGAGGAGGTTGAAAGCAGCCTTGCAATGCTCGTCAAAGACAAATTCGACTTCATTATGGAGGAGCCTAGTAAGAGCCTGGGCTATTTTGGCAAAGTCCTTAATAAACCTTCAATAAAAGCCTGCATGTCCTAGAAAACCTCTTATCTCCTTCTAGTTGGTCGGGAACGAGAGCTTGGATATGACTTCTACTTTGGCTTGATCCACTTGGATTCCCCTATCTGACACCACATGCCCAAACACGATACCTTCCATAACCATAAAATGACATTTTTTGAAATTTAGGACCAGGTTCCTTGCTTGGCATCTCTCCAGAACCACATCTAGGCGGCGTAGACAAGAGTCAAAAGAGTCTTCGTAGACTGTGAAGTCGTCCATAAATATATCTATACAATCTTCGATCAAATCGGTGAAGATGCTCATCATGCATCGTTGGAATGTCCCCGGAGCCTTACACAGACCGAATGGCATCCGTTTATACGCCTAGGTTCCAAACGGGCAGGTAAACGTGGTCTTATCCTGGTCTTCAGGATCCACGTAGATCTGGAAGTAGCCGCTATATCCGTCCAGAAAACAAAAATATTGCCTCCCAGCCAACCGCTCCAACATCTAGTCGATGAAGTGGTCCTTCGTGGTTGTAGCGTTCAACTTGCGATAGTCTATACACATCCTCCAACTAGTAACTAAACGGATGGGTACCAGCTCGTTCTTGTCGTTCTTCACCACCTAGATCCCCGACTTCTTAGGGACCATATGGACTGGACTGACTCACTCCCTATCAGGCACCGAGTAGATAATCCCTAATGACAACAACTTCAAGATCTCCTTTAAAACCTCTTCCCGCATATTCAGGTTCAATTTCCTTTGTGGCTCTCGGGTTGCCTTAGCTCCTTCCTCCAACCTGATATGGTGCATATATACATCTGGGCTTATTCCTACTAAGTCTGTCAGATTCCACCCGATGGCCTTCTTGTTCTTGCTCAGCACAACCAATAGCCTTCCCTTCTGTTTTTTTATCCGCTTGCTGTTAATAATCACTAGGAGTGAATTTTCCACCCCTAGGTAGGCGTACTTCAGATTGGCTGGCAGCTTCTTCAATTCAACTTGTGGGGGGAGTGTATCTGATGGCAAAGGATTTTTTGTTGATCAGTCTTCTCTCCCCGTTTCTAACTGACAGTACCTACTGTACTAGCTGGTAGCTTAGCACTTGTGGTTCTCGCAAACCCCGGCTTCTGACAGAATTCCTTAATAGCTTCCTCGACTTCCTCTTCAGTAAGCTCTTGGTTGTTAATCAATTCACACCATGCAGCAGCGTCCACGTCTGCCTGCTCATACACATCTAAAGCCTGAAGTTTTTCTTGCAATAACTCAGCCTCAAGGTACTCTTGGACTTGGGGGTCAATCACATCAATATAGCATAGATTCTCAGAATCAATAGGCTTCCTCATAGCTTCATCAATATTGAATGTGAATTTTTCGTCATGAAAATCTATGCATACCGTTCCCTCAGCCATGTCTACAATCGTTTTTGCGGTTCTCAAGAAGGGACTCCCTAGAAGTATTCCACTAGACTCTGGCTTCAAGTTCACTCATTTTGATCACATAAAAGTCAGCAGGATACAGGAAATCATGCATGACCTATCAGCCAGTTGAATTAAGACTCTAGTGCTTGTTAACCTCACTCCTTTCAAACGATTGTATATCGATAAGGGCATGACATTTATGGATGCTCCCAAGTCGCACATTACATGGACAATTTTCACATTCTCAATGGTTATAGGTAAAGTGAACATACCTGGGTCAGCTCTCTTGGGTGGAAGCTTCTCCTGAACAATAGCTAACGCTATTCCTTCCACCACGATCTTCCCGTCCTCCTTGTCCTTTCCTGCTATGAAATCCTTGATGAATTTCCCCAATGGGGGCAGCTCCACAGCTTGGTGGAACGCTATGGTGACATCCAGCTTCCCAAATATGGACGAGTAATCCACAGGGTCATCCTTCTTCTTTTTTGTTACAAAGCGATTTGGAAACAACTTTTCTCCCCTTGCCACCCTACTTGGAGTTTCGGTGATCTCCTCGGATTTCTCTCCTTCCGCTTCGGTTGGGGGTTCAGTAATTGACCCGGTTTTGTTACGACCATTCCTCCCAGGCAGTTGGTTTCCTTCCTTTTCCATCTCACATGAATCTCCTCTAACTCGAGTTGGCTTCACCACTTGAGGGTTTGGCATTCCTACTCCTTTTCTCCAGACGCACCCACATCCTTCGAACCTTACCTCTGTACTTGGCTCCTCTATTGACCTCTTCTTCTCAGGTCCCTTGTATGAAGTGCCTGATCGTAGTGTAACCTTGCACACATTCGCCTTCCCCGGTATATGGACAGTAGACGGAAGTGTCCCTGAACTCCCCTTTATCTGACTCATCGAGTTTGCCAGCTGGGATAGTTACTTGTTTATCATGTCCATATTGGCCTTGTGTTCCCTTTGAGCACTCTGCATCCCTTGCACCACTTCGTTGTTGGATTGCAACTCATTCCTCATATTTTGCTGTGAGGCAAGTAGTTCTCCCATCATATCCTCGATCATACTTCTCGGCTTGTTAGGATTCTGGTACTTATTGGGTCCTAGTTGGTGGTAAGGGTTATAATGGCTGTTAGGATTCTGCTGGTAGTTCGGGTTGTTTGAGTGATTGGTAGGATGGGGCTGATTTGGGTTAGGTGGGTAGTAACTGTACTGGTTAGAATGGTTCAGGTTGTTTGGGTGGAGTTGTTTGGAGGTTGGAAATTTTGGTTCTGATGGTTTTGGTAGTTTCTCTGATGGGGCGGTACATACGGGGAACTTGAGTTTGGATCCTGCGGGGGTTGATTTAGGTTTTGTGGCTGCTAGTTCCGTCTTGGCCGGTTGGGTTGATGGTCTGGGTTTGCGGGTCCACGGTAAGGGTTCTAAATTTGTGGGATATTGTACTGATTCTGGCTTTGGTTCTGGTTCCCATATCCCCATCAAAAATTTAGATGGTCCCTCCATGGTGCTTCTCGCTGCTTCCCTGGGTTCCAACTCCCATTGGGATTCCAGTTCCCTGCTGCATTGACTTGCGCCATGTTGTCCAAATCCTCCGGTTGATTGTAGGCAAGATCCTGCCCTCTTGGTTCAACAATTGGCCGGTTCTCGGTCAGAGAAGGTGGTGCATGCTTCTCTATGGTTGTCAAGAGCGCCTTCTCTAGCTTATCCATGCGCGTCTCCAACTTATCCTCTTTCTCAGTCGACGAAGCGCTCGCCACTCCCTTCCTGTTGTAGATGTCCCTTTGGTTGCCGTAAGCCCTTTTTGCACTCAAAATCTTTCCCAGGACTTCCTTGGCCTTAATGACTCTCAACTGTGGAAAGCCTCCTCCGGCTGACGAGTTCCCTAGGTCCTTAGTCTCCTTGTTCATTCCCTCATAAAAAGGTGTGATAGATTTCTACTTCGGACATGTGATGGTTGGGACATGCGTCCAAGAGACTCATGTATCGCGCCCAGTAGTCGCTCAGGGGCTCATAACAGTCGTTCTTGACGCACGATATCTCCTTTTTCAGCGCACTAGTCTAGGTTGATGGAAAGAACTGGTCGAGAAAAGCTAACTTGAAGTCAACCCAAGTTCTGATGGAGTTGGGTGGGAGACGTGTGAACCATGTGTTTGCTTCTCCCTTCAGGACGAACGATAAGGCTTTCAACCTGTAATCATCTTCACTCGACCCTACTGGTTGTTTCTGCGCCTTACAAATCTTACAAAATTCATGAAGGAATTCGTAAGGTCCTTCATAGCTCTTCCCATTGTATCTTGGCAAAACTGCTATAACATGGGGCTTGACATCACATGCTGCCTGCCCTCGAGTGATTAATATATCCTGTGGGGGCTCTCCATCGGCATGTGCATTCAGTGACCCGATCTCCGGATCGTCTACAATGTTTTCGGCCATCCTTACTGGGCTTCCTTCTGACTTGACTGGTGATGCTGGCTCTACTTCCTCTATAGTATCGTTGTCCTCGTCACTACTTGTGCCTAGGTCAGACAGGACTATCGACAGGCCAGAATGAGTGGTAACAAGTATCAATCCTCGGGGGAATATTTTCGGCCTCCACTGCTCAAAAGTAGAGCTCATTCTCATAAACTGAAAAATAAAAGAAAGGAAAAATTATGAAAAGTATATACACCAAAGTATCACAAATAAAAGCAAATAAAAATGCCATCCATCCCCGGCAACGACACCATTTGAAAGAGCAAGTTCGTGCAGGCTCGTGGAATCAACTGGTCAGGAGGGTGATTCCCAATCTAGTTGTGTCATTGGCACGACGACCTAAAAACCTGGTATCAACAATTTCCTCAACCCACATGTACTGGGTAATATAGTGAGAGCAAGGGTCGAATCCCGCAGAGGTGGATGTTTGCTTCTTGTGATTGTGGTGATAATTTGGAAGGGGTTGGTTAGCTACCACGCTTGGGTTGAGGTTCTATCTAGACACAAACTAAGGGTGGACTTGTACTCTACTGTCTGGTTAGAAGTTCTCATATCGGGATCAGGTGGGGCACATGAAAGGTAGGTTGGTTTGACTCTGGTGCATGTGAAAAGTAGAAGTTTACGAAAAATAGATAGACAGAGACAAAACGTGTCTCCGACCGAACTGGCTGATAATCTGCCAAATCCCCCAAAAGTCTGACAAAAGGTGAAGGACAAAAGGTAAAGTAGCTGAAAAGTAAAAGTGCTCCACAAATTGGATGTGGATATTGTCTTCTCCAACAAGTATGCACAAAAATCAGATAAACACATATTCCATTGATAACAACTCAGATTAACAACTTCACAAACCAAAATCCACAATTAAAAAGCTAAAACTCGAAGACTAACAACTGATAATCCCAGATTACGCATACTGACTAACATTCAAGGTGGCAACAGTCACGTAAACTCGAAATTCACGCATTAAATTTCAAATCGAACGATTAAACACTTAGAATCCTAACTAGCAAACTCAGATCTACCCTACTCAACAAATTCATGCTTAAACACTTCGAAAACTCATGCAAACAACTGATTCTAACTAATCTAGGCAGAATGAAACACGATGGCAACGAAAAGATGAAATAAAAAATGCTTCAACACTTCGAAAACTCATGCAAATAATTGATTCTAACTAATCTAGGCAGAATGAAACACGATGGCAACGAAAAGATGAAATAAAAACAACTTCCATATCATAGCGTTTGGATCTCAACAAAATACTTAAAAAAACATCAAGAGATTTAAGTTCCGACAGTAGATCCAATGAGATAAAATGAAATACGAAGTTAAACTAAGAAAGCTTGTGTAAAGATTGTTTTGCCACTCCGGGCGATGAAACAGTATTCTGGCGACTAATACGGTTAGTGTTGCTAGCCTCGGCTCTGGAATTAAGACTTCCAAGAGCGGTGAACGATCGCGGTGGAACTCCGAGATCTTCAAGTGATTCTGACTGGTTGTCGTGGAACGAAAGGTGTGGAGCTAGCCTCGGCTCTGGAATTAAGACTTCCAAGAGCGGTTTCTATGTGTGCCTTCTAAATATGAGTAGTCCCCCCTCATTCTTCATGTGACCTTCTATTTATAGGAGGCTTGCCCTAGGATTAGGGTTGTTCTTCTCTGTAATTTGTCCCTTTTACCCCCGTCAAATAGTTGGTCGTCTACTAGCAGTCCTCTCCTCTCTATCTTGAGCCTTTTTGGCATGCATCCTGGTCAGTATCGCACCCTTCTAGCATCCTTTATCATTTGAAATCTCCGATTCCTTCCCTGCTGACTTGTACCATTTCCTGCACACTTACGCAACTTTTCTTGCAGAATATGCATGTTAATCTCATCATACTGAACAGTAACCAATGCCTAACATACGACTTATCAGATGCGCAGATAAGGGAGGGCTCGTGCACGCCACCGACCGAGACTGCACAAGCCCTTGCAGATGCCGGAACAGATTCGATAATCGGGCAGGTGCGGTGCGGCAGTTCGACCGAGAACTCGCCAAGACACCGCGAGCAACCAGCCCAAGCCCTAGGCGGAAGACCCAGCAGTTGCTTCCAGCGCTGGCCGAGAGCACCGTGCCCATGTGCGGGTGCTGGCTGGTGCAGTGGGAGCAGCTGGGGACCGAGACAGGCGAGACGTGCAGTGCCTCGTTGGCTGAGAGGATTCCCTGTGCGCAGGCCGCTGGCCGAAGATGCGGCGCCTTGTGCGTAGGCCGGCTGGCACGAAGCGTGGCCGAGAGCAGCGACGCCCTGTGCGTAGGCCGCTGACCGAGACGTGCGTGCGACTGGGCTCGTCGAATACCGACGACGTGTTCGTCGGTGTTTTCATCGTCGTTGATTCGTGTGAACCTCGATCGACGAGATAACAATGAAATAGTTATTTTTTGATTATTTAATTCTTGAAATTAAAAGAAATCATTAAATTTTTGTTATTTAATGGAAATAAAATATTTTGGAAGGTTTTCCTAGATTTTAGGAATATTTTAATTATTGACTATATCTATGGAAATAAATAAATTTTATTATATTCCTAGATGATATGGAGAAGATTAATTAAATAGCTTCCTAAATATAATATATATCTAAAATCCTAATTAGGATAGATATGTAGGAATATATAAATAATATAATATTCTCTTCCTAAACTTGAACGAGGAATTAATTTCAGTTTAATTATTCATGTCAGTCCGAGATATAAATAATTTAATTTATTTAAGATACATCTTATTAAAGACATGAATAAGAATTGAACTTTAAGTAATTAATATAACTTCCTTAAATAAGATATTTAAAGATGATAAAGCTTTAATTATCCAGTCAATTAAATACCAATAGGATTTAACGAAGCCTTTTCTGTCTTAAGGCTAAGGATAATTAATGAAAAACCATAACTAAAATATTTAAGCCATAATTACGAAACCACGTTTTGTATATGGTCTCCATCGATTGGTCCACAACTTATGAAGCCATTTTTTGAATATTATCGCCACCCATGCTGTGGGGACAACAATCCTAAGAAATAGCAAGTTTATATAGGTGGACTTCTCAAATATAAATAGTATGAACTAGAAAGTAGTTTCCAATATTATCGCCACCCATGTTGTGGGGACAATAATCCTAAGAAATTACAAGCTTCAGAAGTCCAAACGTAATTTATGAGATAGCTTGGTCTTGTTATCAACGCATGAGCATTGTTATGGAAGTGTGTTGTAAAACGAGATTCTGTAATGCTAAATCTGATGGTCGTGCTTAAGCAACATTTGGCGGCCATGCTGTGTTGTGGTCTCTGGACTATTCGTCGGTGTTGTGAACAGTAAAAATGCTAAAATATTAATGCGAATTAACCTCTGCTTGAGGGTACAAAATTTTAATTTTATAGCGGTAAGATTTTGAAAAGTTCTATGGTAAATCTTCAAAATGTCATTCAATCCTCTTTCTGCAATTCTTAGAGAAACATACTCGAGGGCCAAAATTACATAGAATGGAAACAAAATTTGGACATCGTTCTCCTAACCGATGAGTACAAGTTTGTTTTGATCCTGATTTGAAGAATATTTTGTTGATACCCTCTTTTAGAAGAAATTTAATTTTAGTTTCTTAATTAGTTTTTTATGGATATTCGTTTTCTTTTAATGAAAATTGCGTTATTAAGAAAGATGGTTCTTATATCTGTCGTGGTATCATGGAAAATAATCTATACACAATCACATCTACACAATTTGATGATCGTAAATCAGAACTCAATACAACATCAAAAATTTCAAGGAAAAGGAAAGAACCTTCAAGTTCAATGAATGAAACGTACTTATGGAACCTCCAACGAAAGAAGGATCCATTCTTCTGTGGACCAAGACCCTATTAAAGGTCTAGAGAAGTAGTCATTTTCAACGTGCAAATCCTGCTTAGAAGGTAAGATGACTAAGAGACCTTTTAGGGTGAAAGATAATAGGGCCAAGGAAGTACTAGAGCTCGTTCATACTGACGTGTGTGGACCAATGTCAACCGAGGCAAGAGGTGGCTATCGATATTTCATTACTTTTATTGATGATTATTCGAAAGTCGGACACGTTCATTTAATGCGTTTCAAGTCTGAATCTTTTGACAAGTTCAAAGAATTCAAGGCTTATGCGGAGACACATCATGGAAAAAGTATCAAGAGCCTACGATCCTATCGCGGAGGCGAATACCTAAGTGCTGAATTTTTGGACTACTTGTCAGTAGAGGGAATTGAATTCCAATTGACTGCGCCGGACACACACCAGCAAAATGGCGTAGCTGAAAGAAGGAATAGGACCTTGTTGAACATGGTTCGATCGATGATGAGTTATGCACGGCTACCTATTTCGTTTTGGGGACATGCCTTGCTTTCTGCAAGTCATATTTTAGGCAATTTACCATCAAAATCTTTTTCTACTACTCCATATGAGTTGTGGACTGGGCGCAAGCCCAATCTAGAACATCTCAAGATATGGGGTTGTCCGGCTCATGTATTGGAAAAGGATCCAACTAAGCTGGAATCAAGGACGGAGGTATGTTTGTTTATAGAATACCCTAAAGGATCGAAAGCTTATGAATTTTATAGTCTCCGAAATAAGAAAGTCATCGTGAGCACTCATGCGACATTCATAGAGGAAGACTTTGTAATGAATCATAAACCTAGCAGTGAAGTGGCTCTTGACGAGCTAACTTCTGGCACAAGTTTCATTAACCAAGAACCCGTACCAAGTGTGCAAACAATTCCCGTAACTTCAACTTATACTCCAATTGTTGTAGTACCGCGTCACAGTGGGAGGGTCTCACATGAGCCCGATAGATACATTGGTTTGGGGGAATCTATGGATCAGTCCTCAGACAACAATGTATTAGATCACTGGAACTTTGTAGAGGAGCAGGCGGATGCCGATCATTGCGAATGAGTGAAACTAATGGATTCGGAACTACAATCTATGACAGACCAAGTGAGCAAACACATAGAGATGAAGTATCATATCATTAGAGATATAGTGCATAGAGGAGACATACAAGTGGTCAAGATTGCGTTATAGAACAACCAGACAGATCCTTTTACAAAGGCATTGGCGGTGAAACCATTCGAGCGCCATGTTGAAGGGATGGGCGTTCGACTCGCTCAAGACCTCAACTCGCTTTCAGTATAAGTGGAAGAATTAGACGTATTGCACTTTTATTTTGTTTACTCGAAAAGCTGTTTTGAGTATAAGTGGGAGATTGTTAGAGTTTGTATACTAGAAATAACCTTTCGAGTGATTGAATACTGTAAAACTCTTTATTTTATTTTCCAATGGATGAAACATATTATTTTTATCATAATGTTGTTATGTTATACATTTAATGGATGTTTATTGCATGTTTAAATGTATAAGTAACTTAACAAAGTCTAACTCTTTGTTTTAGTAGATCGGTTGTGGGCGTCGTTCACTTTAAGGTAACACGGTCAGTTCTGAACAAATAAAAATAAGAATTTCACAATCCAGATAGGCCTAGACTACCTATCGTGAAAGGTTGCAATGTCAGTCCGCATATTTCTAAGCCTTACTGAAATAAAATGACATTGGTGTGGTAGAGCACTGAATTGGATCTAACAGCGAGACAAGTCTTTAAGCTATCTACTGAAAGACGAGGTCTTGATAAATTATATAATTCTTAATCAATGTACGTTAACATTGAGCATACGGTATTAATTATTCACTACTTTGAATTACCAAATAGTGCGGGTTTTTTGCAACCCAATATGAAGGGGTTGGCAGTGGAAGCGTGCGTCAAAACGGATCACATAAAATTTTATGTGATCCGTTTTGATGCACGCTTCCGCTGCCAACCCCTTCATATTGGGTTGCTAAAAACCCGCACCTATTGGTAAGTCAAGGTAGTGCATGATCAATATCGTATGCTCAATGCTAGCGTACATTGATTAAGAAATATATAATTTAGCAAGACCTCGTCTTTCAGTAGATAGCTTAAAGACTCGTCTTGCCGTTACATCTAATTCAGTGCTATACCACACCAATGTCGTCCTATTTCAGTAAGGCTTAGAAATATGCGGACTGACATTCCAACCTTTCACGATAGGTAGTCTAGGTCTATCTAGGTTGTTAAAATTTTATTTTTCTTTGTTCAGAACTGTCCGTGTTACCTTAAAGTGGACAACGCCCACAACCGGTCTACTAAAACAAAGACTTAGACTTTGTTACGTTGCTTATACATTTAATTATGCAATAAACATCCATTGAATGTAAAACATAACAACATTATGACAAAAATAATCTGTTGCATTCATTGGAAAATAAAATACAGAGTTTTACAGTATTCAATCACTCGAAAGGTGATTTCTAGTATACAAACCCTAACAATCTCCCACTTATACTCAAAACAGCTTTCGAGTATACATAATAATTTTGCACACGTCTAAAATTCTCCCACTTATACTGAAAGCGAGTTGAGGTCTTGAATGAGTCGAACTCCCATCCCTTCAACATGGCGTTCGAATGGTTTCACCGCCAATGCCTTTGTAAAAGGAACTGCCAGGTTGTTCTCTGACACAATCTTGACCACTTGTATGTCTCATCTCTGCACTATATCTCTAATGATATGATACTTCCTCTCTATGTGTTTGCTCTTTTTGTGAGCCCTTGGTTCTTTCGAGTTTGCCACAGCACCAAAATTGTCACAATAAATGGTGATGCTCTTCGGCAGATTCGTAACCACACCTAAATCCATAAGGAAGTTCTTGAACCATGCAACCTCTTTTGCAGCCTCAGAAGCGGCCACATACTCGGCTTCCATGGTTGAGCCTGCGATGCATTTATGCTTCACACTCTTCCAAATTACGGCTCCACCTCCTAAAGTGAACACATATCTAGATGTAGATTTTCTTGAGTCTTGATCAGATTGAAAATCTGAGTCAGTATATCCCAAAGAACAGAGTTCGGCTGCATTGTAAACTAGAGCATAGTCCTTAGTCCGTTTAAGGTACTTGAGTATGTTCTTTACGGATTCGACTGATATCTTGCCACAATGCCAACAACAAAGCAAATATCAGGCCTTGTACAAAGCATAACATACATGAGACTTCCAACTACCGAAGCGTATGGAATCCTTCTCATCTCTTCTATCTCAGATGGCGTTTTGGGGCACATCTCTTGAGATAGATGGATGCCATGTCTAAAAGGTAAGAAACCTTTCTTGGCATCTTGCATGCTAAAGTGACTAAGTACAATATTGATGTAAGGTTATTGAGATAAGCACAACATCCACTTTTCACGATTCCTAAGACCCTTGATCCCGATGATGTGTCCCGCGTCTCCCATATCCTTCATCTCGAACTGGCTCAACAACCAAGTTCGTACTGATGACAACATCTTTTTATTATTTTCAATTAGAAGAATGTCATCTACATATAAAACTAAGAACACAACATTCCTATTCAACCTTCTTATAAACGCAGCTTTCATTTTTGAATCCAAACTTATTCACAGTCTGACGAAACACTGGTTCCATGATCTGGATGCTTGCTTGAGGCCATAAATGGCCTTCTTAACGTCCATCTGCCACACAGCCCAATCCATGTAAGCTGCTATAGACAATAGTATCCGGATCGATTTGAGCATGGCCACTAGGGAGAAGGTCTCGTCGTAATCGACAACTTCCCATTGGGTATACCCCTTAACCACTAGTGTTTCCTTAAAGACTTTAACTCGTCCATCGGGTCCACGTTTACGCTTGTATATCCACTTGCTCCTAATGGTAGTACATCCTTCGGGTAGGACAGACAAATCGGTCAGTCTTTGTATATCATAGATTGTAGTTTCGAATCCATTACTTTCACCCATTCTCAATGATCGACATCTGCCCGCGCCTCTGCAAAGTTCCAGGGATCTGATACATTGTTGTCCGAGGAGTGATCCATAGATTCCCCCAAACCAATGTATCTATCGGGCTCATGAGAGACCCTCCCACTGCGGCACGACACTACAATACTTAGAGTAGAAGTTGAAATTTCGGGAATTGTTTGTACGCTAGGTACGGGTTCTTGGTTAATAGAACTTGTGACAAAAGTTAGCTCGTCAAGAGCCACTTCACTGCTGGGTTTATGATTCATTATATAATCTTCCTCTAAGAATGTCGCGTGATTACTCACAATGACTTTCTTGTCTCGGAGACTATAGAATTCATAAGCTTTCGATCCTCGAGGGTACCCTATAAACACATATACCTCCGTCCTTGATCCCAGCTTAGTTGGATCCTTTTCCAATGCATGAGCCAGGCAACCCAAATCTTGAGATGTGCTAGATTAGGCTTGCGCCCAGTCCACAACTCATACGGAGTAGTAGGTACGGATTTTAATGGTAAGTTGTCTAAAATATGACTTACAGAAAGCAAGACATGTCCCCAAAATGAAATAGGTAGCCGTGCAAAACTCATCATCAATTGGACCATGTTCAACAAGGTCCTATTCCTTCTTTCACCCCCGCCATTCTGCTGGGGCGTGCCCGGCGCGGTCAGTTGGGATTCAATTCCCACCACCGATAAGTAGTCCAAAAACTCGGCACTGAGGTATTCACCTCCGCGATCAGATCACAGGCTTTTGATACTCTTTCCATGATACGTCTCCACATATGCCTTAAACTCTTTGAACTTGTCAAAAGATTCAGACTTGTGGTGCATCAAATAGACATATCCGATTTTCGAGAAGTCATTAATACATGTGACGAAGTATCAAAAACCACCTATTGCCTCTGTTGACATTGGTCCACATACATCGGTATGAACGAGCTCAAGTACTTCCTTAGCCCTATTTCTCTTAGTCTTAAAAGACCTCTTGGTCATCTTGGCTTCTAAGCATGATTCACACTTATGAAAAGGTTTCTTCTCTAGACCTTTAATAAGGTCTTGTTCCACAAGAGAATGGATCCTCCTTTCATTGGCATGACCAAGTCTAAGGTGCCATAAGTACGTTTCGTTCATTGAACTTGAAGGTGCTTTTCTTTTCTTTGAAATTTTTGATGTTGTACTGAGTTCTGATTTGTGATTATTAAACTGTGTAGATGTGATTGTGTATAGATTATTTTCCATGATACCACGACAGATATACGAACCATCTTTCTTAATAACACAATTGTCAAAGAAATCGAATATCCATCAAAAACCAATTTAGAAACTGAAATTAAATTTCTTCTAAAAGAAGGTATCAACAAAACATTCTTCAAAATAAAAAATCTATCACTACTAAAACGCAAATAAACGTCTCCCACTGCAACGACCGCCAATTTAGTAGCATCGCCCAGCTGGACTTCGATCTCATTGTCATATAGCCATCTTGTCACCTGCATTAAGTCAGGATCAAAACAAATATGATCAGTAGCTCTTGTGTAATAACCCAAGTGTAAGTAGATGTCGAAGTCAAACATGACTCGACTACTAGATCTTGGTGCATACCTGTAGCCTTGCCCTTTTTAGGACAGTCTGGCTTCCAATGCCCCTTCTCTCCACACTCGAAACACTTCCCCGAAGGCTTCTTGTTAGCCTTCCTCTTCTTCTTTCCCTTAGCACTCTTAGCCGCAACTGGGTTCGGCGTTCTCTTCTTTCCTGCGCCAGGCATAGAGCCGGAGGAATGATGCGCCAAACTAAGCATAGCTACCTTAGCCTGAACCATAAGGTCCTCTGCCGACTGAAGTTCAGTCAACAATTCTGTCAAGGTATAGTTCCTTTTATTCATCTCGAAGTTGAGCTTAAACTGCTGGAAGCTAGGGGGAAGATTCTGAAGGATAATTGTTACTTGAGACTCGGGATCGATCGTCCCTCCCAAAACCTCAATTTGGTTGAGGTGGCCCATCATCTCTATGATATGGTCCCGCACAGATGTGCGTTCCTTCATGGTCTTCGTCATGATAATCCGAAAGGCCTGGTATTTGGCCATTCGATTCTGAGTACCAAAAAGATTTGTGAGATTTTGCATGATCTCGTTAGAAGTCGCCATGGCAGAATGCTGATTTTTGAGTACTGAAGACATAGAAACTATCGTGTAGCACTAAACCATCTCATTCGCCTTATGCCACCGTCTATGCGCATCTCTGACTCCTGCCGCGGCGTTGGCCGCCGACACTAGAGGCCGTGGGGTTGTGAGCATAAAATTGTACTCTTCGGCTGTGAGAACGATGTCTAAATTTTGTTTCCATTCTATGTAATTTTTGCCCTCGAGTTTGTTTTCTTTAAGAATTGTAGAAAGAGGATTGAATGACATCTTGACGATTTTGTTTGCACTGCAAAATAGAATATTTACTATTTGTCATAAACTTATGTAAGAAGTTTGAATAGATTAACCATAAAACTTTTCAAAATCTTACAACTGTAAAATTAAAATTTTGTACCCTCCATAAGAGGTCAATACGCATTAAAATTTTACAATTTTACTGGTCACAACACCGACGAATAGTCCAGAGACCACATAATGGCATGGCCGCCTAATGTTTCCTAAGCAAGACCACCAAATTTAGCATTACAGTATCTTATTTCTACAACACACTCCCATAACAATGTTCATGTGCTGCTAATAGAATCAAGCAATCTTATAAATACTGTGTGAACTCCTGAATCATGTATTTTCTTATGATTATTGTCCCCACATAATAGGTGGCGATAATATTCAAAACCACATTCTAGTTCATACTATTTATATTTGAGAAGTCCGCCCTCATGAACTTACTATTTCTTAGGATTATTGTCCCTACATAATGGGTGATGATAATATTAAAAATTAGCTTCACAAATTGGAGACCAATCGATGGAGACCATATACAAACATTAAGTTCGTAATTATAGCGTATATATTTTGGTTATGGTTTTTCTTTAATTATCCTTAGCCTTTTGGCAGATTAAGGCTTAATTAAATTATGTTCGCATTTAATTATCTGGATAGTTAAATCTTTGTTATCTTTTAGTATCTTACTTTAGGAAATTAATTGTTCTAAAATTTAATTCTTATTCATGTCTTCTATAAGATATTATAAAACAAAGGAATTATTTAAATCTTAATTAGACATGAAAAATTAAATTCATATTATTTCCATGTACAAGATAAGGAAGAGAAATTATATTATTGTATTATTTAATGTATTCCTATATATCTATCCTTGTTAGGATTCTAGATATATAATAATTAGGACACTATTAAATTATTCTTATCCATATCATTTAGGAATCAAAATAATGTTATTTATTTCCAAAGATATAGTCAATAATTCAAATTTTCCTAAAACCTAGGGAAATCTTCCCAAAATATTTGATTTCCATTAAATAATAATATTTTAATGATATCTTTTAATTAATGAATTAAACAATCATTAAAATAATCCATCATCGATATCTCATCGTATGAGGTTTGCACGAACGATGAACGACGAAGATCCGACGAGTTCGTTGCCGGAATCCGACACACATTGCGTCTCGGCCAGCAGCGCACAGGTGTGCGCATGCTCTCTGCCGCTTGGCTTGCACACCGACTCGTCGGTGTCTCAGCAGCTCTCGGCCAGCGAGACGCGCACAGGCGTCGCCGCTCTCGGCCAGCCGCTGACTCCGTCTTGGTGCTCTGGCTCATCGGGCGTCGCGATCCTCGGCCAGCAGCATGCACGTCGGTGGCGCTGCCCTCGGCCAGCCGCGATGACCTGTCTCGGCCAGGCTCGATCCACCGCTCCCACTGGCTCAGCCAGCATCGCGCTGGTGCGTCGCTCTCGGCCTGGTCTAGAGCTGACGGTCAGGACCTTCCGCCTAGGGTTGGGGCTCGGTGTCTCAGTCTGTTCTCGGTCGAACCGCCGCACCGTACCGTCCACCATGCGTCGACCTTGGCAGCGGAAGCGTGCGTCAAAACATATCACATAAAATTCTGATCTATTTAGCAGATTATTTAGACAAATTCTATTTGCGTAATTCTCACATGTATCATGCTCATAACTTGAATTTAAACATGCTTTAGCGCAATTTACACCTAAAACATGTTTGCTACACAGTAAGCTAATTTACCTCGTTGATTCAATAAAGAATCGAATATAGCTCGCGCCTTCTCCACGTGAAGATCTTGAGTACTAAACCACGGTTCTTCTGAGTTTAGGGTTTAGGGTTTTCGGACTGTAATCTGATATCAGTGTGGGATGATCTCACCAGAGTACTAGGACTTAAATAAAGAAGACGGAATCTGCTCACGGAGGAGAGCAAAAATCGTCCCCAGCTTGAAGGAGAGGGGGACGAAAACTTTATAAAACAAATCATTTTTTTCTGTCTCATATATTCTCCTATTTATATTAAGTCACATATTGGGTCCAGTTAGGGATCTATGGAAGAATTTGGATATGGCCTCACCCAATTAGCTTTTTACTAATTAAATTGAACACACAATTTAATTTAAGCTTATATTGGAATATTACGAGCAGCCACTACAGAAGTAATATTGCACTGCCCATCCAAATCCGAAATTACAAGTATTCCGGGTTACCATTTATTTGTCATTTATTTCCCGTGTTTAAGATAGAAATATCCATTAATTAATTAATGTCTGCTATGGACTTAATTAATTAATATGTTATTAACTCCAAGAGTGGACTTAACAAGAAACACTTATTCATTATTCATGGAGTAATAAAACTCCAACTAGCTAGGTTCCGAATAATAAAACCTTGTTTCGAGATCTTCTTGTGGATGTTATCAAACGAGACTCACATCGCGCATGATTCAACATAATAGCAATCCTAGCACCGCTAGATATTAGTCACCACTACCCAATATACCAGGATCGTTGGGTTATGAAAAACTTGCACCTATTGGTAAGTCAAAGTAGTGCATGATCAATATCGTATGCTCAATGCTAACGTACATTGATTAAGAAAATAATTATCATGAAGCACCTCGAAAATTTCGACTTTTGTTTTATTTATTGTGGTTGTCGATTTGGAATTTCATTCATGGAATTCAATTTCTATGTGTTTGGGTTAACGATGTGAGTTTTAATTGTTGTGAGTTATGTGGAATAATGTACTATATTTTCCAATGTGGGAAATTAATTAAATGGGATCATGCATTTTGTTCTAGCCATTTTATTTAGAATTTTCGGCCCCTTCAAATTATTGTAATTAATATTTTCTTTTTTGGATTTAATTAATTATTTTGGGATATTTATCCAAATTAAATCCAAATCAAATTATCCCTAATTTATTCTACATGATTTTCTACCCTTAGCCTATTCCTTGGAGATTTTTGAAAATCCCCTATTAATTAGGAGGATGAATTATTTTTGTAGATTTAATTGGTACCTTGTTTAATTTCCTTCTTGAATTTAAAATCCAATTAAATCTGACCATATTTTGTCAAATCCCTCCATATCCTATTTTAATTAGAATTTGACTCTTTCCTTCTTTAAGACCTATAGCTTTTGCCCCATATACCTATAAATTTCCTTGGGGAATTAATTTATTTGTTACCTATTTTGTGGGAGTCTTTTTATACAAAAAATTACCAAATTTAAATCCTATTCCTATTTTATTGGAGGATTTAAATAATTTCCTTGCTACTCCCTAAAGTACATGCCCCCTTTTCTACACGCCTATTTTCTTTTAAATTGTGGGATTTATTCATTGACCTCTATTTTATTCCTCCACAATTATAATTATTTTATTTAAGTGTGGGATTAATCCTAGAATATAAAAAGGGAGGAACCCTAACCCTAGCTTCGATTCACACGTTTTTTCCTCCCTCTCCCTCTCTCCCGCACGCATCCCTCCCTTTCTTCACCCTCTCCAAAAAATCCTTCACCAATTCATTGTTCATGCATCATTTTGGAGTTGGAAACTCAAGATTCATCGAAGAATCGCATCATTCGTCATTCCTACCGATTGTTTTTGCAAGAGAAAGGTATACTTGAATCATCTTTCTCATTCTTACCATTGAATCCATGTGTCTTGATCCCCTCATGCATATAGTGAGTGTAGAAATCGTAGACCTAAAAATTAATCGGTTGGAAAGGATGTTTGCATGAGAAACTATGTGTATGTGCGTGTATGTATGTGTGTGTGAGAGTTTGTGGATGATTCATTGGTGAATGCTATGTGTAAATATGAGGTCATGGTTGTGAGGTCATTTTTGAAGCATGAATATGTGTTGAAAGTATGAATAGGTATGTGTGGATGAATGATAGACAAACCCTAGTTTGTAAATGTTGAGCATGAAAACTGTGGTGTTCGGACAGTAGGTTCCGACGAGTGTTTGACCGATCAAACGATCTTAATTTGACACAAATTTTAACTGAGTGATGTTTTAGGTGTCTTCTGTGTTGTGTCAAAATTTCAGCCTCAATTAATGAAAGATGAATTTTTAACGAATTTTTCAATTGAACTGCGCAGTCCTGCCAGAATTTGTGTTCTCGTCCAGTGAGTTTCATTTTTGATTTGACCAACCTAAAGATGTGATTTTGGTGTGAAATTATAACTGGATAAACCTTGATGTGTCAACTGTGTGGTGACCAAATTTTAGGGTCATATGAGGTCGGATGGATTTTAATGATTTTTACAAAATGACTGCGTTGTTCTGCCAGATTCTGGTTTTGTTGAAATGAACTTTGTTGACAAGTTTGAGTGAATTACATGATACATATGTGAATAAGGAACATATCCTATGATGTGGTTTCAAAATTGTGATGTTGGAGTTATAATGGTGGTTTAAAGTGTTATGTCATGCCATGGTTGTTTTGATGTTGAGATTGTTGCCTGATGCCTAGTTCGTTTGAGCTTGCTCCGTTAGGCTATAGGGCTATGTGTGAAACGAATTCGGTTCTGAGAAGGGCCGCAAACCCTATCAGACTGTGTACACTGGTGGGATCGGGAGCCGCCCTTGCTAGTCGGCAGGTCTCGTGGGCGAATAGTGTGGCCACACTTTCGTCGCACTGTGGAAAGATGATGTGATTGTTGGATTGTTGAGAAAGTGGGGAGATTGTTTGTCTGGCCAGACTATGAAACTGTTTTTGTGATACTCGATGATATCTCTTATTTAAATGTAAAACTCGAGTTCACTGTGGTATGGATGACATAACTGTTATAAAATATTTTTGGCATGAGCCCACTGAGTATACCAAGTACTCAACCCTGCATATGATTTCCCTATGTGCAGGTTGAGCGGGATGTTGCGGCGGATGTTGAGTCAAGCTTTAGGAATTCCCGGATGCGTCGTGTCTTCATACATGGGCGTCATCCTATGACTCTCCTTTGATACTTGTTTTACGCTGCCTTATTTGAAACTATTTTTTTTTCAGCCTTCCGCATTACTCTATACAGTTTTATGCCACTAAGTACTTTAAGACTTTTA
Organism: Salvia splendens; assembly: GCF_004379255.2. Taxonomy (NCBI): domain Eukaryota; kingdom Viridiplantae; phylum Streptophyta; class Magnoliopsida; order Lamiales; family Lamiaceae; genus Salvia; species Salvia splendens. The sequence goes on from NC_056033.1 coordinate 19,220,795, forward strand.
TCCGCTGCTTAACCATTTTGTAGACTAAAACACTTTGTCTTGAAGTGTCACGACCGCACATACTAGGGGTACTACAAACGTGGCGATCGTGACCAACAATAACGACAACTTACAAGGATGACAGTTTATGAAAACTCAATTAGCTTAAAGGAAGAAAATATTTTAGTTTAAAGAAGTTTAATTTTATAAGTTTACTATTAATTAGAAACGACTTATGACAGCTATTTTTAAAAGAAGAAGCGGAGAAAATAAATATTAAAACTCAATCAACTCCTAAGAAAACATTTAGTTTAAAGAGCGGGAGACATCATTTTTAAGTAACATTGTAAATACTCGTTTCAAGCTTGACACAACCAAAACATACTCAAACATAGTACGAAAAAGATTAAAGTAGTGAAACATAGTTCAGAAAAAAACATAGCAGCGGAAATAAGGTTTAAAGAGAGTCAGGATAACGCCTATGTATGAAGACACAACGTATCCTAAGGCCAACTCAACATCCTCCGCAACATCCCGCTCAACCTGCACATAAGAAAATTAATATGCAGGGCTGAGTACTTGTTGTACTCAATGGGCTCATGCCGAAAGCATTTTATATTAGTTATGTCATCCATACCAGTGATCTCGAGTTTTATATGTAGTAAGAAATATCACGAGAACACAAAAATATTTCAAAGTCTGGCCAGACAATTTATCTCCCCACTTTTCTCATCAATCCATCAATCACAATCATCATATCACAGTGCGACGAAAGTGTGGCCACACTATTCGCCCACGAGACCGGCCGACTAGCAAGGACGGCTCACGATCCCACCAGTGTACACAGCCTGATAGGGTTTGCGGCCCTACTCAGACCTGAATTCGTTTCACAATACAACCATATAGCCTAATGGAGCAAGCTCAGACGAACTAGGCATCAGGCAACAATCTCACAAACAAAAATAACTTGGCATGACATAACAAGTTGAACCACCCTTATAACACCACATCGAATTTTCGGAAAATAAAGAGATTTGAAAAAGAAAGCCCACCTCGATTGCTTAACCACACAATTCCAACTTATGCAACTCTCGTTCCTCGAGCTCACGTATACTCAATCACCCTTGCCAACGACAACACAATCAGCTTTCCATAAACTTATGTTATCATGCATGTCCTATTGTTCCTTTTTATCGTTTCCCTTAAATTACCCATCCCATCATTCATCGACATAAGGAAAAACATGCCATAATATTTCTCAACGTGTCACACATAATCACGTCATAGGATACTTTCCCAAATCATACATGCATCATATAGTTCATCAAACTTAGCAACAAGTGATATTTTCACATAACAACAAAACTGGTAGAACTGCGCGGTTAGTTTGTAAAAATCACCAAAAATTCATCCGACCTCATATGAAGCTAAAGTTTGGTCACAACACAGTAGACACATTCAAGTTCATCCAGTTAAAGTTTCACACTCAAATCATGGCATTTGGTCAGTCAAAACATTTATACAACTCTCTGGTCGGAGCATAAAAATTCTGGCAGAATTGTGCAGTTCATTTGAAAAATTCACCATATATTCATCCGATGTCCAATGAGGCTGACCTTTTTACACATCTTAGAAGACACTTCAAATATTCATTTAGTTCAAGAATCACATCAAACGGAGGTCATTTGTTCGGTCAAACAGAATACGAAACTTTCTGGGCGAGAACACAAGTTTCTGGCAGAATTGCACAGTCAATTTCAAACATTTATTAAAAATCCATTTTTCAACAAAAAGGGCTGAAATTCACACGGAACACAGAAAACACCTTGAAGTTTACTCAGTAAAAGTTTCATGCCAAAATTCGGTCGTTTGATGGGTCAAAAACACGTCGGAACCCACTGTCCGAACACCACAGTTTTCAGGCTTCACAATTTCGAAATTAGGGTTTCTTCCTCATTCATCCAAATACAATTTTTCATGCTTACAACGCACAATCGTGCTTAAAAGGTTCTCACAATCATGTTCACATATAATCTCACATCATTCACCAATGATTCAATCAAACTTCACACATATTCATTCAAAATAGCATATTCACCAATGTTCTCATGCAAACACAAATTCCCACCGATTAATGCGATTCGTCGGGAACTCTTGACAATCAAACTCCAATGGATGAAGGAATCAAGAACAAGGTTTCAATGGAGAAGATGAGGAAAAGATTCAATTATACCTTCTTGAATCGAAAACCAAACGGTAGAAGCAAGGATTGATGTGATTCGTCGGGAACTCTTGACAATCAAACTCCAATGGATGCAAGAACAAGGATTGGAAGGAATTTTGGAGAGGATGAAGAGAGGGAGGAAAAATGTGTGGGGGAGGATGGAGGAGGCGTGTGAATTGTGGGAGAGATTAGGGTTAGTTTTTTTTATATTTATAATCAAGGATTTATTCCTGCACAAAAAAAAACAATTAAAAATTGTTGAAGGAGAATAGGAATTAAGAAGTAGGCGTGTACTTTTGAGAGGAAAGGGGTTGTTGGATTTTTTTTACTAATTAATTAGAGATATGGTTCAAATCAAATTTATTTGGAGAGAAAGAATCCCACAAAATAGGAACAAAATATTAATCCCTTTAAAATATAGGGAGGGGTCAAAAATTATGATTATTTCCACAAGGAAATAATTTAAATCCTAATTTAAATAGGCTAAGGAAAGATTTTGCAAGATATGGTAAGATTTAATTGGATTTTAATTCAAGGAAATAAACAAAGTACCAATTAAATCTACAAAACAATTCCTTCTCCTAATTAATAGGAGAATTTCGAAAATTTCAAAGGATGGACAACTGGTCGAAATAACGTAGGGACAATTTGGTTTGAATTTAATTTGGATAAATATCCCAAAGCAATTAATTAAATCCAAGAAAGAGAATATAATTTCCAATAATTGAAGGGATCGACAATTTTCAATAATTTGGCTAGAGCAAAAATGCATGATATCATTTATTTAATTCCCCACATTGGAAAATGTATATAACACTGCGTTCCACATCATTCGTGCCAATTTATTTCACATAACCAACTCGATCACATAGAAACAAATGCATTTCATAAAAGAAATTTTTATTCGACATCCATATTAAAATAAAAGTCACAAAATTTTTTGGGGTGTTACATCCTTCCCCTCTTAACAGAAATTTCATCCTGAAATTTGATCGTCTCACATAAACAACTCGGGGAACTTTTCTTTCATTCTATCTTCTAACTCCCACGTGGCTTCCTCGGGACCATGGTGTTTCCACAACACCTTCACGGACGCTATCGACTTGTTTCGCAACTCTTGTACCTTCCGATCTAGGATTGCCTCTGGCTTTTCCTCGTAGCTCATGTCGGGGGTTAGGATCACTTTCTCTTGATGAATCACATGCTTGAGGTCAAACACATACTTGTGAAACTGCGACACATGGAACACGTTGTGCACATTCTCAAAACTGGGAGGTAATGCCAAGCGGTAAGCCATAGGACCTACTTCATCGATAATCTCATACGGTCCTATAAAATGCGGTTTCAGCTTGCCTTTCACTCCAAACCTCACAACTCCTTTCGTCGGGGATACTTTCAAGAACACTTTGTCACCAACGTCGAATTTGACTTCCGTTCGACGGACGTCAGCATACGACTTCTGCCTATCTTGAGCTTCTTTGATCCTTGCGCGGATTTGATGCACAATTTCGGTCATTTCCTTTATAGCGTCGGGTCCTAACATCTTCCTCTTGCCAACTTCATCCCAATACAGTAGGGATTGACACTTCCTGCCATACAAGGCTTCATACGGAGCCATATCGATCGTCGCTTGGTAGCTATTGTTGTAGGCGAATTCAACCAATGGTAGAACAGTTTCCCAACTTTTCCCATGATCTAAGACAATGGCTCGCAGCATATCCTCGAGCGTTTGAATTGTCCTCTCTGACTGCCCGTCCGATTGCGGGTGATAAGCAGTGCTGAAGTTCAGTTGTGTGCCCAATTCCCGTTGCAAACTCATCCAAAACTATGATGTGAACTTCGTATCGCGGTCGGACACAATGGTCTTTGGCACCCCATGCAAACACACAATCTCATTCACGTAGAGCATTCCTAACTTGTCCGCGCAAGTGTTGCCGTTCTGTGACTTTGGCAAACCCGTCATGAAATCCATAGCTACATGCTCCCACTTCCATTCGGGAATTTCGAGTGGTTGCAACTTCCCATATGGCCGTTGGTGTAAGGCCTTCACTTGTTGGCATGCTAGACATCGTTCAACATATGACGCACGTCTCTTTTCATTCCACTCCACAATAAAACGTTGCTTCAAATCTCGATACATCTTTATGCTTCCGGGGTGAGCAGTGTAAGGCGTGTCGTGTGCTTCACTCAAAATCTCATCTTTTAGCGCCTCATCGCTCGGCACACACAATCGTCCATCGTACGTCAAGGCATTATCCGCCTCTCGGCTCTCACCTTCGCACGTAATTATTCCAACTTCTTATCACGTCGTTGGGCTTCTATGAGCTTGGTTCTCAAATCTGGCTCAATCACTAGCGTCGCCAATCTCGCTTCTACTGTCTCGGGCGCTTTCACTATTTTCAATCTCATCTTGTCAAATTCGTGAATCAACGCTTCCTTTTGCGTTAGGAAATAAGCCAGTTGAGATTGGTTCTTCCTACTCAAAGCATCGGCTACTATGTTCACCTTACCCGAGTGATAGTGAATACCACAGTCATAATCTTTCACAATCTCTAACCAACGTCGTTGTCGCATGTTTAGCTCCTTCTGCTCAAAGAAGTACTTGAGACTCTTATGATCCGTATAAATCTCACATCTCACTCCATAGAGATGGTGTCTCCAAATTTTTAGTGCGTGCACTACGGCTGCTAAATCCAAATCATGAGTCGGAAAATTCATATGCTATCACCTTCCCATCCTGCATCAACACGCATCCTAATGCTACTTTCGACGCGTCAGTATAGACGGCGAAGTCTTTGTCAGGTTCTGGTACCGCTTGGACTGGTGCTGTAGTCAATTTCTCTTTCAACAGTTGGAAACTCGCCTCGCACTCTGGCGTCCAAACCACCTTGATTCCTTTCTTTAACAGTTGAGTCATCGGTCTCGCAATCTTAGAGAATCCTTCAATGAATTGTCAATATTATCCCGCCAATCCCAAGAAACGGCGGATTTCACTCGACGTTTTCGGCGATTTCCAATTCTGCACGGCCTCCACCTTTGCTGGGTCTACTTGAATTCCATTTGCCGTCACAATATGACCAAGAAAGTTCACTCGAGTCAACCAAAACTCACACTTACTAAACTTGGTATAAAGCTTCTCCTTTCGCAACATTTCCAACACTGTTTGTAGATGCCATCCATGTTCCTCCTCGTTCTTCGAGTATACTAAAATATCGTCAATGAAGACTAACACGAACTTGTAGAGATACTCGTGGAAGACTCGGTTCATCAAGTCCATGAAGACTGCCGGGGCGTTGGTCAGCCCAAATGGCATCACGACGAATTCATAATGGCCATAACGAGTGCGAAAAGCAGTCTTAGGCACATCCTCTCGTCGGACCTTTAGTTGATGATATCCCGACCTCAAGTCCATTTTTGAAAATACGCCTGCTCCTCGAAGTTGGTCAAACAAATCATCAATCCTCGGTAGTGGGTACTTATTCTTCAAGGTCATCCTGTTGAGCTCACGATAGTCGATGCACATCCTCATCGTGCCATCCTTTTTCTTTACGAATAACACTGGCGCACCCCACGGTGACACACTAGGCCGAATAAATCCCAAATCTAGCAGTTCTTGCAACTGAATCATCAATTCAGCCAACTCTTTAGGGGCCATTCGGTATGGTACTTTCGATACTGGCGCAGATCCGGGTTCTAAGTCGATGGTAAACTCTACTTGTCTGTCGGGCGGCGGTCCAGGTAAGGTTTCAGGGAACACATCGGGAAAGTCTCGTACTACTGCTACGTCTTCCACTTTCAAGTCCTTCTTCTCATCTCCATTCAAGTACACAAGATACGCCGGACGCCCTCTTCTGATGATGGTGGTTGCTTGCAAAGCAGAGATTATGGAGGTTCGTCGGTTCATGGAGAACCCATATAAGATGGTCGGCTCTTTGCCCGGGGCTTGAAAAGAAATCTGCCTCCCTTTACAGTGAATCGTCACGTGGTTCTCGGCAAGCCAATCCATTCCCAAAATTATGTCAACGCTCTCCAAGGCATGACGTGTAAAAGTTGAGCTACTACTTTTAACTCTGCTAACACAAACTTTAGTCAAACAGTCTTAACTTGGATATGAACCGATTTTGAAATATAACAATTGGTTATGATCATCCCCACGGAGCTTGAAAGAACATAAGATAGGTCATGAATATGGGATAAAATCAAATAAATATCAATTCTCATAGTAGGCTACCAAAAGATAATTCAGTTGTTCGACCAAATTTGGAAGGTCCACACATCAATAGATAATTACTTAAAGAGTTGAGCATAAAAAGGATTAGTTGCGTAAGGATGGAGAAATGTAGGCAGTTGTCACAAAGCAGTACAGATCATGGTTCAACGAAAATCTTAATATGGAATGATAGATTCACGGGTTCATAAGTTTGTGAAAGACAACCAAAGTCAAAGGGGCTTTTGAAAAAAAATCAAGTGTATTAAGTTTGTTAAGGCAAGGTACAAAATGTAGGCCTTAATTTCATTTTGTAGAAAGAAATGTCCTATTATGGAAAGGATACATATAGTGGAACTGAACCAAAAGAATTTCACTCTGTTAGAAAGAACTTAACACAGACATAGTGACCAAATGAAAAGTTGAACAAAAGTTCCAAGAGAAATATCCCACAGAAAACATGTCTGCGAAACGTGATCGTATTGAAGGACATAACTGCAAGCAGTCTTAGGAATGAAGTTCAATAGCAAAGGCTCACAAAGTCAAAATATTGTTGTATAAATAATAGATCAAAGAAGACTACAATCAATCCAAGTGTCTGAAGTTATGAAGGCAACACCACTTTCCAAGAACTAAAAGTGAGTTAAGACTCAATTGAGGAAAAGAAATAATATGCATCACTTGCAAGGGGTGAACGAAACAAGCTGTCAAGTAGACAAGGGTCCACGGTTATTTGAAAGATCCTGAAAAATAACTTCTTAGAATCCAAGTAAGATTTGTTGATTAAAATAGTTTGTTCTAGTTATTAAAGTCGCACTCCCTCGTTCATCTTTCGCAGGCCAAGTCTGGTAACATCGCTCTAAGAACCGTGGATTCCACGCTGGGATTCTTCGTGTCATCGCCACTAATAATGATAGTCGGAATCCATATCTTCATAAAATTCTTTGCATGTCATAATGACTATCCTCGTTTGACATTGTTATCATCCTCGTGCTCCTTAGCAGGGTATGAAGATGATCTCCATCGTGTTGTCACTTACGCAAGGTTACACTATACTAATTTAATCGCGAGTATGATCGCTCGCCGTTGCATGAAAATATCACTTAGCTTCAGCTGTTCTTGTCTCGCACCTTGACTTAAGGGTTTGCCTCAACTTTCATATTCTCGTACATTTCATTGCTCAGAGAAGCAATAGTTAAGTTTTCAACTTAGAACTACGATTCACGCGGTCAACTAGGCTTATATTTTAGGTACTCTAAGTTCACAACACAATTCATCATCTCATAGATCATCATCTACTTCAATTTACGTCATTCATACCTCAAGATAAACACACCACATTTTCACATCCCATAGCAAAACACTTTCGAACTTCACATTATATTCAAAACTTTTGAAATAAAATTTCTTTACACTTTCACACTTTCCTAAAAATTTTCTACATCTCACTTTTAAAGTAAAAATATTGACTCAAACTAAATCGTAATTTCGCATCAACTTTCATCATTCGTATAAAACATTCCATAGAATAACACATCATACCTCGCACCTCATAACATACATAACATCACACATCCACAACTCAATTTTCCAAACGAAGTAAATTTTTTTTTTGTCTAAACTCAATTTTTTTTGAACAATTCATAAACACAACATTTTCCATTGATCAATTAATTTTCTCAAAAGAAAGAACTAACATATTTTCATTTAAAGTTCAAAGATATTTTTTTTTCAAAAAGTTCCAACAACTTTCCACAACATAAATATTTTTCCCACTAGAACAACTAGTCATTAATATTGCAAAACTCATAACACATTTGCATTCCGAACAAAACACTCATGCACTTCACATATATGTTTGAAACAATATTTTTAGATTACTCATCTTTTCTCAAAAAAATTTCAACATTCTCAAAACAACTCATTAATTTCCATCTTTCATGTAAAACACGCCATCTTCCCATAATCACATGCTTACGTCATAACACTTTCACACACATAACAGATACTTAAGCCATCAGGTCAATCTTGCTCATGTCTTACATAATCATACCATAACAATATCACATTCAAACATACAACACGTGCTTAAATCATCTTCTCAATTCATGCTCATATTCCACATGTTCACACTATCACAATATTGTTTTCACCCATAATACACGCGTTTAAATCATCATGCTCACACGTTGCATTGGGGTGGCTTGGGTCGGAAGTCGCCTCTCTGGTTAGATGAGTTTTGACCTCTCCCATACTGCGGTTGGTTCGAGGTGTGCTGATACCTCTTGTTGTCATATGGGATTCTGTTTCCCTCCCACTTCCTCTTCTCTCGGGAGTGGTGTGGTGGAGGTGGTGCCAAAGCGGTGTTATCCTTCACCCTCTCCTGGGGCATAGCTGCCTCAATGTCTAGTGCAAGGGCCAAAGCTTCCGCGTAGGGTAGTTTCCCACGACTAGCCAACGACATTCTTATCTCAGGCCCTAGTCCTCCACAGAACTTTTCGGTCAGCTTTTCGTCGGTATCGGCTTGATCAGGTGCATATCGAGTCATGCTGCTGAGCGCACGATCATACTCAGTCACAGTCATGCGCCCTTGGGTCAGGTTGTAGAATTCAGACGCCTTCGCCTTCCGATAGCTTTTGGGTACATACTTATCGTATATCTGTGTCTTGAAACCCTTCTAAGGCATTCTCGCTGCTTGCTCTCGGGGCATTGTCTTCATCCGTGTGTCCCACCAAAAGTCGACAGCCTCGGTTAGCTGGTAGGTCACACAAGTCATTCGTTCTCTATCCAAATTATCGTTGCACCCCAAGATTGCGAAAATGCGCTCTAATGAGCGTATCCAAGATTCGGCCGTGGCTGGCTCCCCCATTCCATCAAAGACGGGAGGTTTCTGACTTAAGATCAACTTTACGATCTCACGGTCAACCGGAGGTGGAGAAGGTGGTGGTGGAGGGATGGGTTGTGTCACACTTCCTTCTACCGTCTGAGGGGTAGGTTCCGGGTTCTCACGTCTTACGTTGCGTCTTGGCGGTATTCTGATTTATCACAAGAATTATTATTATGCATTTATTCGAAATCCCAAGAATAGTTGTGTGGTTTTGGTGGAATGGAATCAAGGGACAATTACATCATAGAATAACAAGGAGCTTTTGCAAGACAAGGTATCGAAATACAACTGCACAAATGATAGTAAGGGAGCAATCATGGAACGGTATAGCAAGAGGCAATTGCATCACAAGGTTGCAAAAGAGTGATTGCTCAACAAGATAGTAAAGGATAGGAGACAATTTGTACAGTAGAGTGGAAATCATAGGTATTCAAGAGAATGGTAAAAGACAACGATAGTAGGATATGATTGTGCAATAGGACAACAAAAGACAGTTGTATAATGAGATGGTTAGGATGGTTTCAAATTATGGCAAGAAACAATTGTACAATCGAGTAGCAAAGATAGTGTGTCAAAGATAATTGTGCAATTAGGAAAAGGACGATTACAATGTAGTATAGCAAAAGGTAATTGCACAGTCGAATAATAAGAAATGGTATCAAGTTATTGCACAATAGAATAGCAAAAGACAAAAATTTCCATAGAATTATCAAACGTTGCCTCCAAGAGGTCTTAGTTCCATCATCACGAAAACAAAAGGGTAAAACAACGTGGAAAGGGAAAAGCTAGAGTCAAGCAAAAAGGTAACGTATCAAAAACGTGGGAAATCGAAATAAAAAGTTCTAGAACCATTGAGTCTAATCCTGTCCACCCTCATCTGTTTCTCTTCGGTTTCTCCAACACCTTCCTCATTTGGGTCCTCCTCCTCCTCGGGATCCTCCTCCTCACTTTCCTCCTCGGCACCCACGGGTGGAGGGGTCATCCCGAGCATCCCATCGACCTTTCTGTCGATTCCTCCGCATGCGGGCTTGTATCGGCGGATAGATATGTGGAGGTGGAGCACGTGGCGGTCCGTCAAAAGCAGCTGTCATAGCCGGAAGTAGCACCTCTACAAGGCCAACCAAATCACCCCGTGCGGTGTATTCGGGCGGGCTATACCATATGAAAGACCGAGATGCCTGAGCGGTCCACTCGTCCCAAGGCGGTGGTAAAGTGTGGATGAGCTTTTGGATTCCCTCGTGATGGGTAGCTCCCCCATACGGGTAAGCGTTCATCCACTTATCATAAAACCCGGTGACATAGGACATAAGGAAAAGCTTCCCATCCCACTCGTAGTCTCGATAGCGCTCAACTGGATGGTCCCTATTGCTGGAGTACGATTTTGCATCGGGGCATAATACTGATGGACCATCTAAAGGGAAAAGCAAAGAAAACTCAGCATCAGTCCAAGAATAGAAGGAAGCAATGGGGTTTAAGATTCAAAAAGAGATGCTGAGAACATGGTGCCTATGAAGATGGCTATATATATATCGGAAGGTTTAAGCATGTGATGGCATCATGTCAAAGTTTTGGATATTCCAAGGTTATTGGTTCGCGCGTTTTCACATTTTATCGAGTCGTAGTATGCCGACTTCCCCATAGGCCGCTCGCCTTGCACTAAGCATTTCGCATCTCTACGTTCATTATTATCGCAAAGTCTTGCATTCATCGCACAATTTACAACTAGGTACAGAAGCATGCTCAAGATTACTATCATAGATATGGTTGTATAATGTAATCGCATAAATCATCATCATATAATTTCATCCAACCCATCGGGTTAACACATACTCGAGTAAATCATACGAGTTCATCTTCATAACAACATTCACCTCGGCATAAGCGCAAATATCAATTTCATATCCATGCCTTTTCATCAATTCATATTTTAAGCAAAAATTTTTCAACATGCTACATAAAATCTCAAATCCCCATAGAAGTACTTTCATGCCAGAGTAATATTCCCATCGATATTTTCAATATTTCACAAGTTCATATAAAAATCCATCAACATACTTGTTACCTCATTCTTCGTGGTTGGGCAGGGACGAGTTGTGGTGTTGAGCTTCCGATGTTTATCATTTAACCAAATTACACATGCATAGATTTTGACTCAAACAAGACTCTTGGGTCCAGAGCGGAAAGAAACTGAGGCTCTGATACCAAACTGTCACGACCGCCCTCTAGGATTAATAAATGCGGGCAATCGTGATTAAAAGGACTTAAATGACTAACATAGAAGACTAGGGTTTTCAACAAGAGTTTGACCAAGAATTTAAGTTTAATAAATAAAATGACCAAAAGTATTTATGTTCAACAAGTAAATGACTAAGGGTTTAACATTTATTCAAAAAAAGTAACGAGTTTGCAAATATCCCAAATAAAACAGTTTTAGAATTTAATAAAAAGTATATGTAAAGAAAACATCACAGCGGAAGCATCCAAGAGAAGAGTGACATCATGTGTGAAGACACAACGACACTCGGAGTTTCAAAACGACCATAGTTTATTATTAATTCATGCTCAACACCACCAACCGCTCGTCGCCGCTCAACCTGCACATAGGGAAAACATATGCAGGGCTGAGTACTATAGAAATAATACTCAGTGGCTCATGCCGAAAACATTTTAAATAAAAGTATATGTCATCATGCCATCCGTAAGTAACCATCGGGTTTTACTTTAGAAAGGCCCGAGGCACCCAAAAGATTTTCCACTATTCAAAAATAGCGACTGCGCAGTCACTTTCCCATAGACGTCAACCATATCTGCCAATACATGACAAGGAATGCGGCCGCAAACCAGGTCACTAGACCGGCCAGCCCGTACGCTAGCACACATTCTACCATAGGTGTACACTAATCCAAGTAGGGTTTGCAGCCCTACAAGGACCCGAATTCGATTTATATAATAGTGGCAAAAGCCACATCAGATAGGCACATAAAAATAAATCAAGGCATGATAATCATAGTTATTCCATCGATAAAACATTAGGACATAGTCCTTATTTAAAAGAGAGCCCACCTTGACCGTTTAGATTTCAAGTATCGCTTTCCCCTTTGATATCACGCTTAGCGCACGAATTTTCACCTTTAGATAAGGTATTCCCAATCAGTCACCAACATGGACTTAAAATTTATGCATGTCCCTAACTTTCTCTTTTAACCCATCAACATATGAAATTCACATCATAGCATACCTCTTTGCATATCACATCACTCCATCACATATATAATTCATGTATGTCATTCATAACATAATAATATAGTTGTTTTTGTAAAGGTAGAAATCTAGCAGCACTGCGCAACCATTTTATAAAAATCTTTATAAATTCACCCGACTTCCGTTGGGGCTAAAACTTTGCCACGATACAGTAGACTCATGAAATAACTTCCAGTTTAAATTTCATGTCAAAATAACCATTTTTGGTTGGTCAGATCAACAACGTAACCTAGTAGTTGAGAAAGCATTTTATGGCAGAATTGCGGAGTCAACTTTAAAAATTCACCAAAAATTCACACACAACATAGAAGACATCAAGAAGTTCACTCAGGAAAAAGAGTCGATCAAATCGGAGTTCATTTGGTCGGTCAAATACATGTCGGAACATACTGTCCGAACTCACAGTTTTTCAGGCCTTTAAAAAGATTCGAATTAGGGTTTACCCCTATTTATTCAAAATCAACCTTTTCATGGTTTTAACACCTAAACATGCTCAAAAGAGTCCTTGTACTCATGCTTTCGTAACATCACATATCATTCACCATAGATTCATTAAATCATCAAACAATTTCATTCAAAACGCAATCACACATACAAAAGCAAATTCCCACGGATTAACCCTTGGATTTGAATTCCCTACGCTCTCTACATGCATGAGGGAGTCAAAGAATGTTTAGATGGAGAGGAATGATGAATATGGTCTGATTTTTACCTTTCTTGGACGAAACAATCGGTAGGAACGAATAAAAGTCTCGATTCTTCAACAATCTCTTGGAAATTCGAAAGGATCTTGAGTAGAGTGGAAGAACAAGTGGGAGAGGAGATGAAAAAAAAAAGAGAATGGTGTGAGGGAGAGGGAGGAAGCGTGTGAGTGTGGTGGCTAGGGTTAGGAGTCTTTTATTTATAGAGTTTAGGGAATAGAATAAACCACCATTAATTCAAAGATTTGGGTAATTAATTTGAGAGGGATTTGGGGAGAGTGGCGTGAGTTTTGGGGGAGAAATAAGGAGGATTTTCAAAATTTTGGGCTAATTAATTAGCCTTTGATTTTATATGATATTTCACGGAGTAGAATAAAATAATACGGAGCAGAAAAATAAATAAAATCCTCCCACAAATATAGGAAATAGGAGTGTATTATTCTCCCTCAATAAGGAATAATTTCAAATCTTTAATAAAATAAGATAAGGCAAGATTTGCTAGGATATTCCAATTAAATCATGGAAAGAAATAATTAAGGGATCAAAGTAAATAATGAATAATTTCCTTCTCCCACAAATTAGGAGATTTCGAAATCTCCCTAAGGAAAATAGTAGGGGCCGATTTTTATCAAGATGGAAATAAGGTAATTAGGCTTTAGGATTTAATTTGGATAATTATCCCAAAGCAAATAATTAAATCCAAGAAATAAAATTCCTCTCCAATAATTGGTAGTGGTCGAAATTTCCACAATAAAAAGAGCAAGGTAATTATTTATGATCCTAAGTAAAATCTCACTCTCCTTGGAATATAATTAACCGCAATAAATATTATTCCCCATCAATTAATTTAAGCCACTTTATAAAAATCAACGAAATTGACTCGGTCAAATCAAATTAGGTCACCAAATTCAAACACGTAGCAATTCATCAATTAATTCGACAATAAAAGAAAGTAAATGTAATCGTCTTAGGGTTCGAAAATTAGGGTTCGAAAATTAGGGTTCGAAAAGTGGGGCGTCACACTTACACTCACTATATGCATGAAGGAGTCAAGAACAAGGTTTCAATGGAGAAGATGAGGAAAAGATTCAATTATACCTTCTTGAATCGAAAACCAAACGGTAGAAGCAAGGATTGATGCGATTCGTCGGGAACTCTTGACAATCAAACTCCAATAGATGCAAGAATAGGGATTGGAAGGAATTTTGGAGAGGGTGAAGAGATGGAGGAAAAATGTGTGGGGGAGGATGGAGGAGGCGTGTGAATTGTGGGAGAGATTAGGGTTAGTTTTTTTTTATATTTATAATCCAGGATTTATTCCTCCACAAAAAAACAATTAAAAATTGTTGAAGGAGAATAGGAATTAAGAAGTAGGCGTGTACTTTTGAGAGGAAAGGGGTTGTAGGAATTTTTTTTTACTAATTAATTAGAGATATGGTTCAAATCAAATTTATTTGGAGAGAAAGAATCCCACAAAATAGGAACAAAATATTAATCCCTTTAAAATATAGGGAGGGGTCAAAAATTATGATTATTTCCACAAGGAAATAATTTAAATCCTAATTTAAATAGGCTAAGGAAGATTTGGCAAGATATGGTAAGATTTAATTGGATTTTAATTCAAGAAAATAAACAAAGTACCAATTAAATCTACAAAACAATTCCTTCTCCTAATCAATAGGAGAATTTCGAATATTTCAAGGGATGGACAACTGGTCGAAAATCATGTAGAATAACATAGGGACAATTTGGTTTGAATTTATTTGGATAAATATCCCAAAGCAATTAATTAAATCCAAGAAAGAGAATATAATTTCCAATAATTGAAGGGATCGACAATTTTCAATAATTTGGCTAGAGCAAAAATGCATGATATCATTTATTTTATTCCTCACAGAAATGTATATAACACTGCGTTCCACATCACTCGTGCTAATTTATTTCACATAACCAAATCGATCACATAGAAACAAATACATTTCATAAAAGAAATTTTTATTCGACATCCATATTAAAATAAAAGACTCAAACCTTTTTGGGGTGTTACATGAAGTTAATTGAGTTTTCATATTAAATGTTGTTCTTTATCGTTTCCCCATAGTCACGAGTTTCCCGTCCTTACTATCCTTAGTAAGGGAAGTCGTGACAGACTGGTATCAGAGCTTCGTTCTTTCGCTCTGGTCCGAGAGTCTTCTTTCAGCTTAAGTCTAGATTTGTACCCCTAGACTAGAAGTGTCACAAAGGCTCAACATCCGAAGCATCACTCTCAACCAAAAGAAAGTGAGATATGTTTTAAATTGTTGAAAAAATGTGAAATCGATGAAGTGATTATAAGGATATTTTGGCAAGAGTATGCATGTGTACGAAAGTTATGTGTGAATATGATAATGTGATGGTATGATTATGTGGAACATGAGCACGAATGACACGATGTCCTAAGTTTGTTTTATGTGCGTGAAAGTGTTGTGACGTAAGCATGTGAATATAGAAAGCCTTAAGATGATCTCGAATTTAGTGATACGTGGCAAGCTTTAGACCTATCACAAACACCGGGTTAAAATGTAGTTTAAGGAATCTTCGTTTACTAAGGAAAATCATCGTCTTCGCGTAGATGGTACGAACAAAACAAACCGCACGCAAGAGCGCTCAATATAATGTCAGCATGCGACAAGCATGGAACGAGTACCGCCGCTACCACAAAGAGGAAGGAAAAGCCCTAGGAGAGTTTGTCGCCCGTTTCGAAACCCTGTGGAAAGAGATCCAAGGGCACTATGAGACGACTTATGGTGGCATACGAAGGCTAGTTGGGTTAATGCCCGAGAGTTGGAAGGAATGGATGGAAGCGACAGCCAGTTATTTCACTTGGTACGAACAGCGAAGTAACAAGATGGACAGTGACATGAACGGCTTCCTGAAGGCCGTGAAGTGTGCTCTAGTCGATTCCCATTTTGAGCTACCACCGTCGGTGGAAGAGGAGGAAGACGAGATAGTATGGGAGGACAAACACATGGTCGAGGTTGGACCCGTGACAGGAGGTGAAGCCAGAGCACGAGTAGGAATGGTTCCGGGCTTTGAGGATGATTATGTATGGGATGCCATGGAGGATGACGAAGACCTCCGTTTGCTTGACGAGTATCACGGAGAAGAGGACCCGGAAGAAGAAGAGGATCCAGAAGAGGAAGAAAATTACGATAGATAGTTCGATGGTTGTTTCTGTCTTAAGTTGTTAGAAACGAGTAGAAGTAGTACCCCTTTTGCTTTTGATCATGAACGAATGTTTTGTTTCCCTTTCCAAGCTTCTATAAAAGTTCCACGTTTTGTTTGACTTCGTGCACTTGTGGTTTATCGTTTCGTACACGTGAATGAATGCAAGGAAACCTTGTTTTGATAACAACGAATACTAACAACGATGCTAACTTGTGTATTAGATCAAGATGCCACCGAGACGTAGACGTGGCCCACGAGTAGGGAGAAATGAAGAGGAACGGTCCGAGGGAAGTGTTGGGAATCAACCCCCGCCTCCACCACCACCCCTACCGCAACCTCAAGATAAGGAATACATCAAGACCTTCCGAAAGGAAAAACCCCCAAAGTTTGATGGGTTGGGAGAGCTACAAAAGGCAGAGGCCTGGATACGCGACATCGAGCGTATTTTTGAGTTTATGGTGTGCACTGATAACGAGCGTCTGGCATGCGTGACTTATCAATTGACTCGGCCTGCTGATCATTGGTGGGAAACTAAGCGAAGGACAATGGACCCCACCCGCCGAGAGGAGTTGACATGGGACAAGTTCAAGGTGGAGGTGTATAATAAGTATGTCCCCAAGAGCTACAGACAAGCCAAGACAGTAGAGTTCCACATCTTGAAATAGGGAAACATGACGGTGACAGAGTATGACCATGCACTTTGTGAGATGACCTGATATGCACCCGAGTTGGTGGACACGGATGAGAAGATAGCCGCGAAGTTTCGCTCTGGCCTTAGAACAGAGATAAGAGTAGTCGTGGCCAGCCGCCAAGGAATTTCTTACTCTGAGATTTTGAGTTGCGCCTTAGATGTGGAAGAGCCACTACCTAAGAACGAGAGGGTGGCAAATCCTACACCACCCGCACCATAATCGAACTATAGAGACAAGAGGAAGTGGGAAGGCAACCGAGCCCCTTTTTACAATAAGCGACACCATTCCACTCTCCGCCACCCACAGAACTATGGCCGACAAGTCATGCCACAACAGAGAGGAAATCAACAGAGAGCAGCTTACTGCAACCGGTGCTCCAAGTTTCATGTTGGGGAGTGCAGAGTCGGAGGCGTCCGATGCTTCGCTTGTGGTGGAAACGGACAAATGTCTCGAGAGTGTCCGAACAATAAAGGAGGAATGAGGAATGGACAAGGACAAAGGCAACTGCAACAACCACAACTGGTCCGACAAGTGGCCCCACAACAGGCAAGGGCATATGCTTTGAGAGAAAATCAATGCCAGGAGGTGCAAGCCAAGAAGGGCAAAGATAACTTGGCAGGTATGGGCAAGCTCCAACAACTACCTGTTATCGTGTTGTTTGATAAGTGTGCTTCGCACTCTTTTATTTTGATGTTATGTGTGAATGTCTTAGAACTCTCTACTACTAAACGTGATTTGGGTTTGAGCGTGTCTTCACCTGTTGGAGGTCTGATTGATATTTCGCAAACTTGCTCGAACATAGAGTTTGTGCTAGGAGAGTTAGGATTAGTAGCTTGACTTTTGCACGTTATGCCTTTGGAGAACGTTGACATAATTTTGGCAATGGATTGGCTTGCCGAGAATCACGCGACGATCCACTGCAAAGAGAAACAGATTTCTTTCCAAGCCCCTGGTGACGAGCTAACTATGTTGTATGGGATTTCTTTGAATCGACGAACCTCCATAATCTCTGCATTGCAAGCAACCACAATGATCAGAAAAGGGCATCCGGCGTATCTTGTGTACTTAAATGGAGAGGAGAAGAAGGACTTGAAGGTGGAAGACGTGGCCGTAGTACGAGACTTTCCCGACGTATTTCCTGAAACTTTGCCTTGACCGCCGCTTGACAGGCAAGTGGAGTTTACCATCGACTTGGAACCTGGATCTGCGCCAGTATCGAAAGCACCTTACCGAATGGCCTCTAAGGAATTGGCTGAATTGAAGATTCAGTTGCAAGAACTACTCGATTTGGGATCCATTCGACCTAGTGTGTCACCGTGGGGAGCGCCTGTGTTATTCGTGAAGAAGAAGGATGGAACGATGATAATGTGCATCGACTATCATGAGCTTAACAAGTTAACCTTGAAGAATAAGTACCCACTGCCAAGAATCGATGACTTATTTGACCAACTTCGAGGAGCTGGCGTATTTTCAAAGATGGACTTGAGGTCGGGATACCATCAACTAAAGGTCCGAGAGGATGTGCCTAAGACTGTTTTTCGCACTCGTTATGGCATTTATGAATTTGTCATGATGCCATTTGGACTGACTAACGCCCCGACAGTTTTCATGGACTTGATGAACCAAGTTTTCCATGAGTATCTCGACAAGTTCGTGCTAGTCTTCATCGATGACGTGTTGGTGTACTTGAAGAACAAGGAGGAGCATGGATGGAACCTGCGAACGGTGTGGGAAACGTTGTGGAAGGAAAAGTTATATGCCAAGTTTAGTAAGTGTGAGTTCTGGTTGAATAGAGCGAACTTTCTTGGTCATATCGTGACGGCTAATGGAATTCAAGTGGACCCATCAAAGGTCGAGGCTGTGCAAAAATGGAAATCGCCGAGTGAAATCCGAAGTTTCTTGGGATTGGCGGGATACTACCGACGTTTCATCGAGGGATTCTCTAAGATCGCGAGACCGATGACGTAACTGTTGAAGAAAGGAATCAAGGTAGTTTGGACACCGGAATGCGAGGTGAGACTGGGATGCGTGTTGATGCAAGATGGGAAGGTGATTGCATATGCTTCCCGGTAATTGAGGCCGAATGAGCCGAACTTTCCGACTCATGATTTAGAGCTAGCAGCAGTAGTGCACGCACTAAAGATTTGGAGACATCATCTCTATGGAGTGAGATGTGAGATTTTTACGGACCATAAGAGTCTCAAGTACTTCGTCTAGCAGAAAGAGTTGAACGTGCGACAACGACGTTGTCTAGAGATCGTAAAGGATTATGATTGCGGTATTCACTATCACCCGGGCAAGGTGAACGTGGTAGCCGATGCTTTGAGTAGGAAGAACCAACTGCAACTGGCTTCTTTTCTAACTCAAGAGGAAGCGTTGATCCGCGAGTTCGATAGGATGCAATTGGAGATAGTGAAAGCGCCCGAGACAGTAGGAGGAAGAATTGTGACGCTAGTGATTGAGTCAGACTTAAGAACCAAGATCATAGAAGCTCAACGACGTGATGAGAAGTTGGAAGAGACACGTACGAAGGTGAGAACCGAGAAACATGACCACTTTCGTGAGGAGGCGGACAATGCTTTGACATTCGATTGGCAATTGTGTGTGCCGAACGATGAGGCTCTTAAAGATGAGATTTTGAGTGAGGCACACGACATGCCTTACACTGCTCACCCTGAAAGCACGAAGATGTATCGAGACTTGAAGCAACGTTTTTGGTGGAACGGAATGAAAGGAGAAATAGCATCGTTTGTGGAGCGATGTCCAGCTTGTCAACAAGTGAAGGCCTTACACCAACGGCCATATGGGAAATTGCAACCGCTCGAGATTCCCGAATGGAAGTGGGAGTATATAGCCATGGACTTCGTGACGAGCTTACTAAAGTCCCAAAAGGGGAACACTGCGATTTGGGTGAGATTGTACGTTTGCATGGTGTGCCAAAGACCGTTGGATCTGATCGCGATACGAAGTTCACTTCAGAATTTTGAATGAGTTTGCAACAGGAGCTAGGCACAAAATTGAACTTTAGTACTGCTTATCACCCGCAATCTGATAGACAGTCGGAGAGAACAATTCAAACACTTGAAGATATGCTTCGAGCCGTTGTCTTAGACCGCGGAGAAAGTTGGGAAATTGTTCTGCCATTGGTTGAATTCGCCTACAACAATAGCTATCAAGCGACGATCGATATCGCGCCGTATGAAGCCCTATATGGCAGGAAGTGTCGATCCCCACTCTACTGGGATGAGGTTGGTGAAAGAATGATGTTAGGATCCAACACTATCAAGGAGATGACTGAAATTGTGCATCAAATCCGTGCGAGGATCAAAGAAGCTCAAGATAGATAGAAGTCGTACGCCGATGTGCGCCGAACGGAAATCAAATTCGATGTTGGTGACAAAGTCTTCTTGAAAGTATCCCCGACGAGAGGAGTTGTGAGGTTTGGAGTGAAGGGCAAATTGAAACCGCGTTTTGTAGGACCGTACAAGATCGTTGATGAAGTAGGTCCTGTAGCGTACCGCTTGGCGTTACCTTCTAGTTTTGGGAATGTATGGATGAATGATAGACAAACCCTAGTTTTTAATTGAGTGAAGTTTTAGGTGTCTTCTATGTTGTGTCAAAATTTCAGCCTCAATTGATGAAAGATGAATTTTTAACGAATTTTTCAATTGAACTGCGCAGTCCTGCCAGAATTTGTGTTCTCGTCCATTGAGTTTAGTTTTTGATTTGACCGACCTAAAATGTGATTTTGGTGTGAAATATTAACTGGATAAACCTTGATGTGTCTACTGTGTGGTGACCAAATTTAGGGTCATATGAGGTCGGATGGATTTTTAATGATTTTTACAAAAAGACTGCGCTCTTTTGCCAGATTCTGGTTTTGTTGAAATGAACTTTGTTGACAAGTTTGAGTGAATTACATGATACATATGTGAATAAGGAACGTATCCTATGATGTGGTTATGTGTTGCACGTTGAGGTATGCTTGAGTGTTTGTTTCGTTTAAATTGATGGACGTTGGGATGGGCAATATAAGAAAACGATGGAAGGAACGATAGGGCATGCATGACAAATGTATTGATGGAAAGACTGATTGTGTTATGGTGTTGACAAGAATTGTGGTGCGTATGTAGGTACAAAGAGCAAGGGTTGAAATAAAGTTGTGAATTGTGTATAAGCAAGCGAGGTGGGCTTTCTTGTACTAAACTCCTTTTACGTTTCAAAATTGTGATATTGGAGTTATAAGGGTGGATTAAAGTGTTATGTCATGCCATGGTTGTTTTGATGTTGAGATTGTTGCCTGATGCCTAGTTCGTTTGAGCTTGCTCCGTTAGGCTATAGGGCTATGTGTGAAACGAATTCGGGTCTGAGAAGGGCTGCAAACCCTATCAGGCTGTGTACACTGGTGGAATCGGGAGCCGTCCTTGCTAGTTGGCCGGTCTCGTGGGCGAATAGTGTGGCCACACTTTTGTCGCACTGTGGAAAGATGATGTGATTATTGGATTGTTGAGAAAGTGGGGAAATTGTTTGCCTGGCCAGACTATGAAACTGTTTTTATGATACTCGATGATATTTCTTATTTAAATGTAAAACTTGAGTTCACTGTGGTATGAATGACATACTGTTATAAAATGTTTTCGGCATGAGCCCACTGAGTATACCAAGTACTCAACCCTGCATATGATTTACCTATGTGCAGGTTAAGCGGGATGTTGCGGCGGATGTTGAGTCGAGCATTAGGAATTCCCGGATGCGTCGTGTCTTCATACATGGGCGTCATCCTATGACTCTCCTTTGATACTTGTTTTCCGCTGCCTTATTTGAAACTTTTTATTTCACCCTTCCGCATTACTCTATACAGTTTTATGCCACTAAGTACTTTGAGACTTTTATCCGATGCTTAGCCATTTTGTAGACTCAAACACTTTCTCTTGAAGTTAATTGAGTTTTCATATTAAATGTTGTTCTTTATCATTTCCCCATAGTCACGAGTTCCCCGTCTTTACTATCCTTAGTATGGGCGGTCGTGACATATCAAGACCTCGTCTTTCAGTAGATAGCATAAAAACTCATCTTGCCTTTAGATCCAATTCAGTGTTATACCACACCAATGTCATCTTATTTCAGTAAGGCTTAGAAATATGCGAACTGACATTGCAACCTTTCACGATAGGTAGCCTAGGCCTATCTAGGTTGTGAATTTTTTATTTTTCTTTGTTCAAAACTGACCGTGTTACCTTAAAGTGGACGACGCCCACAACCGGTCTACTAAAGCAAAGACTTAGACTTTGTTATGTTGTTTATACATTTAATTAAGCAATAAACATCTATTAAATGTAAAACATAACAACATTATGACAAAAATAATCTGTTGCATTCATTGGAAAATAAAATATAGAGTTTTACAGTATTCAATCACTCGAAAGGTGATTTCTAGTATACAAACCCTAACATAATAATCCTGGTATATTGGGTAGTGGTGATTAATATCTACCGGTGCTAGGATTGCTATTATATTGAATTGTGCATGAGGTGAGTCTCGTTTGACAACGTCCTCAAGAGGAGCTCGAAACAAGGCTTTATTATTCGGAACCTAGCTAGTTGGAGTTTGATTACTCTATGAATAATAATTAGGTGTTTCTTGCTAAGTCCACTCTTGGAACTAATAAGATGTTAATTAATTAAGTTCATAGGAGACACTAATAAATTAATGGACGTTTCAATCTTAAGCGCGGGAAATGAACGACAAACAAATGAAAACCCAAATTACTTATAATTTCGGATTTGGATGGGCAGTGTAATATTACTTCTGTAGTGGCTGCTCGTAATATTCCAATATAAGCTTGTATTAAATTGTGGGTTCAATTTAATTAGATCCATAAACACTGCTGGTGCATTGGTCAGTACAAACGGCACCACTGTAAACTCATAGTGACGGTATCTGGTCTGGAATACTGTCTTGGGCACATCTTCTGGTTTGATCTTTAACTGGTGATATCCCGATTTCAGATCCATCTTGGAAAATACGCTGGCTCCTTTGAGTTGGTCAAACAGGTCATCGATTCTAGGCAACGGGTACTTGTTCTTGAGGTAGCTTATTAAGCTCTCGGTAATCCACGCACATTCTCATGGTCCCATCTTTGTTCTTAACAAACAGTACATGTGCTCCGCACGGCGAGATACTGGGTCGGATGAATCCCAGGTCCAAGAGTTCTTGCAGTTGTACCTTCTGTTCATCCAGTTCCCTTGGGGCCATTCGATATGGTGCCTTCGATACAGGGCAGATCCTGGTTCTAGATCTATAGTGAATTCTGCTTTTCGATCTGGCGGTAGACCAGGTAGTGTGTCAGGAAACACATCTGGAAATTCACGAGCGATTTCGACCTCTTCCAATTTTCTTTCTTCTTTCTTCTCTTTGTTAAGGTAGACAAAATACGCCAGGCATTCTTTCTTCGCCGGCTTACTGGCTTGCAGCATCGAGATTACAGATTTTCGCGTTCCCATGGAAATTCGGTGAAAGCGAGTAGCTTCACCTTCGGGGGTTCTAAAAGAAATATGCCTTTTCTTGCACAAGATCGTGGCATGGTTTTCAGCCAGTCTGTCCATCCCTAATATAATATCCATATCCCACATGATCATAACACTCAGGTTGTTTGCTACAATCTTAAGTTCGCTCAGAGTGATTTCTAAGTTCGAGCAAGTACGTGAGATCTCTATACGGCCTCCTATTGGGAAAGATACTTCTATTCTATGTTCTGATTGTTTCGTACCGAGTTTCAAGGTAGTCACACAATGAGTGGAAATAAAGGAATGCGAAGCACCAGTATCAAACAGAAGCATAACAGGTGTGTTGAAGAGCTTACCCATGCCAGCTAAAATTTCCTTGGTTCACCTCGAGCTGCTTCTGCCTCATTGCATAAGCCTGAGCCTGTGTCAGGAGTTTCGGTCTCTATTTCTGATTTCTCGGTGGCTGTTGTGGATTTGCTCCAGGTTGGACATTCATTGCGCACAGTTGTGGCGCTGGGCTGACGGGGTGAGGTTTTCATTAGTGTTCAGCCATCTTTTCATTAGTTTTCAACTGTTCTGGTGCGTATCGAACCATATCTCAGAATATCCGGTGATAGTCCGTCACTGACCTCCGTGCTTGTTTCCTACTGCGGGGCTCCATTTTTCTTCCCTCAGTTGTCACGTATTTGTGGTTTCTAGTTTACCACCCCTTTTTTGTCAACACAAAATCTGTGAGACTACTTGTACTTCCTTTATAACTGATCTTGCATAACCATGGTGTAAATCTCCATTTCTCGCGGCTCACTTATTCTTATTCTTTATACGTGTATCCACCGATCAACTATTCTTATTTAATTCGTGCGGCATGACAGGGTCGTTGGGTGTATCATCTGTACTCAGGTATGTCCATTAGGACTTATTTCTCATAGATATGTGTAAAGGATCAAGGCCTTGCATTCGTTGACAGTCTTTCACTAGGAATTTAGTCAAATAGTCTTAGCTTGGATGATACTGATTTTAGATCGATGAAATACTGAAAAGAAATCACTGTCTTGGGGGGCTCTCAAATTACTCAAGATGACAAGAATAACAATTTCTGGTGAGTCTTTGTGAATTAATTGCCAACTCGCAATTACTGATTTACCAAGTCCCTTCTGAGGATTACATAGGTTAAGGGGTTTCAGGTAACCCATATAGCTTGAGAATTTGTTGAAAAAATTAAATTTGTCCCAAAATAGAACATAATGAATTAAATCTAAATTCTCAAAGTAGGCGTCAAATGAAATGGTCAATTTGACCATTCTGATTTGAAAAGATCTTGATAACAATGGATTATGGCTCAACCACGTTAAGATCTGGAAGAGTCAGGCATAGAAATGTAGGCAATTGCCATGATGTCGCGCTGACCTTTCTCCAATAATGTCAAAGCTAGTGAAAATGGAATCATATTGAAGAATTCTCAAGTTTGTCAAAGGAATTTCCAATGCGATAAACCTCTGGGGTAACAGCCAAAGTAACTCGTTAAGAACGAAGTGGGTATGCTAGTCTTAACGAATATTAAAGACATGGTAAAAATTCCCCAGACGGAATAATCATGTAGTGGAATTGATCATGAGGAAATTTCGTTCTTGCAAGAAAGAATTTTTCATATACTTGGTTGCAAAATAACAAGGGTCGACGGGAATACGTCATTCATTAAAGACGAGGTCTAGGAAAACGAGCTTAGTCTGAAGGTTCTGAAGACAAACAATTTTAGAATAACGATGTCATAGGCTTGCGAAGTCAAAATATCACTCGTACTAATGATGAGTAACAAAAGTTGTCGCCAATCCGCAGGTATGAAAATATAAGGGCAAAGCTCGTGCTCATGCAATCTGAAAGTGAATAGCGATCTAATGTACTCAAGATAAGAAGTGGCACATTGATTTGCAATGCAAGTTTCTCAAAGTGTCTGAAAGTAAATATCTAACCATGATCTTTCCACTGAAAATGCGTCACAACTTTTGTAAAAGGTGGGAAAGTATGGACACCCTGCTTGCAAAATGCAGGTCGATCAAGGGCGTAAAATAAGCGAAGAGCATTCCCATTAAGGATGTTCAAAGAAAGAAATTTCTGGGAATCCAAGTAAGTACTGCTGATTAAAATAGTCTATTTCATCCACGTGGTGGGAACATTTAGAGTCTGTCGAAGGTACTCAAAAGGAAAAGAATTGATGTATGAAAATCTATGTTAGGGAAGTCATCAACTATAGCCACTATACTGTGTGATCTAACGTCGTCAAGCTAAGTTCATATCTTACTTCTAACGTTGCCATAGGGTCTCGCGAAACATGATGGATCAACAATCTTATTTGGATTTATTTGAGTGGCTTAGCCACAGTGAGGATCTATTTTGTATTCTTCCCTTAATGCATCGTTTCTCATCTTCCTTTTCAACATTTTCCCCTCTTGTGCCCTTATGCACTGGGCGTCGGCTCTTCTTGTGAGAAAAGTCGTGTCACCTTGGTTCAAGCTTTTGTGCTTAACTCTCTCTTGCATTATATGTGTAAGTAGTTTCAACGTTTTGGTTATATGTGATGGATAAACCGAGTAAGTAGTGTAAGTAGTTTCTCATAAACTAATTCTTGTTATGTAAATGCATGGTCTCATGGTTGAAAAGGTGTAATGCGTGAATACGAGGAAAGCAAGACGTTGTAATTTGTGAATTGTAGGTGGGCTTCTTTTCTAACCAAATATCTTTTACGTTTTCAAAACTATGATTATGGTACTACAAAGGTGGTTTAAATATTATATCATGTCATCGTTTGTTTGATGATGGAATTGTGTGTCTGATGCCTAGTTTGTGAGTTCGCTCCATTAGGTTATAGGCCTATGTGAAACGAATTTAGGTCTGAGTAGGGCCGCAAACCCTAGTAGGCTAGTGCATACAAGTGGGATTGTGAGCCATCTTTGCTATTCGTCCGGTCTCGTGGGCGAAAAGTGTGACCACGGTTTCATTGCACTATGGTAAGAGATTGTGAAATGACATGGGAGGAAATTTTGACTGCACAATCATTCAATTATTTTTGTGATCGCTGATATTTCTAAAGTAAAACTTGAGTTCACTATAGGATGGATGACATAACTATTATCAAAAGTTTTTGATATAAGTCCACTAATTATATAAAGTACTCATCCTTGCATATATTTCATATATTTTTCCTATGGGTAAATTGAACGATGATAGTTGTGTCGGATGTTGAGCTTGAAAATGAGTCATTTCCCAAATGAGCTTGTGGACTATAAAATCTAACTCGTCCAGTTCATGTTAAACTATAACTCTACTCCCCTTGAAGGCTGAATGACCAGTTTAGCCTTCGATAAGTTTCCATCCGACTTTTTACTCTTAACAACATCAGTTTCATTATTCTAAGTCATCATTAAATTCAAAAAGTTTAGTTGCATAATGTCTATCTAACTATAACCTTACTGAAAATATAATACTCTCTCCGTCCCTCATTAATTGACACCAATTTCCTTTTTCCCTCGTCTTCATTAATTGACACCCTTACTTTTTACTATTTTTGGTAATAGACCTCATATTCTACTAACTCATTTGACTCATATATTATTTTAAATTAATATATAAAAATAGGACACACATTCCACTAACTTTTTCCACTCACTTTCTACTAAGTACAATTCTTGAAACCTATACCAAGTCAACTGGTGCCAAATAATGGAGGAAGAAGGGAGTATCATTTTATAAGCTTCATTACATGCATATACAGAATTAGAATAGCAAGCAAAAAGAGCCTGCCATTGCCTGAGAGGGTATGAAGGATAAGAATATAGAATTGAACAGAATCATGGGTCAAAGTATATTATAATCTGAGTTCAGTTTTAAACAATGTTGCAATTCTCTTCCAGTCAGATAAGGAAATGAAATACTATTCATGATTTTTTGCAGCTGTAAGCTATAACTTCTGATATGCACGACTTATACACTTGAAGGCTGAATGACCAGTTCACATTACAGGCAATAACCAATCTCAACCTAACAAAATATGACATTAATGATATCGTGGACCTTAAACTATTCACTGGAAAGAAAATGGCCACTATATTTCAATTTGAAATTTCAAACAATATACAAAATTCATTGTAACTGCAAAATTTATAGGATCATACCGCACGCTTTCGCTTTGATCGCTTACTTCTCCTAGGTCCTGAAGGAACTGTTTTTGCACTACTAGATGCATATGCCTCTTCAAGAACTTCCTTATCCTGATATAGTAACCAATTGGTATTCTGTAAGTTAATTCACCATTCAAAAGAAAACATGGATAGATGGATAAGTCATAACATGATGTAGAAATGGATGCTATCTCTAATGGTATACATTGATCTGAATACTCTATATAACATGAAGCTCCTACTGTAAAAGCCTATTAGCTTTTCGCAAAAATACAAATAAAACTGTCTTATAAAAAAGAGAAGGTTAATGTTTAAATGAAAGATGAGAGAGGGTAAAAATATACAACTTAGGCTGAAAGAGTGGTGTTTGAAAACTAAAGGTATACTACTTCATTATTTAACAATGATAAAAAAGAAAATTCCTTTATTAAAGAAGTAATATTGCAGAGGTGGTGCAATTTGAATAGTTCTTTACATTCGCTTTAAAAGAAAAAAAAGGTGAGACATAGTATATACTCCCTTCGTCCCAACTTAAGAGTCCTAATTAGTTAGGGCACGGGTTTTAAGAAATGTAAAGAAAAGTGGGTTAAATAGGTTAGTAGAATATGAATCTCACTTATATATATTACTTTTATAATAAAATGTGAGTGGAATAAGTTGGTGGAATGTGGGGCCTACTTACCATTTATGGTAAAAGTGAAATATGCCTCTTAAGTTGGGACGGAGGGAAATGGCAAAATAAGACTCTTAAGTTGGGACGGAGGGAGTATATTAAGTGTATATTCAAGAATGATGTGCAAGAAGGGGAACAAAGCATCTTAGATGCATCCATCTCCACAGCAACTGTTAGATGTTCATGGAACATAAAACCGGAAGACAGATTGCTTTTCCAATCCAAAAATCAAGTTATAAGTTTGGATTTGATTGAACACATTTTGGCACTATAAGACAACTCGGAAATAAATTTAGTAGTCTTTCTCGTGTGAATAGTGGGCCAAAATGTACCTTCGGTTCAGTATCCTCATTGTCAGATTCATCTTCAGAGTCACGATCAGCTGGATCTGATGCCAAGACATCATCTGCAGGCAGAGCACTAGGCTTTTGCTTCTTCTCTGCCTCTTTAAGCTGCTTGAATCTGTTTTAGAAACAATTAGTTATAATCTGAAGGACATTGAAAAGGCAAAAATAGAAACTACTGAATCAGAACCCCACCTTTCGCCCGTTCGTTCCTGCTGAGCACCTGACCGTTTTGCACGTCCTGCACTGATTATCCCACTGGCATTCTCACCCACAACAGGCTTCGCTCCTCCCAATTTCCGTAGCCATACTTGTTGTGCTGTGCTAAGCACATTATTTGTGAACCTAAGTAATAGACATGTTAGAGTGTTAGTGGTTAGCTTTAAGTTCTACAGTAGCATAAAATGTCACTCATACAGTTTTCATATAAATTACTCATAACAATTGCTTTGTATCAAACTTAGAGCATAATCCTCGCTGATGATATCACAGGTAGCCTATATTATTTTGTTAGTCTCATTCTCTATATTACCTGCATCCTCGAAATTGCCATTTTAGCTACTCATTCTACAATTTATCAAGCATGAAATATTAAAAAATTATGTGGATGTTTAAGAATTTTTATTGCCTAGGGTGCTTATACGATTAAGGACAGATCTTAGCACGCATTAATAACACATGGCAGTCAAACTTGTAATATTAGGTATACACTTCAGAAGATATGCATCCCATGAAATATAACTAAAAGATGATGAAAATTACCAGTATATTGACAATCCAGATGGAACAGATAACGAAAAGTAGCCAATCATGAGGGGAAGAAACTTTAATACAAGAAGTGTGTTCTTTTGATTTGGATCATCTGTCTAGCAGAGCAGAGGATTAAGATATCAGTGCAATGTAGCAAGACATATGATGCTGAAAAGATAAAGAGGGGAAGAGAGAGAGAGAGAGAGAGCTATGTGGAAACTTACTTGAGGAGGCTTCATTATTTCCATGGAGACGTACTGTGATACAACAAGAAGAACAGGTAAAACAAGGTAAGCTGCAGTGTCTTGCCAACCAAGTGGTGGATGTCCGTCCTGCAAAATGCCCAATGGAGAATACATATTAACCACTATATTCCACTGGTAGAAAGAATTGCACGAAAATAGACGATGACAATGAGACAAACTAAACCTTCATTCCGTTATGCATGTTTCATCTAGGTTCATGTACACCTATCATGATTGATGAAGATACACGTATTGAAATATAGCATTAACTTTTGCAATTTTTCTCCAAGTTTTGTTATTGCTAAATTTCAATTACCACAAATGGAAACAGCCAGGAAATTCCTGCTCCGCTTTGCCGAGCAGCTATTGTTGTGGGTCCTCCCAAAGAAGGAATCCAAAAGAACCCTTCAGTCAGCAATCCCTGTTTAGCATTAAAGTAACACGAGGAAAAAGAGAACAGTCATCATTACAGACCAAGTGACGGTAAATATGTCAATGCTATCAATCAGTTTATTGTTCACCTCATTTGCTACATTTGAAAGAGCTTGATATAAACCTATCCAGACTGGTATTGTAGCCAAGGTTGGCAAACATCCTGGTGATAATAATTTGAAAGGGGAAAAACACCAGTCTATTAGAAACTATCTTGAGTAGCCCACCCAAATCATAAAAGTGATGATGAGATTCACAACCAGAATGGAGCTAGTTTTTGGTGAAGACTTAGTGAAAAGTTAAAATGGTAAAGAATTGTACTCCCACGGTCCCAAGGTAGTTGAGTCATTTCTTTTTTGTACTCGTTTTGAAAAATGATAGGAGTAATATTCTCTCTCCACTTTAACTACTTCCTCCGTCCCCAAAGAGTATGAACAATGGGTTCGGCACGGGTTTTAATAAATAAGGGAAAAAGTAAGAGAAAGGGTAGTGGAAATAATGTTAGTGGAGAGTGAGATCCAAAATTTAAGATGTTATTGGTAATTGTATAAGTTGTACATAAAATGATGGGTAAGGGTAGTATGTTGTTTGAATTTTCCAAAATTAGAAAGCTCATACTTTTCAGGGGTGGACGAAAAAGGAAATAGTTCATACTCTTTGGGGACGGAGGGGATATTTATTATCATTTTTTTCAAAACGAGTACAAACAAGAAACGACTCAACTACCTTGGGCCGAGGGAAGTGATTTAACATTTTAGTAACACTTCTCTGCAACACAAATAAATTACTTCATTTACCAAGAGTATGGATGGAATGCCAGAAGTACAAAAAATATATGTCATGACTTCAAAATACATTATCTATCTAGGATTGCAGAAAACTACAGCACAACAAGAGATGACAAGATAATCTGCCATGTGGAAACGGCTGGATACAGTAGGACTAAAACACCTTTCAAATTATACTTCCAAAAATACCTAAATAACCACACAGTTGAGGGGAAAACGACTAGTGTTACAGGATCAATAAGAAAAAATAAATTGATTGACTTGGGACATTAAGAATGCCCATGAATAGTAGGGAGGGAACTGTGTATTCCAAAAATGCTCCTTGTTAATAGATGCATTTCTTTTCGACATTTAAGAATAGTGTGTTAAGTGAATGGTGAATAAAGTAAGAGAGATGAAGCGAGAATAAAGTACGTGAAAGGATTACATTTTGCCAAAAATAGAAATGCCTCAATTATGTTGTAACTTCCCAAAATAAAAAAATGACTCAATTAACATGGAACGGAGGGAGTATATAGTTGTATATATCTATCAATTATACAGCATCAAGAAAATAAAAAGTTAAAATAGAAGGAAAACTTAAGCTGATAGATAGATAAAAACTATACCTGCAAGAGGATTGACCCCTGCTTGTTTGTATAGACGAGAAGTTTCGAGTTGTATTCTTTCCTGAAAATTTTACCACATTAGATTTTAGTTCACCAGGGCAAGGTGGCAAGTGGCAAGATTCCATATTACTCCCTCCATCCCATCTCAAGTGATTGCTTGCTTTTTGGAACGTGTTTGAGGAAAATGATATAAATGGTTAAAGTGGAGAGAAAGTAAAGTAAGAGAGAATAATGTAGATGAAGCTCTCGTCTACAGTATTCTCTCTTTTACTTTACTTTCTCTCCACTTTAACTATTTATTATCATGTTCTCAAAATAACGGCCAAAAAGAAATCAATCCCTTGAGCAGTCTCTATGACTCAAAATTTAAGCAAAAGACTCAAGACTTCAAAGCATAGATTGCTTACAGTTCTAACTCAATCTCAACTACGGCCAACACCATACCAATGGTGAAGTGTGTTGTGTTGATCATGTAATAGGATTCACTAAAGCGTTTACACATTTTCATGAGTTGGACTCTCAGCAGATTAAGAAGCCAATATTTTTTTAATCTATTGATCTGCATGATTGTTAGTTTTAGCTTTTCCAACCTCCATGATAACATGAACAGAAATGCTGAGAACCAAAACTTGAATGCATGGTAACAGGAACAGATTAACTCCATCAGTCAGTGATGTTCAAGACAACTCTGTATACATACACCCATACAGTTATGTTCCGCAAGGGTAACTGTGCAAAAATTCACCTTATTAAATACCGTACTTACATGAATATGAATTAGATGAAGCCTCCAATCCAATCAAAAACTGCTACTTTGTGTTTTTGTTCATCTCTCACACTCATGATTGTTAAGACATTTAAGATTTTTAGTCAACTTAAAGCACAAATATTCAAGTTGACAAGCATGTATTACAATTTACAAAATAAATGAATGACACTGTTAAGATACTCACCTGATTTCCAGCATATCTTTGTTGGATAGCTTTGATCTTTGGTTGAAGATTCTGCATTGCTAGTGTAGACTCAACCTTACATAGAATGAAATGCAGATTACTCTACAGATACTATTTAGCTAGTAAAAGATATTTACACAAGGAAATAACATGTGATAATTACACAAAAAACATAACCAAGAAAGCCCTTGATAAAGAAAAAGAAATTAGTGAGATGGCAAGGGAAATATTAGTGGCAAAGAGAACATGTCTCATATTCCAAATAGTTACTGAAGCAACATATCACCTGTTGCTTTGTTAAAGGGAGTGTGGCAACTTTAACAATAACAGTGAGTAATATTATGGCAAATCCATATGCGTATGGAACATGAACAGTTGCAAGTCCATCCTTAAGTATCTGACACAATAAAAGTCAATTGTTAACCAAAAGTGCTAATACATTTATCATAAATTTTTAATAATGGATTAAAATACCAGGAAATAGCTGACTCTGTTTGAAAGCTAATCAATGTTTATCACAAACAAATTTATATTGCCTAAGGATAAATCCTTGCAGGACATCATTTCATAGTTTGTTCAGTTTCTGCTAGTCTAAAATCATTTTTTATCTGTAGGACTGATGTATTTAGTCCTTTATTCATAAAAAGATTCAAGCAAGTGAGCCACAAATAAATAATGAGTACCTTCAAGCCAATCTCATGATGCATACAAAAAAATTTGAAACAGCCCCGCGCCAATCAAAAAGGGAAAAAAAGTAGCACTACTACATTTCTCGAAACATAAATTATTGCGCCCGCTGATAAAGTAGAAAATGTGAAGTTTTTTTTTTCTGCAGTATCTTCAGAAGTTGCCAAGTTATCAATCTGATTTCCTATTTGTATGACCATGTCAATTTTAAGAGAAAACATCATGTGGATGTTGTGGATGTAAAGCCCTAGCCCAGAAATGACCTCATGTGACATTGTTAGGATTCGCACACACAAGGCTTTCACACACTCAATAAGATCACACACACACTCACTGTTGTATGAGATCACACAATGCAGAAAACACACACACTCACACTTTGAGTATTGAAGATGATAAACTTGGAGAGAAAAACTGGAAAACTCTTTATTGATTAAACTCTTCTCTAAACTACATACACGGTGAGCTATTTAAAGCTCTATAATCAAGTAGCAACTGCTACTAACTAACTACAAGAAGAATCAAGAAAGCAAGAAGAATAACCGCTACATCTCAGCTAACTAACTGCTGCTCCAACGGCTAGTTCGGCTAGGTTGCTTCTACCTTCTCGGTTCAAGACCGAACTCCTTCCTCGGTTCAAGACCGAACTCCTTCCTCGGCTTACAACCGAACTCCTTCTCGGCTTACAACCGAACTCTTCCTTCTCGGCTCATTCCAGCTCAACGCCGAGCTTCCTTACCGAGCTTCCTTACCGCTGAGCTTACCGACTTCTGCCTTCTTCTTCTCGGCTAGTTCCAGGCTAGTTCCAGCTCGGTAAGCCGAGCTTACCGAACTCCTTTCTAGCCGAGCTTCTTCCAACTGAAATGAGCACTCCATTATTACAATTCTCCACCTGAGGGCTCATCTCAGTTCTTGCACAAACATTGATCAATTTCTTGCAACTGATCAGCTTCCTCTCCTTTCCATCTGTATTCAGCTTGGATTTGTCCACCAAAATCCATGTTTTGTTCTTGAGTAAAGACTCTATTTCCTCATTCATGGCTTCAATCCATCTTTCTCTATCTTTACTCTGCATAGCTTCTTTATATGTGAGTGGATCTGCACCATCAATACCTTCAGCTGCACACAGAGCATAATACACAACATCAGAGAACTTTGTTGGTGGCCTTGTTTCTCTTCTAACTCTGTTCCTTGCAAGCTGATAGTCTCTGATAGAGTCTGATATA
This sequence comes from Salvia splendens, assembly GCF_004379255.2. Taxonomy (NCBI): domain Eukaryota; kingdom Viridiplantae; phylum Streptophyta; class Magnoliopsida; order Lamiales; family Lamiaceae; genus Salvia; species Salvia splendens. Next base: position 19,255,341 of record NC_056033.1, read on the forward strand.
GACTCACCAGCCTGGTTGCCCTGAGTTGGAGCCTCTTCTTTATCTGAATCAGACTCACTCCCTGAGTCAATAACTCCACCTGCTCCTAGGCCAACCCCCACAGGCTCCACCTTGAAGAAATCACCCTCATCTTCACTGGAGTCTAGCTTATCTTTCAGGTATGGCATCTGATCCTCCAAGAACACCACATCCCTACTCACCAAGACCTTCTGCTTACCGGGCTCAATACACCAGAGCCTATACCCCTTAACACCCCTCTGATACCCCAGCAAGATACATTTCAGAGCCCTAGCTTCAAGCTTACTTTGCCTAGCATGAGCATAGGCCACACACCCAAACACCTTGTATTTTGAGTAGTCACTATGAGCTCCATACCACATGTAATCAGGAGTTTCAGATTTCAGGGCAGTAGATGGGCATTTATTGATGAGATAGGCTGCTGTATACACAGCCTCACCCCAGAATCTGCTGCTCAAACCAGACCCAAGAAGTAGGCACCTCACCCTCTCTAGGATTGTCCTATTCATCCTTTCCACAACACCATTTTGCTGAGGATTACCAGGAACAGTCCGGTGCCTCTTCATACCCTTCTCTTTACAAAACAGATCAAACTCAGCAGACAAGAACTCTAGGCCATTGTCTGTCCTTAAGCATTTAACACTTCTACCCTTCTCTAGCTCAACCTCCTTACACCATATCTTGAACTTTGTGAGTGTTTCAGATTTTTCTTTAAGAATATATACCCACAACTTTCTTGTATAGTCATCAATGATAGCTAGATAATACTTTCCTCCACCAATTGAACACACCGGTGAAGGCCCCCAAAGATCACTATGTATGTAGTCTAAAGGGGCTGTAGAAGAGTGAATACCTGTAGGATAGGGTGCCTTCTTAGCCTTTCCAAGTATACATTGCTCACAGGGGTCCATCTTGTTGAAATCTCCAGAGATCAGACCAGACCCTTCTTGATGAGTTCTTTCAAGCTTCCTTCGGCTGGGTGGCCCAATCTCTTGTGCCATAGCATTATGGAATCATCTGACACTGCATTGCTTTCTCCATCAACAGCCTTAGCCTTCAGATAATAGAGAATATGCTCTCTGTCAGCCTCCATCATCACTGCATCTCCAGATTTCACAAACAATTTTGCTTGACTCATCAATATGGTGAACCCTTTCTGTTCCAGCATTCCCAATGAGATGAGGTTCCTCTTTACTTCTGGAATATACCTCACCCCAGTTAGGATCTTTATAGAGCCATCTTGTAGGCTTAGCTTTACCTTCCCTATTCCTTTGATCTGACAAATGTGATTATTACCAAGAACAACTGTACCCGATGCTTCTTGAAGATCATGAAACCAGCTTCTATTTGGGCACATATGGAAGCTGCACCCCGAGTCCATTATCCACCTATGACTGACCCCACTATCACTGATATTCATGAGTTGAGCCGGGGGATCAGCACTCTCCACACAATCAGATTGATTGTGTCCCTCAGAGGCCATCTTTCTCTTCCATGCATGACAATCTTTCTTCAAATGTCCAGGTTTCTTGCACCAATAGCAAGCTCTGGTTTCCTTCTGAGCATCAGAACTTGAGGGTTTAGGGCCCTCAAACTTCTTCTTGAAGTTCTGCTTCTTGAACTTCTTCACATTCAAGGCCTCTGCAGCTTGAACATTGGAGCTTGCAGAGCCTCTGTTGGCTGTCTTCTGGAGTTCTTTGGCCATCAAGGCTGAATAGACTTCTGCATAGGTGATAGGTTTATCTCTTCCATAGATAATTGCATCACTTAGCTGGTCATACGAGCTAGGCAAGGCATTCAATGTGAGAATGGCCTTATCCTCATCTGAGATCTTGACATCAACAGATCCCAGGTCATCAATGATCTTGTTGAACTCCTCTAGCTGCTCAATGATGGACCTATCTCCAGAAAAACTATAGGCTACAGCCTCTTCTTGAGATACAGCCGGTTAGCCAAGGATTTGGCCAAGTAAACTTCATCTAACTTGTCCAAGATCTCCACCGCAGTCTTGGCTTCTTGAACTTCCCTCAAGACCTTATCTCCAAGGCACAGAATCACTGCAGAATGTGCCTTGAGCTGCATTTCCTCCATCTTTGCCTGAGCTTTTTCATCAAGCACTGGAGCCTTTCCTTTCTCCTCTGGTTTTGCAAGAACTGCCGCCAAGCCTTGTTGAATTAAAACCGCCTTCATCTTCATCTTCCACAGGCCATAATCATTCTTGCCTGTGAACTTTTCTGCATCAAGCCTTGCTGCCATCTCTGAAACCGTTTGATCCTCTGCAAATCAGCTTCAATATCCCTTTCCCACAGACGGCGCCACTTGTTAGGATTCGCACACACAAGGCTTTCACACACTCAATAAGATCACACACACACTCACTGTTGTATGAGATCACACAATGCAGAAAACACACACACTCACACTTTGAGTATTGAAGATGATAAACTTGGAGAGAAAAACTGGAAAACTCTTTATTGATTAAACTCTTCTCTAAACTACATACACGGTGAGCTATTTAAAGCTCTATAATCAAGTAGCAACTGCTACTAACTAACTACAAGAAGAATCAAGAAAGCAAGAAGAATAACCGCTACATCTCAGCTAACTAACTGCTGCTCCAACGGCTAGTTCGGCTAGGTTGCTTCTACCTTCTCGGTTCAAGACCGAACTCCTTCCTCGGTTCAAGACCGAACTCCTTCCTCGGCTTACAACCGAACTCCTTCTCGGCTTACAACCGAACTCTTCCTTCTCGGCTCATTCCAGCTCAACGCCGAGCTTCCTTACCGAGCTTCCTTACCGCTGAGCTTACCGACTTCTGCCTTCTTCTTCTCGGCTAGTTCCAGGCTAGTTCCAGCTCGGTAAGCCGAGCTTACCGAACTCCTTTCTAGCCGAGCTTCTTCCAACTGAAATGAGCACTCCATTATTACAGACATGAAGAACATAAAGAGTGCAAGGAAGTAGTGAAGAATGACCTCGGAAAGAATCCTTAAGCTTTAACTAATACGGAAAAAGGTTTGAATAGTTTTCCCTGTTTTGTATAGGATTTGCATCCTAATGGAGTTGTGCTAAATAACCAATTTCGCTTATGTTCAGGGTGGGGTATAACTACTTGTTGTGCAGCACTATAAAATAGCCTTCAGTTCTACCTCAACCTTTTCCTAATGCAATTTCTATTCATGGCATTGCCTCCAACTAATTGATCGCGATAAGGTTTTGCATTATAGAGCAATTCGTGCAAAGTATATTTTATTGAAATTACCTCTCAACTATTCTATGAAATATTGACAATCCGACTAGTCTCTGAGAAGTTATAAGACCTTTTACCTACCTTGAGCACAACTTCCATGGCGTCCGAAATAAAGCCGAACCATCCTCCGCTCTTCTGGGTGGTGGCGGAGGTAGCTGAGTCGGACGACCCAGCGCCGCCATCCAGGGCGACGGCAGCGTCGGCAAGCGTGAAGAGCAAGCTCTCAGCTCTCTGAACAACTGCACTGACGTGATCGGTAGGCGGCAGCTGATGGAGGCTGAAGTTCACTCCGGTGGTGATGCGCCTGGTGGAGGGAAGAATTCCATGGCGGGAAAGGGAGGGAAGGCGAGTTCCGAAGAAAGAGGGGGAGGAAATCAGGATCCTCGCCATGGAAGAAGATGAATAAGGGATTCAATTTCTCTCACAACTAATTTTTGTGAAGTAGAAACGACAGTACGGATATTTTTGGAGGGCCAATAAAAATTGTGGTTTCAAAGTGTTTATCCGTTGTTTGATTCTTTTCAATTTTTTATTTTGCTCTAGTTTTGGCTAAATGCATATTTCAATTTTTCATTTTGTTCTAATTTTATCTAATTATAATTATAAATCATATAAATTTAAGATGTGTTCAAATAACATGTTTAAATATAGAAATTCATTTACACCAAACTTAAGCTTATTTCTCCGGTTCTATCACGTTAACAATAATTCACAAATTCTATTCAAAACCCAAACCCAAAAGAATATTCTATATTCACTTGCTTTTTTTACTTTTTAATTCTTACATATATATTTATTTATCGGGATATTGACACCTAATATCATAGAACTTTCAAAAAGTTGAGTTTTTCCCACGAACTTTGAAATTAGCAAATAATATCACAAACTTTACCCCGAGTGTGTTATTTCCCACCAATGAAACAATTTCGGAAAATAATATCATGATACGAATTTTTTTTCGTAATTTCTCGACAACAACTTCGAGAGTTTCAAGTTTTTTAATCTTTGAGAATAGTTTTTCTTGAAACGCACCCTCCAAATTTATTCTTCAATCTATTAATATAGCCATAATTTTTTTCATTGGTGGGAAAATAACAAACTCATGGTAAAGTTCGTGATATTATTTACCAATTTCAAAGTTTGTGGAAAAAACTCAACTTTTTGAAAGTTTCATTATATTAGGTGTCAATATCCCTTATTTATATTATGCATTAACTCCACAACACTTAGATTAATAATTTTGCAAACATAATTATATATATTAAATATATTATGCATTCAATAAAAAATATGCTAACTTGGAAATTAAAAGACATCAAACATACTACAACAGCATCGAAACATATATTAAAATACGTTTAAAGACATCACAATTACATAAAACATAGGACATCATCGAAACATATATTAAAATACGATTAAAGACATCACAATTACATAAACATAGGACAACACAGAAAAAACCGCTAAAATTCAAGACATATTTGAGAAATTTTCCCATAAATGATCAACTAATGCATGTTGAAGTTCTAGATGTGCATTTTTATTTCTTATTGCGACATGCCGAGTCAAGTATTCTTGAAATCGAACATCTTCGTTTGTCGTCATCTTAACTTATGGTTGTGGTGCGCGTCTAGCAACTTCGATTGGAAAACGCAGGTCTCGCTCATCTTCAACTATCATGTTATGCAAAATTATACATGTAATCATCATGTCATGCAATACTTCTTTATCCCAATACGGCACAGGTCCTACTACAATTGAGAAACGTGGTTGGAGATCACCAAATGCACGTTCTACATCTTTTCTACATGCCTCTCGCCTCACAACAAAATATTTGTCTTTGGCAGTACGAGACTCTTGAAATATTTGCAAAATAGTAGACCATTTTGGGTATATTCAATCAGCCGGGTAATAACCAATATTATATTCTTTGCTTGGAATAACATAATGAGCAGGAGGAGCAATACCTTGAGTGAGATTATAGGAAAGATGTGAGGAATCTAACACGTTGATGTCATTGTTGCTGCCGGGAAATCCAAAATAAGCATGCCATATCCAAAGATCATAATCTACTACTACGACCTGAATATGAACCACCCCACCATGTAGGCCAATTTTTCCATTTCCAGTGCATACAATCTAAACTACCTAACATCCCTGGAAATCCACGTTTCTCACCATACATAAAAGTCCAGCAATACCATTAGTTGTCGAACTTCTCAAATACTGAGTTAAAAAATTTCTATTATTCCACGAAAAAAAACGTTTAAGACTTTTGATTGCACTGCTCTCACTTATTTTCACATACTCATCAGTTGCATCAACTGGTACACCGTATCCCTATATACGAATAGCAGTTGTTACCTTTTGAAGAGATGATAGCCCAAGCCTTCTAGTTCCATCTGATCGTTGCATGAAACAGTCATCGTGTTCCTTAACTGCGTCCACAATGCGAAGGAACAATGGACGAGACATCCGGAATCTCCTACAAAACATGGTTTCATTATACAATGGATTATCTACAAAATCATCATTGTACAATCTAGCGTGAGCACCCTCTCGATCACGGTTGATGAAATATGCCCTGGAACTGATCCACGATATATTTGTGGAATTTGATGGTCACGAGGGAATTGAGTCAACATGTTGTTGTTGTCGATTCTACGCTGCATATCCTGCATATATTGGTTGTAAATGTATATCATATGAGAATTTTCACCATCTTCATCAGAAGATGAAGAGCAATTGGAAATAAAACTGGGATTCATTGTGAATGATAGATAAAGTTGAGTGATTGATTGATATGATAAATGATCAAACCATTCCTTCAATTTATAATGATTCTCATCTCAATTGTCATCTTTATCTTTTCCTTACAAAATGTTAGTTCGTAAAGAAAGTTATACATAGAATGAAGACAAACTTTTGTGTATCACAATCAAGACAACGATTCTCGCAGTGCATGGAAGATGGATTCAATGAAGCTAGAGATCTGACATGGCCAGAGCGTACGCAAAGATCTATACAGACTCGTATTCAAGCCATTGAGAAAACAACAAAACAGTTCCATGGATGTATCCGAGCTGAAGCAAGAAAATCAAAGCGGTGCTTCAAATGCAAACATATTGAGTTTTAATCGTGTTTTAACGTTTCATTTTCTCTTTGTACATGCGATTAATTTATTATAATTAGTTTTTTTTTTTAATTTATTATAATTAGTTGTAGATGAATGAAGCAATGCAAATGCTCCAAGGCAGGTTCAAACTATAAATCGGGTTGGAAATTTTCTCATGTTTGGGAAATGATTAAAAATTTCAAAAAACTCAAAGATTGTGCAGGGAGTTCTAAACAACAAGCATCACATGGGATGCAATATTTTGATCCAGAAAGTCAGGCTCATACTTCGCATGGATCACAAAATTTGTCTTCGTTTCCTATGAGTTATGATGATGGCAAGGAACAAATCCCTGGTGGTTCTTCTTCATCAAGGCCCATCGGAGTGAAGAAGGCTAAACTGAAGAAAAAGAAGTGTGATAGCTCAGAATCACTTATTGTTGCTCTAGAAAAACAAAATGAGCAATATAATTCGGGCATGAAACAAGCAAACGATAATTTGGGCATGTTTTTTAAACAACAAAAGAAAAATCATGATTTCAAAACTACGAATGATGAAAATGAAAATAAAATCATGGCTATGGGCTTGAGCTCTATAGTCGATCTTGATAGTCGTGCTTATTTTCAAGCCGAGAGAAGACGGATTTGCATTTTAACAAAAGAGAGCTCAACAATAAGAACAAACAAATGACTATACGCAACTAGAACATATCCCTCGTACTTCGATAATTTAGGAGAATCTGGTTCTGGTTTACCGGATTATTAGATTGTGTTTGTTGTTTGTCTTCATTTAGTTTTATGTCATTGTAACACAATTTCCATTTGTAGGACCACTTAATGTTATGTTATGCAGTACTACTTTTTATTGCTAAATATTATACTACTCCCTCCATCCAAGAAATGTTGTCCACATTTGCAATTTTGGTCCGCCCACGAAATGTTGTCCACTTTACTTTTTTTTCTTTTCATTTTTATAAATGGAGTCAACTTTCTACTATCTCATTACATGCACATTCTATTATTAAACTAATACTCCCTCCATCCCATTTCAAGTAATTTTGCCTGCTTTTCGGCACGTGTTTGGGAAAAAATGATAATAAATAGTTAAAGTGAAGATAAAGTAAAGCAAGTAAGAGAATAATGTAGATAAACTCTCTTCTATATTATTCACTTTCTTACTTTACTTTCTCTCCACTTTAACTATTTATCATCATCTTCGAAAACAATGGTCAAAAAGAAATTAATCAGTTGCGCAGGGACGAAGGGAGATATAAATGTGAAATCCACATTCAACAAACTTTTCTTCACATTTCTTAAAATCTGTGCCAGAATCAAATGCGGACAATATTTCGTGGACGGAGGGAGTAATTACTTAATTTATTGTCTTATAATATTAAATATCATAATACATATAATATCACAAATCATACAAATAAATAATTAATACTAATAATTTATATAAATAAAATAAATATTAATTAACTTTTTAACTAAATAATTGATGGAAACCGTCTATCTCCTAAAACAAATACTCCCTCCGTCCACTTTAGAAGTCTCATTGAGTTCGGCAAGGGTTTTGAGAAATATAAAGGAAAGTTGGTGAAAAAAGATAGTGAAATGTAGGTCCTACTTTTATATATTAGTTTAATAATAAAATGTGAGTGGAAAAAGATTAGTGAAATGTGAGGCCTATTACCATTTATGAAATATTCCAACCAGGGCTCCTAAAGTGGGACACAAAAAATGATAAACCGAGACTGCTAAAGTGGGATGGAGGGAGTAATAAATACTCCCTCAGTTCCCTCTTAGTTGAATCATTTTTCCATTTTGGGAAGTTCTCTTATAGTTGAGTCATTTTTAAATTTGGGATGTATTGTTTTCCTTCATGAATATAATCTTAGTTTTACTTGTTATCTGAGCTTGCCAAATATTGAAAGTATGAACCACTAGTGCTTTTTTCTCCCCATTTAATTCCAAAGAGAAAAAAGCGAGATAGGCTAGAAGAGTTAGAATTATGTTGAAAGTTAATTTGACATATATTATCATTGATGTTTGAAGAGCAGGTTTCCTTGTGATGTGGAAATGTGTAGTCAACTGATCAGGAGGAAATCCTAAACCTAGCTAAGTCGTTGGCTCGACAGCCTAAACCTTATATCAACCAAAATTCCTCAACCCACTTCTACTGGCTAGTATAATGGATGTAAGGGTCGAATCCCACAGGGATGGACACGTTAGAGCGACTGTGGTGATAATCTGGAAGGGTTGGTTTGCTACCACGCTTGGGTTAGTTTTTACCTAGGCGTGAATTTAAGACCTCTACTCTACTGACCAGTGGGCGAGATAATCATCGACATGGTGACTGGTGCACGTAAATATGTAAGGCAAAGTGGTTCTGGAGCAATGTGAAAAGTCGAAGAGTACTATATATGGCTAAACAAAATAACAGAAGGTCTGCGGATCTCTGGAAAGTAAAGGACAAAAGCAAAAACAACTTAAAGTAAAAGGTGGTCCCAAAAGCAGAAAGAGACATTGTCTTCATCACCAAGTACCACAGAATCTCAGCAACTTCACGAACTCTATTAACGATTCATAGAAATTATACAACAACTTAAGCTGAGATTAAATCCTAAATCAGACGATTAAACGGCTAATCTTAACTTACGTTAACGAACAAGGCATGCAAGGTGACAAAATATCCTCGACTACGACTTCTTGCATTTTTTCAGATTTAACCGATCAACAATTAGGAAAATTACTCAGCAAACCAGATCTAACTTGATCATAAAGATTCCTACTTAAATATGTGAAATCTACACCAAACTTCCAGATCTAACTAAGTAAGGCAAAATGAAAACATTGCAACCCAAAGATAAACGAAAAGTGAAATCATACTTCATTAAGGGCAGATCCAAAGCAGAATGCTTCAGAACCCAAAAGACAACTAAAATTATGAAATATCCTCAAGATGCAACAACTAGAGTTAAACTAAGGAAACAGTTAAAGATTGTTTTGCCCCACGGGCGTTGAAACATCGTTTTTGCTACGATGACAGCTAGCTGGAATGTCGGTGAACCTTCTCCGGCGAGTGGCAGGAGTCTTCAAGTGATCATGGCCGGTGGCGAGAAACGAGAAGTGCAGGAGCTAGTCTCCGCTGTTGCTGGAATTTAGGATATCTGAAAGAGTGATTTTCGAACTTGTTGTTTTCTCTCTCCAAGTGACCTTCTATTTATAGGGTGGTTTGCCCTAACTTTTAAGGTTGATTCTCCTCGTGAATGTCACTTTTTCCCCCGTGTGTAGTTTGTCGTTCCTAGCAATCCTTCATTCTCCATCTCAAACCTTTTGGCATGCATCCTGACCAGTATTGCACCCTTCTGGCGCCCTTTCTACTTGAATTCTCTAATCCTTCTCCTACTGGTTTGTACCTTTTCCCTGCACACTTAGGCATCTTTTTTGCAGATAGCGCACGTTAACCTCATTATACTGACCAGTAACCAAGGCCTAGAATGCGACTTATCAATGTTTCTCTCAAATTCTGATTTCAAGCCTGTAATCGATATGTAATTTGATAGCTTAAATGATGCTTGGATGTTTTGGGTTCAATATGGAGGCAGAGTTCGGAAACATTACTTTAACAAATGCAACAAAACTAGTCAAATAACATCATATAAATATATTTGTTGTAAGGAAAGGTGTGCGTAAGGAGGAGAAAAGAGACTCAAACAAAATTTCCAAGTAAGGTTGGGGATGACCTATGTGAATGGTATATATAAAATAAATGAGTTTAAGGAAGAGCATAAATCCCTTCCATCTTCCTGACGGTACATATGTTATCTTCTCAACGCCGCATTACTAAGTTCAAGCAAATGAGATTGATTTTAGAAGATGATGTTGGGCTCAATCAGAAATCATCTTTTGATTTGATGAGTAGACAAGCCGGAGGACATGGGATTGGTTACACTACCTTAGACGCTAAGAATTATCTTCGATCTAAGAGACAAAGAAGCATGGTGTATGGAGATGTCGATTGTCTAATGAGATACTTTCAAGATTAGTTATCTAAAAATCCATCATTTTACCATGCGAACCAATGGATAAGGAAGAACAGATAACTAATGTTTTCTGCGCAGATGCAAGAATGTTGATTGATATGAGTACGTTGTGTGTTGTGTCAATGAAGATGACAAACTGTACTAATCATGATAATAGACCACCTGCCGTGTTCTCGGGTTTCAATCATCATAGAAGAGCTATCATTTTTGGCGCAACACTTTTGTATGATGAAACAATAGCATCATTCAAATGGTTGTTTGAAACTTTTTTAGAGGCGCACAAACACAAAAGGACTCTCACTGTCTTCACTAATCAGGATCAAGCTATGGAAAAGCCTTGCATGAGGTTATGTCGGTGACATTTCACGGATTATGCACATGGCTAGTGAGGCCTCGAGAGGGGCGCGAATTCGGACCAAGTTATATTGAAAATAACTGAACCGATTGGACCAGTTAGCAAATGTCGTTGCCACTTGATTGATTCAAACTTGCTCTCGCTCGTTTCCTTCTAATTTAACTTGTAAACTCCCAATTTTGCACTACTTTAACAGTAAAGCGGCAAGTTCGGGGTCGATCCCGCAGAGAGTTGGTGTGTTTGAGTGTGTGAGTAGTGAACAGGGGGTTGGCTGCTGCCACACTTTAACTTGGGAGTTTTTAACTACTGATTTTACTCTAGGCAAAATTAAACTAGCTAGCTTGATCAAGGTAATTTAACTACTGGGTCAAGTGAGTTGCAGGCGAAACGAAAACTTAAATAGTAAACGTGAGGATGAAAGCGAAATAACTTGGATTAAACTAAAACTGAAAATGAGAACAGTACAGAGAGTAACTAAGCTAATACTTCAGAAAGTAAGAAAGCAAGTAAAACAAGAAGAATCTCGGCGGGTAATTTAGGAATACGCCGACAGATAACAAGTATTCTGCAGTGCTTCTTTGATTGCCCTTTCTAACTAAGCATTACTTTATCTAAACTAAGCTATTCTAGAGAACTGGACTAAGCTAAGAACTAAACTAAGCTAAAGAACTAAACTAAGCTAAAACTAGACGGAAAGTAAAGGATCAGATCATCTTCTTGTGGTGGCGCGTTCTCTATTTATAGGCGCAGCACGACCTCCAGCTGAATAACGATCTTGGCAGGGAATATTCACTCCCACTGAGGATGAGCGACTCATCGATTGCTATGTGCCCCTTTTCTTCTAGAATGTCGACCCTTTTGAGAACAGATTCCTGACTCAGCTCCGTCCTTGCGTCTCATATGCCAGCACGTGTCCCCTTCTAGAACGTTGTCATTGATAACAGAATGGTGCGCCACATCCAGCTCATTTCCTCACGTGTTCTTCTTCTAGAAGCCAGCGGTCCCCGCCTAACTGCTTGATCACTCCCCTTTGATCAACTCTCCCGATTCTTGGCCTTTTATCACCTTTTGTACTTGCTTGATCAGTTTGGCTTTGCTGCCTTGGTCAGGCGGCATTCCTGCACATTTAACACTCACTTTGCGCAATAAGCCAATCAAGCAGCGTACATTTAACCTTAAACCGATGCATGAAATGAGCCTTATCAAACTGCTCACACTTAAAACATACTTGTCCTCAAGTATAAAGAAAAAGAAAAGAAAAGAAAAGACAAATTTCAGGCATGGTTTGCTCATTTCAAGAAGGTAAAAGAAGATGAAAAAGAAAGCAAGACTCGAAACACACACATATTTACATGTATGCATTAGACCGAATAATTTCCAACAATCATACCCGAGGTCGAGGTCAATCCATTTGCCAGCAGCTTATGTTTCTCCTCTTTTGCGTTTGCTTGATCAAGGTGTCAGTTTGTCAAGATTGCTCAATTTTAAACCTCTGTTGGATTCACTCAGTCACTCATTTCTCACCAGAGATGTTAGGACTGTTCACTCGGTATTGCCACAATTTTAATACCTTGAATCGGACTTCACAAGATAGTTCCTTAAGGTCTTTGTTTAAGGTGTAATGGGGCTTAGGGGTAGTAGTGTATCAAGGTAGGGTCCTAGGGGTTCTAAGTTTAAAATATAAACTTGAGAAAAGAAAAACACATGAGTCAAGAGACCAGAGAATTAAACTATTTATTTCGCCACTAGTTATCTTAAGCGGTCAAGTGGCGACTTCTAGTCTTGAATGTCTTTTTGGCCTTATTTTCTAACTTCCGACTTGCTGGGTCAGGTTACAATTTTTCCTGCCCTTTTTTTCTCTACTTTTCTAGATAACAACAATTTTTTTTTCAGATTTGATCAACTGGATCGGCTGACTTGCTCAACCCGGCTCCCCTCTTATTTTGACTCTCTATTGGTGCTCTCTTTTTCTTTGGAATTGACTCATCTCTCCTACCCCCTTTTCCTCACGTGTTTCTAAAAGAAAAAGAAAAAGAATGTGGGTTTTGGTTTCAAAAGAACGGGTAAAAGTGTATGGGCTCAACTTGGATAACTAAGGGGTGCCTTGATTTATGAGGCGGGTTCGTGGAACGAAGGAAGAGAAACGACTCAAATGGCTAAGTCCTAGTGCCTTTAGTCCTTACTACTTGTGCAATTTTCATCTTAATATTAAAAGTCAGCCTCTCGTAAAATTCTTTTCTCTGTAGAAATCGTAGAAAGTGTTCTACTTTTGGCTTATAACTCACATATAGAGAGGCTTCATAGTTGGTTTAAAATTGAGCGTTTCCATCATACTTACGTCGTTCAAACTGATCAAGTTTTTGCAATCGAGTTTTTGCAATCAAGTTTTTACATGTGAGCATATTGAATCCTTTTTCTTACTCTTTCAAGAAGTGATCAAGCCTTCTACTTATCAGATTTCATGCATATTGCCTATTTATTACTTAACTGTAATTATGATATTTTTGAAATTTTTTTGGCATGTATGATTCTACTGTAACTAACCCGTCCCCCCTCCCCACTGCATATGGACTAGTCCTCGAGGGACTGGATGCAGTGGAAAGAAGGGTTAGGCACATGCAACGGCACAACAACAAACAAATGAAACTTCTCACACTTAGACCAGACACTGGGCTAAGTGTGAAAAGTGTCAGCCATCAAAACATGTTATAAAACACAAACACGTAGGCAAACAGATAACAACTTCCATAAACTTCTCACACTTAGTCCATACATAGGACTAAGTGTGAGAATGGAAAAAAACAATTTTCACAAAGAAAATGAGTCAAGGGTGATACTACTACCTTCTAGATGGTTGAATCAGGGATGTTGCACGTCTTCCTTGTAGCCTCATTTCACAGGTCTCCCTTATTGCCTTCATGGCGTTTGCGCTAATCGGAGTTCCTTCTCCTTGGGAATTTTATTCATTTTCTCCTTTGCGCGGAGAAGCATGCTGGCAGCGTTAGTAAGCCCCATTCATTGGTTGGTATGGTGGCCCTTCTTGGAAGAAGGAAGGCACGTCCTCTGCCCTCCACAGTCTTGCTTGCTTCTAAGACTGCTCTGGTCCCTTGGATTGCTTATCTTTTTCTTCTCCACCTGCCGCCTTAAAATCTCAACTCGCCTCAGCAGTTGGTCCACCGTCTGGTGGTGGATCCTTTTCGGGCAGAGTCATCTCCCACGGTTGAAAAACGGTTCCCTTATGCTTCCCTCCTTCGTAGTCGGAGATTACTGGGGGAAAACAAGAATCCTATGTTGGTGGTGAAGCAGGGTCCTTAGGCCGAGAAATTCCCAAGCTACCTTTAAGGGAGGTGTATACCTCCGCAGGGTTAGTGCCGGTAGGAAAACTCCCGTATGGATTCCAGACGCCTTATGTGAGCTAGTCCATATATTGGAGTGGACCTAGTTCTGGAAGGCGATAATGGATTCTCGGATGTTGGGGGGGAAAGGTCATATTTTCTA